>NC_088886.1:23600836-23911254 GCF_037157495.1 Lathamus discolor | reverse complement strand
CTCATCAGCTTGGCATTGACAGGGTCTCTGGGTTGAATTAATCCGCATTTGGGTTGGCAGGCTGAGCCATGGCCACTGGAGTCGTTAAGTGAACACACTGCTTTTAGTTTTCCTTGGCCCAGCTGCCCCTGTTATTTCGGAAATCAAATTGCCCCTTTGCAGAGGGGCAAGAAGGAACTGCTCCGGCAGAGCCCAAACCCACCAAAATGGCATGGGGCAGAAGACTTTGCTGGGAGGCTTTGAGGAGGGTGAGGATGCTGAGCCTTTGTGACTGCAGCCTGCCAAGGGCTGTGCTGGGGACCAGAGGCAGCCTCTGATATTTTTTGTTGTTTGTGGTTAACGTATGATTGTTACATTACAAAACTTCCCCAATAAATTATCTTGCGTCCTTTTTATATCCACAAGGAAGGCATTTTTAGAATGCTGGCTTGTGCGCGCCGCGCTCCGGCTGGGACACACGATCGCCTGGACCTAAAAATAAGTTGGAGGCTTGGGACTTGGTTTTTTGGGCTTTTTTAACTAAAATAATAATAATAATAATAAAAAAATGACAGGGGTAGATGTTTAGCTTGAAAGGATTTTGTTTCCTCTTTTTCTCTGTCTTAATCCCTCTCTTGATCTGTATTGAGGCTAGTAGTTTTTGCTCTTTAGTGAGAAGTTTAGGGTGAATGTAGCAAAGCTTTGGATCTTTTAGCAAGATGACATTAGCATGATGGTAAAGAGTGTCTGAGAGGGATTTATTGACCACAGGGCTGTGTGGTTCCCCTTGCAGAGGAACTGGGAGCTGTTAGCTTAATGCCTCTGGGAGTGTCCTCCCTGCTCAGCAAATTCATCCACTGTTGTCAGTCCTGTCAAAGGGTTGTCCTTCTGCCAGTGCCCAGGCGCTTTCAGTCTGACCAGATGAGACCAGCCAGAGACTGGAAGGGTGGCACCCTCATCTTCTGCCACCCTTTCACTGACTTCTGCTGCAAGGCAATTGCCTCTCTAAAGGATGGCCGTGCACATTGCAGCCTGCTGTAGGCTCATCTGGGCATCATCAAAAACCTTTCCCCAGCCTTACAGTGTCTGTTTCCTTTTCTGCTGCCCTACCAGCCAGGGAGGCTGGGTGAGGAAAGACTGACTTTTGCTTGTCACCTAATGGTCACCAGAACAGTTTTTGGAGATGATCTCAAGCTAGGGGCTCTGCCTTCACCATCCATGCAGAAGATAGCTTATGGCCTCCCCCTCTGCACTATCCGTGCCTTCATTCAGGAGGGACTGAGCTGTTTCTTGATACATTTTATTCCATGCTTCTTTCCAGCCTCAACTAATCCTAGCACAGAGCTCCACATGTACTCTGTCTCCTGAGACCAGGCACAAGATGGTGTCGAGTCTGATGTGCATCAGACTCAACATTTTGGCTGAGACAGGCTTTAGGCACATCCTTGCTGGCACTGTAGGGTCATCTTCACCATGATCATCCAGTTCACAGCTCTCCCTCTTTCCCACCTCAGATCTCTCCTGTAGAGGAGGATACTGTGGATGATGGAAAGGAGGACGAACCTGGTGAAAAGCCGGACGCTTGCTTTCCATTCAACAGCAATGGGATGTGGGTTTGCAAACACCTGCCTGTGCTGCAGACAAGGGTAATCGTCTGCCAGGGAAGCTGAGGCACGGAAGTCTCATACAACTTGCCAACCTTGAGGCATGCAGCAGTGAGGTACTGCCGCTGATGCTGGGGCTCTGGCATCCTGCTTCCTAGCCCCTGGATGGGAAAGAGGTATTTAATGAAAAGAGGTGAAGCGGCTTGGTCCTGCCTAAACGCAAGGCATTAATCTATGCTCTTATTTAAGCAGTTCCCCTTTGACTGGCTTGCTTTACTGAGCCTCCTGGTGCTGAGGCTCTGCTCAGCCACGTGAAGCCCATACAATGCTGCGGGAGAACAGGAGTGTTGTACCTACCTGTGTTTTACCCCTTCTGCCTTCCTCCAGCAGACTGTGAACTGTGGTATAAAAATTAACAGTGGAATTCAGCACACAGACTTGGTTGCGGAGACCTTAAGACCTTCTTGAACCTGGAATGTTGCTTTGTATTTTTGATGCAGGCAAAATGTAAGAGGAAGCTGATTTACAGGTCTGGTCTTGTGGATTAGGTGGGATACGGCTTATCTGTGCAACCTTAGATAGGCAAAATGTGCTGTAAACCTTGGTCCTGGCCAGGAATGTTTTTTATTTTCCATTGAAGCAAACAAACCAGGCAGAAAGTAAACCATACCTGGCTTTGTTTAGCTTGGAGACTGCTCTAGAATGACTTGCCACCGTTGAGTTCTGCCTCACAAAACCACAAGGGGCTGCAAACATTTGCCCCGACGCTTCTCACTCAGCCTCTCTCACATATGTTCTGTGTAACACCAGTGTCTCACCAGCCAGCATCAACATTGTCAAAGGAAGACAAGCACTTACCCTGCATGGTGGATAGCCAGTCTCTCCAAAGTGTGTTGGTGTGCACTGGAGCCAGGATGCTGCCTGCACTGGGCTTTGGAGCCTGGCCACCCAGAGTGATGCTGGGCTCCCCTCCTTCCCCAAGCTGCTGCTTCACTGCCTTTCTCCCTGGCAGGGCTCCTTTCCTTCCCCTAAATGGTTCAAAACTGGATCTTTAGCTCTGTTTCTTCTGATGAACTCACCCAGGCACTACTGTTTCCCTGTTTTCAGGGATGATGTCTCATGATGAAAGCTCCCATGCCCTCCTTACAGCCCCCATAGATGTGCAGTAGCTTCCTGACTTGCCAGGTACACTGATAGCTCTCGCAGATGGCCAGGCACGTGCTCTAGGGGAATGATGATGTGTTTTCAGAGACCACTGTGATGGTCTGAACATCCTTCATGCCTGCCATGAGTCAGGGGATCAGTGCTGGGAGCACATGGAAAGCCAAAGCCAGCAGGGTCCTATCACCCACGCATGCACAAGCCGTGGGATTTGGACCCAGAGTCTGCACTTAGCCAGCAGCGTTGCTCCTTCCTTGCATGCTCTTGGGTTTCAGAGGGTGGAGGTGAGTGTTACTGCAAGCAGGTGGGATACTGTGTAATGGATGTACTTAGGATGGCAGTAGGAGACACCTTACTGGGATGGAAGCAGGCAGTGACCTGCAATATTTGTCTCCTTTGCTTATTCCACTGATGAGAAGCAATGGGTCATGGCTCTGAACTCTCCAATTTCTTCTTTGTGCAGCTTTTGAAAGGGAAGGTAGAAGGGAGCAGAAGGACAGATGTCCCTCTGAAATCTGGGAGGTTTCAGGTCCTTGTTTTTCTCTCTGTCTTATTCTATGGGGGTGATGTATACCCAGTCTAGCTGTCTTGCACATGCATGGCTGGGATCTCCTCTTTGCAATGGCTGAACCCACAGGCTGGTTTCAAACAGATTAAAATCTTGGGCAACCGTGTTCCTGCAGGCTCATGAAAAAGGCAGCCAGGAGAGGAGAGCTGCCCCCATGATGGGCAAAGATGGGGAATAATTGCAGCCTGTGCTGAGCCTTTTTAGGCCTTGGAGGGCTGCTGGGGTTGCTAAGCCTAAATATGTGCCTTGGTTGGCTGCGTGTGTGAGTCAGTGCTTGCAGGCACCATGAAATAAATATCAGGGTTTACTCTGTTGTTTCCAGAATGACATTCATTTGTATTTGTACTCAACTTCCTGTTGAAGTTCTTGGCATGTGTTAACCCCACATAAACCAAGGTTTCTGCCTCAGAATTTCACTCTATGATTGTTAGCTGGGAGCCTGTAAGTTCAGTTTAAACCCAGGATACTGAGGCACATGTGGCTCTTCAGCTCCCTAGGAGCATTCCCTGGGAGCACTGGGGCTGCATCACCCACAGAGGATGAGAGATGGTCCATGTGTCCTCTGCTCCTGGGGGCATTCTGAAAGCTGGACTCTGCACTGCCACCTAGGCTAATGAAAGACATCCCTGTACCTTGATGGGGTCTCAGATGGGTCGCGTGTTTTAAGATGATCTCACCCGTGAGGAAATGGGAAGCCTCTCTGAGGAAGAGATGGCCATGATTCACTCTGATAGAAATAAAAAGGACAAACAAGCAAATGGAAACTCCCTATTGACCAGGTCCCTGCAATTTAAAAGGGTTTTTACTACCTATTCCAGTATGCATTTGAAAATCATAAGCATTTACTCTTACATACTACAATCAGACGGTTTTTAAGCCATTAAGGCCATTGGGTCAATAACCAACATTTTCAAAGATCTATTAAATACCCATTTCCTTGGAAATAGAGCTTTTACAATTGATCATGGCTACCAACTCCCATTAAAATAACCCCCAAATGCTATCAACTCCCCCAAGATGTAGAGCACTAAAAAGCAGATAGCCAGGACAAATTTATCCCAGGGGAAAGTTGATGGCCCATTATGCTTAAGCAACACAAGAATTGTCACATAAGCCAGGAAGTTTATGGGACTTACATGGATTTGTCCTCCCTGAGGGCATAAAAAGAAAGGTTCATGGGGTGAATCAGTAGTGCTAGCACAAGCTCAAAGCTGGCTTCCTGTGGGAAGCATTTGGTGTATTTTGTATTAACTTTCAAGCATGTGCAGGCTTTGGCAGAACCAAGATGCTTTAGGGCTGAAGTGCTGGAAGAAATGCTGAATTTGTGAGCCTGTTTTTGGTGGCACAAGATTTTCCATGTTAAATTATACAGGTGTGTTACACCTCTAAGGTTGTATGGGGAAAGGTGCTGGGGAGATTAAGAGGTCCTTGTTTCTCCACCCTGGGAAGGAAGCCCTTTTGGGCAGCTGGTGTTGTGTTGGACCCTAAAGCAGTGTGTGGAGTTGTGAATGTGGTGGGACTGTAGGTGATCTCTGCAGGTATCCTCTGGGTGAGAAGCAGCTCAAGAGATGGAACTCATAGGACTGTTGTCCTCTTTGGCATCTCGATACCCAGCTGCTCATGCAGATTTTATACTGTCTCTTGAGTGGTGCTGCCAGTGATGGCTGCTTCCCGGGCAATTCTTCTATTCACACTACCAGTGCCTCAGGGGTGGGTTTTTCCAGGCATATCCAAGAGATGTGTGATGCCTTCATCACTTGTGTACCCAGATTCCCTTTGGCTGGAACCCAGCACACAATGAAGCTGGTGAGAGACTCTTGAGGACTACAGAGGGTATTATTCCAGCAGTGTTGTGCCTTCTGTGATCCCAGGGGAATGTCTGGCTGCTCCTCAGCTTTCCCTTCACCTCTTGCCTGTGTTTTGTATCTGGCTGTGTTACCAGCACCTGTCCAGATGAGAGTCATTTGGATGTTGCTGCCTTGTCAAGTTGTCATGATGCTGGCAATGATGTTTGGTGCATACCAGTGTAATGCTGTACTGGAGTCGGAGCTCCTAGACCGTGGACATGGGGATGCAAGTAGTCTTAACAAGTACAGAAAGACTTTAGCTTTTGTCTAAAATAACGTCACCCCCCAACTGCATTAACACCAGAAATTTCAGGGAAGGTGAGAGTTCACAAATTCTAGCAAGGAAGATTCATGTATGCAAGCAGAAAGCCTGAGCCTGGAGGATTACCCCTTTAGACACACCCCCTCTACAGAGTCACTGTGGAGAGGAGTCCTTTGTTATGGTGAACTGGAAGATGTCCACTTCGACTTACTGTCTGGAGAAGCATCTCTTCACTGATGATGCAGAGAGTCTGGAGAGTTTGCTCTCCAAAAAATATCCATGCCCCTTGGTTGAGCATCTGTCTTCATGGAGTAAGTTGTGGCTCTCGGGCTTGTGTCTGCTGCCTCAGAAGCAAGGTTTCTGCATGTTGTGTTAACCCTTTGCAGCCTTGGCTGAATGCGCTGTCTACACACCAAAAATGTTATTGGCAGGCTGGTGGTCGTTCCTGGGAAGTCTTAGGGATTCCTTGTTTGTCAAGAAGAGGTTTGGGTAAAAGGGGAGCCTCCCTGCATGGGGGGAGTAGAAAGAGGAATTGTGGTGGTTAAAGGACATGAAAGCAGAACCAGGAATCCCTTGTGACTTCATTAGACTGTATGGTTAGCTGGAGCTGGCTTGGTCTCAAGTATTTTCCAGCTGTCCATGGAGGGCACTTGGACAGCTTCCACCTAACCCCACTCCCACTTCCCCTCTGAAATGTCTACAGGGAAAAGACTCCTATTTTTGAATTGCAATGGAATTCCTGTGGCATTACACACTGCATCCTTTGCAGTACCCAGAGAATTAATTTTGATTTATGGTACTGCATGGGGTACATGGTGGCCTTGCTTTTCATTTGCAAGTGCCATCATTTGCATTTCAGTAGTAATGGCCACTTTCATGGCCCCAGGATGAATATGGCTGTCACTAAAATGTGCCACTCTTGCTCCTCTTCTCCCACCTTAAACCACATCAGGCTTGTGTTACAGCTTGATTGTCCATTCTGCTGCCCCGTAGATTAGCAGATCCTCTCCCCTCTCCCACCTGTCCACCAGCAGTAGTCCTGTTGCTGAGGCAGAAATTGGTGCCTGGAAAAGCAGCAACAGTTCTGTCTCTCCAGAGCAAGTCAAGTCTCCCCCTTCGGCCAAGGTAGCCCGGAGCCTGACCTGCAATCATGGGTAGAAAGATGCTCTCTCCCCAATCAAGACAAAATTGCAGAGGGAAAAGCATGAGAAAGGGTTGTAAGGGTTCTCCAGGGAGGCCTGGGATCATGGATGTAGCATGATTTTTCAGCTGCTTGAAAAGGAGCTTTGGTTTTTTAGACCTTAGTGTGGTAATGTCTACTGCAGTAATAGTTTTTCCATGCAAAGCTTACAGTCATTTGGTGATTTTCCCCTTTGATTTGATGGGGTGACAGAGAGAAGATGGAGCAGGACTCCAAGATGGCAGAGGACAGGAAGCAATAGTCACAATTTGGAACGTGAGAAATTTGGTTTAGATGTTAGGAATTTTCTATTTTTGACCGTGAGTGTGGTTAAATACTAGAATAGGTTGCTAAGAGAGGCTGGAAAACCTCTGTCCTTGTAGCTGTTCATGCTGGATGTTGCCTCGAGCAATGTTACTTAGACCTATTTTGAACAAGGGGTCAGAGTAGATGACTTGTGGAGATCCTCCTTATCCGCAGATATGAGTCTCTGATTCCACTGTTCTATGGTGACAGTCACTGAAGCTGCTGAACTTCATCTTCCTTTCCTTTTTTCTACAGCATGAAATGCCACACAGTGACAGCACATCATTTTGTCCCACACAGCCATGTGCTCCTGACCTAGCATGAGAACCACACAAGCATCAGTGTGGCTCCACTGTGCTGCTTCTTCCACCTTGCCTTCTGCCAGCCACGAGTCTCACACGTAAAACAATACGCAGTGTTGTGCCTAATTCTGCTTCAGTCAGATTGTCAGCTAGTGTCATTCAGGAGAAGTTTAAGTCAGCAGCATCCTGGGTGAGCACCTGTCACGAGGGAGGCCATCATATCTGATCTCATTCCCTCAAATACCATCATTTCACACGGTGTACATGCCCATGCTCATTTCTAATAATGGCAGTCCATAGCCCCCCTGTCCCTAATCTCTCTCTACTGTTGAATATGCTCTTCTTGAAAGCTCCACTCTCCCAGGGATGCAAATACTCCCCAGGTCAAGGTGGTATTGCTATGCAGCTACCTGCTCACAACGAGTTTTGGATGATATTGGAAGAACTTTTGCTTTGAATCTGGCAAACCTGATGACCTGATGGCCCTTCTCTGTCTCTCTTCTATCCTGTGCTCTATCCTTTGGGTCTGGTACAGCTGATAGCTGTACCTTCATGTGTCCTGTCTCTCCTTGTGTTTCTGTGTTGGATTGCAGTGCCCACCCTGTTGTAAATACCATCTAGTTTGGAACACTCTGGTCTTGTAGGCATTGGAAAGCTATTTGGGGAGCAGAGGAGAGGGCTGTCATTTAGGCTGTTTGTGGAGTCCAAAGGCTGCTCTCCCTTCCCCCTGGGGAAAATCACAGAAGCGCTAAAGAAGAGGGGGAGCATAACCTTGGCAGTAAGCAACAGGCAAAGACGCCAGTTGCGTTCTCCTTGTCTAAGCTAAGGATGCCAGTGGGAAATGTGGATTGAGGAGAATTGGAGTTGCCCATTCTAGAGCTGTTTTGGCCTTGCTCGTGACTTTGGGGACACCAGCAGGATATTTATGCTTTGCATGCCATAGTGGGTGAAACGGGGGTCCTTTCCTGTTCTTGTCCATCCAACTCATCTGAGCATGCCAGTGCTGGAACTGCTCCCTCTTCGCTTGACACAGCCCTGAACCTTCCAGATCTCTCAATGGAGGAAATTAGAGTTATTTATAATTAAGGGTTGACAAAAATTGTTGCTAGTGTCAAGGGAATGGCAGGCGACAGCCAGAAAAACATCATGTCTCCAGAAGAGGGACGTCGGGAATATCCCTCTGAATAGGGCTGACGTCAGCTCTTGGAATTTGGATAGCCTAGAAGGACTCGGGGCTATTTTTCCAAGATATCATAGGTCAGGAATCAACGTTATTTTTAAGTTTGTGTCCCCCAAGCAGCTCTGGTGCATGAAGGAGATTTCCCCCCCCACCCCCCCCCCCCGCCCCTTCCCCCTCCTTATGCTCTATTTCTATGGAATTTTTGCTTCTCTTCCTTCTGCGTCATGCCACAAATATGTTCTTCAGGTTTGTTTATTCTTCTCCCTATCTATTCCTCCCGGCCTGCTCCCGTCTTGGTTGGGTTGAAGGGATGGCGTCAGTGTGGCGCGTGTCTGGGATGCTCAGGCGAGACATCACAGAGAAGAGATCATGTTCTCCTAATTTGTCGTTTCCGGTTGGGAGAGTTTTCTCTCCGCAAGCTGATGTGGCTGGGGAAAGTGTTCTGGGAATGCTGCTTTGTGGTGGGAGATCTCAGGGCTTGGTGAAGACAAGCTGGTCATCTCATCTTGCCATTAAATGCTGCCATATCGTCCAGCCAAGATTTTCTAAAGTAACTGGGGTTTCAGAGCTGCTTTGTTCACTGGGAAGGTTGGTGAGATGTCTCCAGCTCAGATGGCCTATTGGGGCTGAGCAGTAGGGCAGGGATAGTCAGCAGATCCTGATTATCTGAAATCTTCCAAGTCAGCAATGGCTTCTGAAAGTCTCGGCTGTTTCATATCTAGAGAAGTGGCCTTGGGTTACCAAGCTCAGCTCCACATGCCATCTGCTAGTAGTAGTAATCTGCTTCTGGAGTTCTGTTCCTCTACATTTTCACTTTTTCCTCCTTCTTTTCCATTTGCTGTAGCAACTTCTCTCTTTCTAAACAAATCGGTTGGTATAATAACTTGACTACGTATCCTGCCATCTCAAACACTCTATACGCACATCTCACTTCACATCTCAGATGAGAATACGCCATTTTTCCCCTTAGCCCATGCTCAGTTTTTTGTCTTTCCTTCTATAATTCAATGTGTTAATGAATGCACTAATGGACACCACTTTTACAGAAGCTCCTTGTTCAAATATAGCTGGTGTACCTTCACGGCAAATCCAGCGTAAAGAAATGATCGCATTGTGCAGCTTAAAGATGCCAATTGCTCCTGGAAGCATGGGAACAAATGAAATGCTTTCCACCACCTTATTGTTGCTGTTGGCCTTATGCTGCAGGTTTAGTCATTCTTATGACATATTTCCACAATGGTGCATTTCCATCATCATTCCACAGTGATGTATTTGAAGCCTTTCCATGAGTTTTTTCCCTTCTTAGAATCTCTTCAATTAATGGCTTCACAAACCACAGGTCAGGGTCCTCAGATTCTGAAGACTCAAAGACAATGCTTTCTAGGGCTACTTGTTCTAATCATGTCTCAGTCTATGAGGTTAACGGCACCGACGATGGAAATGCTAGTACTTGATTTAAAAGAGTATCTGTCATTTGCAGCACAACTCAAGGCCCTACTGCTATTATTATTGGAATTATTATTATCATTAAGTTAGATCCTGATCATTTTACACAGCTGAGGACATGAACTCCCTAAAGATCAACACTGGGATTGTTGCTGTACGGGTGAATGCAATATAGACCTCTGAACTGTGCAGAAAGAGCCATGCAGAGGGCAGAATGAAACTTAAATTTCCTGACTGCTGGGTTACATTTTTTTCCTCCAAGTGCTGAGAGACATGCCACACTGTGAGGATCATTTTTTGGACACCCAGACACCCATGGGTGTTACTGCTCTGCTGCAATGTCTGTTGCCTACATACCTCTCCTAGCCATTACCTTCCTGCGCCCTTTAGAAATGGATGTTTTGGATATCCTCATTCCAGTATTTTTTTACTGCTCCTGCAACTCTTTATTTTCAGCCCTGGAGATGGGAGGAGAGACAGCCAGCAGTGTTGTCAGATGGCTTTCTCCACTAAACATGCCCTTTGATGGATCTGTCTTCAGCGATGTCCTCCTCTCCCCATTAAGCTCATTTTGGGAGCTCCTATGCTTCCCTGCCCTGGCTCATCCCAGACATCCCAGACCTCCTCTCAAAAAGGATTCAGATCATGTGCAGAGAGACAGATAAATACGAAGAAGGCCCTGCTGTTGGCTCAGTGCTGGCTGGACCCTGGCAGCACTTTTCTCCAAGGTCTGTTTTGAACAGAGGTGGAAGAGAAATTTCTTTGAGCAAATTCTGAGATTCCTTTTGCTCATGCTCTTCCTTACACAATATACAGGGATGGGGGTGAGGTATCGTGTTTCTTAGTGTGTTATGTGGCTGTGCTCTGCAGGGACCCCGTGTTCTTACCATGCACTGCCACCTCCGGCATACTCATCCTGGGGAAGAGGATAGAGTAGAGGGAATCAGGCTAGAGAAGCTGGAGAAGAGACTTCTTGGCCCTAGATGGCAAACACTTTATTTTTCCAAGAATAAGGTTTGTCCATTCCTGCCCTGACCTGTATCAGGGACAGTCCCTGAAAACCCTTGTTGGAACCAGCTGCAGTTGCTGATTCCTTTCTGTTTCCTCACACCTTGAGAAAAACTTACTTCCACTCCCATCCTTCAAATTACACTTTTCTTTTTCTTTCTCCTTGCAGGACTGGCCTCTGCATTTCTTTTCTATCCCATTGTTTCTCCCCCCATTTTTGTGTCCTGTTACCTGTTCTCTGTGGTCTCTTCTGTCCCTGTTGTTGGAAAACCTTCTCCAAGAGTAGCATTCATCAACAAACCTACTGTAATTAGCAAATAAAATAGCAAAACTTCAGATTTGCACGACTTCCACTCAGATCACTCAGTAGCAGAGCTTGCATCTTAGAGAGCAGAATTAGTAGTGTCATGGGACATCCTGTTGAAACTTGCTGAATTTTGCCATGCTTTATCAAATGTGGCTGGTTTCAGAGAGTTGAGGATGAGGTCTCCAGGTCTGCTTCACCCTTTTCAGGTTATCTACAGGTGGCTCCTGCTTTTCCTTTTTTGATCCATTGAGATCTCTGTTGACTGTCTCCTCTCCCTTGTCCTTGCAGGGCATACATGAGTGTGAAGGAGCTGAAGGAAGCACTGCAGTTGAACAGCACCCACTTCCTCAACGTTTACTTCGCCAGTTCGGTGAGGGAAGAGTTGGCTGGTGCCGCCACTTGGCCATGGGATAAAGAGGCTCTTAGTCACCTGGGTAAGTGAGCTGTCCCTCGCATGGGATCTCAGGGTTGTTGGCTTTTTTCCCTCTTGGTTGACTTGGCAAAAAAGGCAGCCATGATTTGGCTGAACATTGAGGGTATTTAACAAAAAAGTCATGATAACAGGCTTCTGGTGTAGCAACAGTTGCTGCTATAAGAAAAGCAGCTGCCTGTTCCCTGTGTCCATGTGGATAAAGTGGTGGGGTTACACCCTGAGAAGCCGCTTCCAGATTGTTGTGAGAAACTTTTAATGTTGAAGGCAGTGAGACAGTGGGATAGAGACCTTGGGGAGAACTACAGGTTTACTAGCAGTGCAGGCTCTGGATTGGGGTTTAGATTCATATTTGACTTCTCTGGGACCTTCCATATTTGACTTCTTCTGGGATCTTCCAAGTCTGTCTTCCAGGGTTCTGGAAATGGTGAAGTTCCCTGTGCACCATGTAATGACAAACAGATAAACCAGAAGTGTTGGTGATTTCAGAGCTGGGACTCCAGATATGAACAACTCCAAACCTGACCAGGCAGTGAGCAGTGGCAGCTTCTGAATCCAGCTGCAAGTGTGAGGATGACTATGAAATTAATCCATGTTTTTATAACTTGGCTTACTGCTTGCTGGAGGCAAGGCTCTTGACTTCAGTGAATTCAAGGCAGACCCTCGAGGGCATCAGCCCTGGCAGGCTACACAACAGTTGAAAGGGCAACGGCTTCACTAGAATGTAAATGTACTGTGTGTTTTCTCCTGTTTCTGCTGTTTCTTTTTCCTGCTTCTCCCTCCACCTCTTCAGTGTCAGAGTTTTCCGGCAAAGCCCTTTATACTTTGCAGTCAAAACATCTAAAGTGTTTCTCAGTAAGTAACTGGAAATAATTACTCCTGACACCTGCACAAAAGACCTAGACCTTCTGCTTTTACAAGTGTGTGATGGTCAAACCTTCAAAGTTTTAAAGACCTGTTTCAAAGTTCTTTTTTGCCAGTTTCCCTCAGCAAGTTTCGGAGCTGTTTTTTCAATAGCGTATTGCTGCAGTTGCTTGTTGAGGAAGGCAGATCTCCATGAAATTTATTCCTTCAGCTCCCAGAAATCGTTTCCAAGGCTCAGCTTGACAATCATCTTACTACAGCCAGTGCTTCATCCATGCGTTTTCTTTTCAGGCCCTTTCCAAAGGTTTGCAAGCAGTTGTACGGAGGGGTAATCAGGGTGACTGGTTTCATCAAAAGCTTGCATTTAGGTCCAGTCTCAGTCTTTGTGTCAAATAAGTGACACAAGAGGTGGCACCATTTGGAAGTGTTGAATCAGGGTTTTACCGTGGAGGTTCGGGGGAGAAGGGGTGTTTTCTTGGTTCTGGTGCCAGAGCTGTGAAGTATGAAGCTGGATGTGAACTTCTTTGAGGCTCTGGCAGACTGAAGATGTTTGTTCAAGACTGTCCTTGGTTTTAGATTTATAGAACTTGGGAGGGTAGAGGGTGGACTCTGTTCTCTGCAAACAGTAGTGTCCACCCAACTGTTTCGTACCATGCACAATGTATATTATTTTCCAGCACAGAAAAAACTTGGGTCTGAGCAGGTCATGAGTATACGGCTTTTGACAGAACCTCTCAACAGAGGCTACTGGAGAATCTGAGGAGTTGAGAAGGTAAAGCTGTGAGGAAAGAGCAAGGAAGACCTTGGGAGGATTGAATAGTAGTTTGAGGAAAATATCCTGAGCTTTAAGGACCTACAGTGACTGGAGTGGAGACAGATCTTTACATGGGAAGGGTTTGTCTCTCCAAGAAGACAGACTCCTTCACTTGTGCTGACTCTTACTAATATCCTGTCTGTCCTGACCTCAAAATATTAAGGTCAGCACGTAGGCTGTGCTCTCCTCATGCCACTATTTAGTCCCATGGAGCAGAAATGCCAAGCTGATTTTTCCCTATGTACGTACAGACCCTCTCATCTAAAAGCTCAATAAGCATACTGTTTCCAAACTGTTCTCCACAATTTCTTCTCTAGACGTTTTTCTGACCTGCCATCTGGACTTTGAAGACCTTCAAAACCATTCATTGTTGACCTCTGAGTGTGTCTTTCAAGAGTCCTCCTCATCTTCCTGTTGATGTCTTCACCTTTTGGAAGTGTTCAGTGAACTTTGTTTTTCATCCCCTTCACTTCACCTATGCTTGTTTCGGGCTACCAGAAATTAAGTGACCATTTTTATGCTGATGATTTACAGATCTATTGCTCTCCTGCAGATTACTCTCCTGAGCAAATTTGAATTTCAGACAGCCCTTCTGAAAGGTTAGGGTTGGTTTCACATTTTAGAGCAGTAGTAATACCAACCTACAGCAACTACATTTATTGAAGTACAAGGGATAACATACTGAGTTGAAGAGGGTAAACTGGTCTATGATACTTCTGTAGGCAGTATTTCAGCTGCTGTGGAGCTCCTAGACAGAGACAACTTGCAGCCAGAGGTAGAAGGTCTCAGGTCTGCACCACTCCCTCTTAACCATACTGTCTGTCTCAGTCTTTCCATCATAATCACTCTCAAATTCAAAGTTCTTACTTGGAGTCTGGAATGAATTTTCTGAGAACTTAGAAGTAAATCTTTTTAACTACAAAACACAAGGAGTCGAAGAACTCTTGTCCTATAAAAAACTTACCTTTCCACAGTGGAAAGCCTTGCCTCAAAAACCCTGTAATGATGCAGATGCTTTAAACTTCATGTGTAGCTGCATGTGAACTGTATTTGCTTAAACATGGTTGAAAGGCAAGGGAATTGTGAATATTTGATGTTATAAATACTTTCTGTAGTTATATAAGCTGAGGCCAGCTCATATATCTGGCTGAGGTCAGTGGATCCTGAAGGAGGGCCAGCCGTTCCATCAAAGGTACCTTAAGCAATCGCCATCTTCCTGTCTGACTAACTGTCATGTGTTTGTTCCATTAATTGCTGTGACTCAGTGTTTGGGGAAGACTGGCCCTGTGATACAGGTTCAACTGTGTGGTTTGCTGTTTAAAGATCTCCTGTGCTTGTTTGAGCATATGTCCTCTGTAACAGCCCTAACCCAGGAACAGGCTAGCTTCTTGGGGTCTAGATTGAGCTGAAGTCCTTCAGCATTGCTGTTGATCATGGCTAGAAGCAGGTCAATGTGCTGGGACTGAGATCTTCCAAGGGATGAGTGAAGGTGAAGTGCAGTCCAAACCAGTGCTAATCATTTACTGTACTGATGGACTGGGCATCTCTTGTTTTGTGAGCAGAGCTGGGGCCTTGGGAACATTACCAGCTGTAGCTGGTAGGTCTGGTCTGGAAGGGGAAGCAGAGGCCAGACCTGAAGCTTTCAAGCTGCCTGGACTTGGTTGAGTGGGCAAATTCAAAGGAGACTCTGGTTCACCTGCCTTGGAGTACTGGACCTCCTTGATGTCAAAGGGGCATGACATTGAAGTGTTTAGCTTGGTTGTGTAAATGCTGACCTTGGAAGTCTCCTTGGGCTGGTTCTCGGGCAAGAGAGGGAGAGTTTGCTTAAAGCCAAATTTAGCCCATCTCCCAGGGCAGGAGGAGGCAGAGGTGAGGAGAAAAGCCTGATCTGCAGAGGAGGGAGAGGGGAGACTGGTCTTGTTGGGATGTTACAAACATGTCCGTATCTTGTCTTTATAGCCAGGCTCCTGCAGAGGGGAAATACAGCTTCCTGGTCCAACAGTGGGAGCTCTCCCAGCTCATCAGGGAGATGTGGGGACAGGGAATGGAGCGACAGAGATGTACTGGAAGGAAGGCAGAGTTCTCATGCTGTTTCTAATCCTGCCATCTAATTAGCTGTAAAATAAAAAGTATTACAAATATGATTGTCCTTGTGGAGTGTGTGGGAGGAATGGGATAGGGAAAGCCAGCAGAGAGGAGGGACAGGGTATCCCAGCCTTGGCATTGCTCCCCTGTGACAGTTTTCTTCCTCCCTGTGCTGGAATCCCATTTATTCCCCTGCATGGGAAGAACTTTGGGTTTCTGCTGGGAGGAGGTCTGCTTGGTCACAGGGCCTCCCGTACCCCTCATGCTCAGACCTGTTCCTTGTGGTTAGTGCCACAGGATGTGTGTGGGGTTTTCACATCTCATTTATTTGTTTATGAACGCTGTTTTCTTTCTGCATGAGCATTCCTCCTCTCAGATCTTTGGGCAGGCACCCCCTGCCTTGCTCAGGCTTGTGTTTGGCTGCAGACATGCCTTTTCTTTCTGTTCTCTTACACCCTGTTTTGATTAAAATGAGGAGCAGCCTTTTTTTATGTGCCCACTGGGTTCTCAATCAATGGGATGCCCTTTGCTATCTTGTGTTTACCACTGTGGTAATTGAGAGGCTTGCAAAAACCTAATGATTGACAGGATACAACATGAAGGTCCTAAATGGATTTTTCAACCTCTGTACCTCTTTGTGGCCCATCTCCAGTCAAATGAAGGGTCAAGAGCTGGCTGATGGGATGCAAGGTCCTCTGGTCTCGTGTTTTACAGCTGAGGAGAAAGGGAATGCAGCTACTTTGTGACCCATCTTTAGCCTCAAGCCAAGCTGCCCTGAGCATGACATCCATGCTGTGGGGAAGAAGAACAATAAACATTAATTTTTAGCTAGAAAACAGTGCTACTTGACAGGTCAGTGGTGTTTCTCAGCCCTTCTATGAGCCACACACAGAGGATGCTTCATAGAAGATACCACTCTGTGTTTAACTTCACCCTTTTGCAACTCCTTTGGGCCTGAGACAATTTCTCAGGGCATCTCTGAAGACCCATTTCTAGCCCCAGCCCATTGTTCACCCAGCATGGTTCCACCACAGGAGTGACAGACCTGCCAGGGAGACTGTGATCTGAAGAAAGCCCTCTCTTGGAAGGAATGCCCTGTACTTGAGGACATGAGGAAGCCCAGTGTTGACGGAGCTGATTCAGGAGCAGATTTCAAGCAGTCTATGCTGTGGCTGGAGACAGGATCACACAGTGACCCTCCGCCAATTTCAGCTTTGCGGGCAGGGGCAGCAATCAGCAGCAGAGATGCAGTAGCAGTGGAGCTCTGCTGTGAGGTAGCTGGCACAGTAAGTCCTCCAGAGTCCTGCAAAGGAGGGAGCAAGCTGTGCCAGAGCCAGCTATTCACTGCACTGCCATCCAAGCTGTCTGGGTTAAAACAGCTTCCTATGTAGTGGGGGTACTGTTTGGAGAGAGCCTGGGCACATGCTGGAGTCTGCTTTTTGCCCCCTTGCCCACATGCAAACCCCAATAAAGGGGAGGAAGGGCTCTTCAGATGCTGCATTTTGGGATATCCCACTCTAAAATGCACAGTGAATTTGGGTCAGGTTTGTGGTAGAAGCTTGTTGGATTGCAACAGCACCTCGTGAGAGTTTTAATTTATTCCTTAAAGTCTGGTTGGAGGTTGAAGCAATAGATCACTGATGTTTTCAGTAGGGGCCAGCGGCAGGGCATTTGACTCTTCATGTGGACTTGTGCTGAAGGTGGCTTCTAGTTGGCACAGCCAAGTGTGTCGGGACTTTGCTAGGCACCTCATTGCTCTCCCCTGCCATGGGAACTGGCATGCTTTAGCCACTGTCTAGGCCAGGGAAGGTCTTCTGTCCTCTGGTTCAAAAGAGTATCTCTGTAAACTCCCAGCATATCTTGGTTTGGTGCCCTGGCTCCAAACCTCATTTGGAGCTGTAAGTGTGAACCAAAGCAGACTCTGAATTATGAACATGTGAAAAGACACAGAGGGAAATGCAAGCTGAAATGATTGAAGATGTTGGGGGAAGTGGTGTGATCAGAAGGGGAAGAAAAGCCACCCACCCCATTCCACTCCAAGAGGGCAGAGGAGCCCTCTTCCCATCATTCAAAAAGGTGAATATGTCCATCTTCAGGTCTCCATTTGGCACCTAATTTGTGACCTGGAAGCACAATGAGAGGAGTTCTATATAGCACAGGTGAGTAATGGCAGCTGCCCGCTGTCTCTTTCTGTGGTTGATGTTCTCTGTACTTCCAATTCTAGGTGGAGTTGTCCTCAACCCTGCTTATTATGGTATGCATGGCCACACGAACACCATGATCCATGAAGTGGGACATGTCCTGGGGCTGTACCATGTCTTTAAGGGAGTGAGCGAGCGCGAATCTTGTGATGATCCCTGCAGAGAAACAACTCCATCCATGGAAACGGGAGACCTCTGTGCTGACACTGCTCCCACCCCAAAGAGTAAACTCTGTCGGGATCCAGACCCCACCAATGACACCTGTGGCCAGACACATTACATGGGAACGCCCTTCAACAACTACATGAGTTACACAGGTAATGAGTAATCCTTGTCAGAAATTGTAAGGGGTCACCTTCCCTAGAAACTTGGGTTTCTCTCCCTTCTGCCTCCACCAATAGTCCCTTCTCTCCTTCTCTAACTCATGTGGTCCCTCCTGGTGCGTTGGGATGTGGCAGGCTGCAGCCTGTGCTTGCAGTAGCTTCTTAGTCCCTTTCTTGCTGCAGGCTATTTCCATCCATCCCTCCCTGCCAGTCTGTCATTGGACATGCATTAAGGCAGTTTTTGTCTGCACGGCGGTGTGCCATTGTTCTCCAGTCCTGAAGCAACTTTACTATTATTCTTTTTATTATTGTTATTGCTACTATTACTATTATAATTTTTGACCTTTGAGCGGAGCCCTTTTGGCTTGGTTTCCAATGGCATGTCGTGGAGGGCTGGTCTTCCTCCTGGCAGCCCAGGAGGACCAAAGCCTGAAGAGCAATTCTGTCACCTCCTGCTGACCCACTGCGAGTCTCATGAAGATGGTGGCACCGCCAAGCGCTGGGACTGGTGCGAGCTGCTGTTGAGTGAGCGCAAGGATGTGGAGCTGCTGAGGCAGTGCCATCTTGTGGCTGTGCGGACACACGACACCAGAGAGTCCCGGCCGGAAAGCCACCACACACTGGTCTCTCCCAGGTCTCCCTAGGGATTCCCAAAGCGGGGTTTGGTGATCAGTAAATGGGCACATTGTCGTGCATCTCTGGCCCATACCTGCCACCCTCAGCCTGGCCTCTCTTTCCCCAGATGACGACTGTACCAATACCTTCACCCCCAACCAAGTGGCCAGGATGCATTGCTACCTGGACCTGGTGTACCAGCGCTGGGGCCAGAGCAAGAAGCCTGCACCCATCCCGATGCCTCCCATGGTCACAGGGCAGACGCAGGACTCCCTCAGCATCTACTGGCTGCCTCCCATCAGTGGTGTCATCCACGAGAGGTAAGGGATCTGCTGTTGCAATGGTGTTGGGATTGCACAGGAGCCTGCTAGAGGGGACAAGAGATCCTCTGTGGTGCAGACCCCACATCCCCTTTTCTCCCTGGCTGTCTCCAGCAGAGCCGTCAGACACAAGAGCTGGGCTGCTGCAGTGGCCCCACTGGCACATGGGCTCTCCCGCAAGCTCTCTGCTGTCGGGGTGCCGGGAGGGAAAGCTGAAGAGCGTTGGGAGGCAGTGCCAATTCTTAAACCCCAGAGTGCAATCACGGAATGAAAAATGAGCTTCATTTAGCACTTATTGTATAAAATAGCTATTTACCAGGAGGAAATGCAGCCTTGTGGTTAAGGCAGGGAGCTTGAACCGCAAGAGCTGGGTTTCGTTCCCAGCACTGTCACGGACTCGCAGAGTAACTAACTGGGGGTAAGTCAGGAAACTTTTCAAGCCAGAGAAATGATGCCAAGGAACCAGAGTTTTCTGGCTGGTGAGCAGTGCATAGCCCCAAGTGCCGGGTGGCTGTCTTCCTTCTCCCCAATACCAGCAAGTCATCAAGACCTGGATACACCACCAGTGCCGCTATTCAGCAGCCACTCTTACTAAAACATCTTGGTTTCCACCAGGTTTTAGGTCTATGTTTTTATTATGGGAGCATAAGCACATGTTAAAGAGCTCTTGAACTTGTTTTAAAGTTGCCTCACAAAGCTGTCTCTTGCAATTTAAAGTGCTGTTTGAGGGTAGCTGGGACACTTAGATCAGCATTTGCTGCCTTTTCAAAGAACTGGTGCTCTCCACAATGTGCCTTTCAGCCAGGGATGGCAAGGGCACGTGCCTGTCACACCCCCAGACATGAGAGCCTCTGAGTGCTGGCTGGCCTCAAGTCACTTGAACAGACTGCTTTGGTGGGGAATGGAGTGGTTTGTGGGCAGGAAAATACTGGTCTAGAAGGCAGGTGCTGGGACTCCAGATCCATCCCCTGCTCTTGCTCATAGCTGTCTCAGGAGCTGCTCCATGGTGGGGGACCTGAGATGAACTGGTCAAGGAAAGTGGCTGAAACTTCTCACAAAAAAAGTGCCTTTTTCTTTCCTGGAGAGCACAGTAGGACCCCCCCTCCCCCCCTTAATTGACATTATCATGACCATTTTGTGTTACAGTAATGATGAAAGCCAAAACCTGACTCTGGGGTTTAGCAGAGGTAGACCCAAATGCACCCAACTGCAGAGGCATTGTCCTAAAAAGTGTGAAGTCTGTTAGCTCTGCTTCATTGGTAAGAACAGGTGACTCAATGGCTCATCCACAGAGCATGTAGAAGAAGACAGATTAAAACCAGCTTGGTCCACAGTCTTGTCTTTGAAGAGCCTTATTTCAAGCAGGATGATACGCCCAGGGGCTTCCTGGGAACTTAACTTTGCTTTTCTAACTTCCCATCTGATCCTGTCTGGACAAATGTGGATGGAAAAGTAACTAGTCATGATTAGGCATGCCAACGCTTTTGTCCCCTGCCTGCAGGGAGCAGGACATGCTCTGTGACGACTGTGCAGAGGATGGCACCTTCCGTCAGTATGTGCATGAGGCCTCTTCCCCTCGCGTCTGTGATTCGTCTGGCTACTGGACCCCAGAAGAAGCAGAAGGTAAATGCTCCTGCTCTTTCCCTGGCCATGAGTCCCTTGAACAGAGATGAGATCTTGCTGGGAGATGAAAAGAAGCTTTTTTTTTTTCTTTTAGAAAGTTGTCTCCTCTTTGGGGAGGCTTTTTAGTGCAGGAAGGGCTTCTACGTGCCCAGGAAATACCTGGTAAGTGCCAGCTGGCTTTGGACAAACAAACTGACACCCTGCTATTAACCCCAATCTTTGCCCAGAAAGTTGTTAGAGATTCTTGTCAAAGGAAGGGGCATTTCATTGAAATAAAAGTCTTACAACATACATCTTGGGACCTCATTCAAAACCTCAAGGGTATTCACAGGCTTTACTGCAGTCTTGTCCAAAGGGAGCAAGAGCAGCTCCTTGCTCAGTCCCACTGGGTCTTTGCCAAGTCCTGGGCAATCTGGGCTGGATGTCATTCCTCCCTGCCGAGGTGAACAGCAGGATGTTACCACTTCGCTTGTTCTGAAACTCAGATGTTGGTTTAGAGACCCACCTTGTGGGCATGTTGGTGACTTTCAGGATCACACAGCTGCTACAGGAGCTGTTGGGCTTTTCATGCTGCCTCAGCTCCTCCAATGGCAAAGCTAGAGGAGGTAAGAGACCAGGTGAAATGATCTCATGAGCTGTATATAGTGCACAGTTGAAGGGCTTGCTTCCTGAGCTGCTTCTCTGGCTTGCTTTGGACCTGGTCCCTTCCTGCCTGTGACCTGTTCCAGCATGTGCCTGCGAAAAGCTTTGGTCACTGCTCTGTTTAGCCTATGTCCAAACCCATGGAGCCCTAGGGACTTGGCATCCAGATGCCATTGGTAAGCTCTTGTGCCCGTGAGACTACAGAGAAAGCTTCATGTCTTGCAGCTCTGTCCAGACTGTCTCTAGAGCTTGGCACTGTGACCAGCTACAGCATGGATACCATTGTCCCTGGTTTAGAATGCTGTGAGACAGCAGATCTGCCAAGCCTTATGCTTGTATGCATTCCCAGGAGCTGGGAGACTAGTGGTGTTTATTGCTTTCTATGATGTTAGGGCAGATGCCACCAGCTCTGGCATATGCCTATGAGTGCAAAACTTCATGGTTGTGCAGCTGTAGTACAGAGATGCTCAAGGACCTATGAGATGTTGCAGGGAGGATTGCCTCTTTGTGTCCCCTGTAAAGTTAGCTGTCCCCTGGTTCTCATCAGCTGCCTTCTTGTCCTTCCTGCCCAGGGCCTCCAGATGTGGATCAGCCCTGTGAGCCCAGCCTGCAGGCCTGGAGTCCAGAGCTCCACCTCTACCACATGAACATGACTGTGCCATGCCCCCAGCCAGACGGCTGCATCCTGGAGCTGCGCTTCCTGCACCCTGTCTACCCTGACTCCCTCACCCTCTGGACCACGTACCTCTCCACAGGCTCTCCCAGGTCGCTATCTGACATTGAAATCCTGACAGAGCACGGGGAGTCCATCCATTTGGGCCCCCTGGACACCTTCTGTGATGTTCCTTTTACTGTGAAGCTTAACATCCCTAAAAAGATGTCTGGAGTCAAAATCTACACCTTTGATGAGAGGATGGAGATAGACACGGCCCTGCTGACATCCATGCCCCACAGCTCTCTCTGCTCTGCCTGCAAGCTGATCCAGTACCGAGTCCTCCGTGACCCCCCATTCGCAAGCGGGTCCCCCGCCACCCCCCCACAGGCACACCGCTTGTTCATTGACACGTGAGTGACAGGGCTGCTCTGTTGTGACAGTTTTGATGACCTCCTCCAGTCCCGCCTTTGAATCCATGGATAGTGTTGCTTGTGTTTTGTTCCTTCCCTCACCACCTCGGGAATTATGACATTCAATGCCACAAGTGGATTCTCTCTTCAGCATTGAGGAAGCTTGCTGCAGACCCACCATGCTAGCATAACCTTTGCCCATGAGCCCAGGCTAACTAGAAGGAGCTTATTAACCCAGAAACATTTTCCCCATCAACACAACCAGGAAAATTATTGTTCCAGTTAATGCCACTTCTCTCCTGCTCAGACCCTAGGGAAAAACATAGCAGGGCCCTCTGCATGACCTGGCAGAGACCCTCTTCCCACAGTCTCTGCCTCTGGCTGCTTAGAGTACAAAGACGCATGTCTGACTGTGATACTGCATGGGCACACACATGATTGCCGTAGCTGTGGTGAACTAATCTGTTGCAAATGTATGGGCTGTTCCCTCCTGCTCTTTCATCAAGTCCTCTCTGTTCTTGCAGGGAAGTCATGCCTGGGCAGGTGTACCAATACCAGGTACAGGCAGTCTCTGGGACAACATCAGGAGAAGCCTCCCCACCGCTTGTCCATGTCCATGGAGCACCCTACTGCGGGGATGGGAAGGTGACCACGTAAGTCAAGAAACTCAAGCTCTCAACTGAGGTTCTGTAAGCTGTCATGTCATCCTGCCCTAAGGATGTACACTGGAGGGTTTTTTTCTTTTCCTCCTTGCGGTTTGGGGTATGTAACTGTGCACAAAGGAACAGGTATGAATCAAAGCATTTCTGCCAGCTTTTCCTCTTGGGTCTATTTTCTGCAGTGTGGGGACAGAACCTTTGTAAGGCAACTGCCTGGGCTTTTTTTCTTCATGGGATGCCTTAAATGTCAGCTGCGGGCTGAATCTTGACTCCTCTTGGGCTAACCTTCTCTCTCTCCTTTCTCCAGCTCCCACTGAAACACCAGCCCCATCTCAGAACCTCCTGCCCATTCCAACTCTTGCTTTCTCCAGCAGCAAGTCTTCCTGATGCTTGGTTCTCTACTTCCTCTGTTGCATATAGCTTCATTTTCTCCCATAGTTCTTGTCTCAGGTCTTATAAGAACTTCACAGTACAGTCACACCTTCTGCCATATGCTGTGTTTTCAACATTTTTATCCCCTGGCAAGATACAGTGTGTTCTCTCCTCTACATTACTCCACATGTAGTTATTCCTCTTCTCCCTGCTTCTGTGAAGATGGAACGAAGATATGGGGTCCTCACTCACAATTGGGCAGAAACGCAGGAATGTTCAGTCAAGGGCACTGTTAACATGTTTGGCTGTTGTCCTCTTAGGAGTCTGGAGGAGGAATGCGATGATGGGGACTTGCTAGATGGAGATGGCTGTTCCAGGAAGTGTAGAAAGGAAAAAGGCTTCAACTGCGTTGGTAAGTCCAAATGGATTGTGACCTCCTTTTGAGGCAGGAGTCAGAACTGTACATTATTCACACTGCTCCTTGGAGCAGGGAGTGATGCACCTCCTCACAACAAAACATGGATTTCCAGCTGGAGTGATCCACGGAGCTTGTCAGGTCCTTGTGGTGGGAAATCCCAGTGTTAAACAGCCAGCATGCCTCCTGGGAGGAGGATGTGGAGATGTATGTGCCTGGAGCCCGGTTTGTAAACAGGTCATTCCTTGCAGGGGAACCAAGCCTGTGCTATGTGCACGATGGGGACGGTGTGTGTGAGCCGTTTGAGAAGACAAGCAGTGTCCTGGACTGTGGACCCTACACGCCTGATGGCTATGTGGATCTGTGGGCAACAAAAGCCTATGCCTCCCATCACGACGCAAAGTCCTGCCCTGCTTCCTTGGTCACTGGAGAGCCTGTTGTGAAGGTGAGTCAAGGCATGGACCCCAAAACTGAGTTGTCTAGCAAAGCCCATGCAGTAAAGCTGGGGAGGTCACTGCTGAAAGAGTGCACCGTGGCAAAACCAAAACCTTCAGAGCAGCTCTGGAAGCGTTCATTGATTGCTCTATTCCCATGCAGGGGGCCAGTAGAAGACCTGTGCATTTCTCACCTCTCTTTCAGTAGTCCCTAAGCCTGGGAACTGCAGTACATGGAAGCGTGTTTCGTCAAGGCTGGGAGCAAACCCCAACCACGCGGTTTGCAAAACAGTGACCACCCCCATCCCACCAGCTAAATGCACAACCTTGAGCGTGTTGGTTTAAAAACAATCCCACAAGTTTAATACCTTATAAGGTCAGGGCCTGAAAGGATAAAATCACGCATTCATCAGCATCTGTACTGCTCTCAAACTCTCTGATCTGAAGCCAAGGAAAAATTGTGGGAGAATTCCCATCTTTCATATGGGCTTTGGAGCTGGGCCTGGAGGTCTAGGACAGGAATTCGCCTGATCAGTGTTAACATGGTGTGTGTATGTTCTTTCCTTGCAAACCGAAGAAGGGTAAGAAATCTATCAAGCAGTCATATTTAGCCTGTTATGCATGTGTTTCTATTTACCTGATATAAGAAACATTCTTCTTGAGACTTACATGATTAAGTTGCTCAGATATATATGTCTGATGAGAAGCCTTGGACTCAGGTGTCTGCTCCTCTAGAATGATACACATATCTCCTGGTTTGTTTTTTTTCCTGCCAGGCATATGTGGATATTTGGGATACCACCAGGCATTGAGTGGAACAGAAAACTGGTATTCAGCACATGAATCACACCTTTGGATCTCATCAGCCCAGCCAAAATCAGGACACTGTGGTCTTGCCTATCATCTCACAGCTTGGCTTGATTCCTGACTAAGCCCCACAGAAACCCATAGGGTGCTTAAATGGCATATTTACAGCACCCCAAAATGGCAAAAGTCTCCTGTGCAGGTGTGGGTGGCAAGATGTCACTCCTGCTTAGGAACCTGCATCCTAATTGTCTTCGAAACAATTTTGTTAGGCAAAACAAGTTGCTAGAAAACAAGCCGAGATCTTTCTCAACATTTGTTGAGTCTTGAGATTTTGTAGGTACTGTTTCTTTCTTTCACTTTCCTTGTTTCTTTCTGGGTTGAAATAAATCTCTCCTTTCAGGTATGTAAATCCCACCTTCACAGTGTGCCGAAGGACCTTTCCCTGGCTGCTTGGTTCCCCTGCACTCCCAGCCAAGACAATGCTCAGGATCCAGATGAGGAGAGAATGCCCTTGGGCAATGGAGGAGTTTGGCTCAAGGTAAGTAAGGATGAAGGATTTGCTTACCTCAGCATTTTGATGATAAAGGCCCATACTTTTCTGTCTTGTAGAAGCTACAGCAGTCTTAAAAACTGCTCAGATAGGACTTGGTATTCTACCGAACTCTTCAAAAACCCCAAATGCCTGTGGCTGGGTCTTACATCATTGCCCCATTCCCACTGTGAACAGCAAACCCATCCTGGGGCAGATTGCCAGCAGAAGGGCTGTGCCTGAAACCAGAAGCCCACAGAAATGTGTTGAGGCTGAGAAACAACTTGCTCCTAACTATCCTTTATAGTCAAGCTGTGCCATTACACCCGGAGAGAGCAGACACAAGCTGTATTTAAAGTCCTAGTTGCCTTCATTCCCCATGACTGATGAACAAACAGGGTAGCTGGATGTACTCTGCCATCCTGAGGGGTCCTGAGCACTTCAGGTTGCTTCTGAGCACCGTGAGCCCACAGGAACCAGCTGTGGCATGCAGGTCCTTCTGCCCTCACCGGTGACACCAGACCAAAGGAGGTACTTCTGTGCCAAAGATGCTGGTCCTGCATCCCAATGGGAGCTCAGGGGCTGCCTCCACAGGTGGGGCTGCCTCTGGGAGGGCACCTGGAGGGTTGAACCTCTCTGTCCTGGCAGGCAGAGGAGCAGGACAGAGAGCTGAGGGTGAGGCCAATGTGATTTTTACAGCATTGATTTTCTGACCACAGACACAGTTTAGAGGTTTCATGGCTGTTTCCTGGTGTTACTGGAAAGCTGGGCTCTGGCGTGCTGCTTCCTCTGCAGTTTGAGGGCACCTTGCTCTGCTCTGCTTGAGGCTGTCTAGAGACGACCTGTTCCCAAGAGGCTCAGATGACTTGGTGAATTGTCAAACCTGAGTCAATAAACATGGCTATTGCCTCTGAGCTTCTCTGTCTCTCCACAGAACTTCCTTTAACTGTTCTTTTTTTCCCTTTCTTCCTTGTCTGTGTGCTCACAACCTACTTTCTGGCTTCAGACTCTGGCCATGAAAAATAGGGCTCCTTTCCTCCTTTGCTAGTGAGAAAGCAGCAATCTCCCCCTCTGCCCTACCTAGATGAAAGCTTGCTTTCCACTTCTCACCAGGGGTTAAAGCGTGTTCCAGTTTTATTGGAGCTTGCGGTCAGTTCTCTTCCTCTATGGATGTTTATATTAAAGACTTTCATTACTGTTTCTCCATGCTCTCTCTAGGAGTGCTATTATTTTCCACCCATAAAATTATTTATGGACTAGTAATAAATATGCCTTTTTTCTTTTTTCCTTGTTTTTAATACAGTTTGCCTGATTGGTAACATATTGGGTTAGGAAAGACAGCTTCTTGTTGACAATTTGCCTAGCGCACCCGCCTGCCCTGACAGGAGTGGTGCTGTTCATGCACATGTGTACCCATGTGCGCATGGTGTTTCGTGGCCACCAGCTCCTATGGCCAATTTAAAGCTGTTGCACCTGCGTCACCCTGTTAGAACCATGGCATGAAACTGATTGGGTGGTAGGAATTGCTTCCTACAGCATTTCTCAAGAGGTGGCACCAATAACAAGGGAAAGGCTAGGTCATGCTGTAAGTAGGCTGGGGGGCAAGAGGTGTGTGTGGCTGTGTCACCTAACAAAGCATCTACCATGCACCTTGGGTCTGCAGATGGGAATCATTATGATTTGCAGCTCTCCAGCCATGCTTTGTTCTCAGTTTCCAACACATCCGGTGAGGAAAGAAATCAAAATCACTTGTAAGCAAGTCAGGATGCGTAACATGCAGGAAATGAAAAAGAAAGGGGGAGAAGGAGGGATTCAAATTAAGATAGCCGGCTGTGGCCAAGCACATCATATGTATTAAAACTGAAAAAGAATTGGGGCATTCAGTCCAAATCAGCTGATGTTGGTCTAACTTGGGGCCAGTGTCTTTCAACACCAAGTAGGTGCGCTGTAGGAAGGGAAAGACTAAACCCTCCACCTTAAGCTGTGTAGTTCAGGGAAAGCCTCGCCTGACTTCAACCATCTCTCCTCCCCTGCAGAACCATGCTCAGAGGAGCAGGCAGCAGGTGCCTGGGTTAAAATCAGCTGACTCCTTGGAGCTTTCCTGTTGCAGTCCTGTCCTGAGGGGCTCCTTGGAGCAGGCTGTGAGCATGGCTGGCTCTTCATCTTCTCTTCTTGCTTTCCTTTCCTCCCTTTGGCTTTCCTGTTTCTCCCCCCCACCCCTACATTTCTCACCAAAGGAGACAGTGGGGATGTACCAAATAAAAATGTGCCTCCTGGCCCACTCCTTGCAGCAAGGGAGCCATGTAGGCAGCAGTGGGGACTCGCTCTGGGGTGTCTGCTGTCGAACACCTCCCTGCAGGGTGGGAGCCCTGGGCTGAAGCCCGGTGTTTTTTCCTGCTCCCATGCATAAGCAATGCCTGGCATGGCATGAACCGCCCTGAGGCTGGGCTGCCATCACAAATCGGGTGGCTGTCCCCTCCGCTCCCACAGTCTGCTCCTTGGGCTGTGCCTGGCCAGCTGGGACTTGTCCTGCTCCAAAATACACCTTCGCCTTGAATTTCTGGGCTTCCTCCGCACCGGCATTTAACAAAAACACTCCATAGGGTGGATCTCGATCAAAACAAATCGCGGCACAGGGTGGGGGGATACCAGGGTGGGGGAGAAAAACATTTCTATCTTCTTACTTCCAAAGAACATCTGTCCTGCTATGATTGATGCCACGAGATTCCCGGCTGCTTCCCGTAGCCTTCGGGGCTATAGACAAGTGGGGAGCTGTCGGCTGTCCTAGCAGGCAGGGCTTCTTCCCACAAATCTTTCCATGTGCTGGCTGGTGGACAGTTTGCAGTCACTTTGGGTACTGAGGCTGTTCTTTGCTGGCTTTGTTGTTCGGGTTTGGGGTTTCTTTTAATGGAGATATTCTGGTGGCAGGGTCAGTAGCTCTGAATACCTTGCTTGCCTGGCCAGCACTCCACAGGGTGGGAGTCAGAGCCTGGTGGAGGGAGGGCTGAAAAAGGGTAATCCAGGTCTTGGTCAGGTGTTGCTCAATTTTAAGAGCAGCAAATGTGGAAGCTGGGAAGATATCATAAATTTATGGCAAGGGGACTGATACTTGTGGGGAAGACTGGTGGAGAGGAAAAGGGGAATTAGGAGGGAAAGGAGTGTGTTCCTGCACCCTTCTTTCTCTTCTCTCTCTTCCCACACATTTGCTGCCCTGCACATCTGTAGTCTCTGAGCCCCTAACCCTGTGCCTGCTTTCTCACCATGTTCCCTCTTTGTCTCCTTGTACATATGGGATCAGAAAGGCTGTATTTCATATGCATGCTCTCAGGGTCTCTCTCACCCTCCTGCCTAGGTGTGCTTTGAGAGACCCGCAGTGCCCACCTCCCTCCTGGTCTTCCTGGCCTCCTCTGGCACCATCCCAAGCAACCAGCGCAAGCCGAGGGTCGCTGTCCAGCTGACTGACATAGATGGGCTGAATCGCTCTTTGGGTGAGCAACCTATGGGCTGTGGTACCAGTAGGAACACCAGGAGCTCGCACCCCTGCTCTCTGGATCTCTCACGGGATTGGGTGCCGCTGTCCCCTATTCCTGCTTGCAGCATCTTCTGCTTCCCAAGCTGGTCTGTTGGGATGTGTGGGAAAGCAGAGGAGATAAACCAAAAGCAGAGAAAATATCCCTGAAGTTGAGCTAGTGACTTCTTTCTTTTCCTTGTCTTGCAGGGATGTACGAGCTGTCATGCCAGCACAACCCCCTCATCATCAACGTGAGCCATGGCCAGGAGGACCCATCCCGCTGGGCTGTTTCGGTGCTGCTCAACTTCTCCTCCCCACTTGTGGGCATCGCAGCTGTGGCCTTGCGGACCTCAACTCAGCCTGGCTCCTCTGACACCACTGCCTGCCTCCTGCAACATGAGGAGGGACATGGCCATCAGTGCTGCAGGTATGGTCTCCTCAGAGCACTTTGCAACACGCACCCAGAGTACCTCTCTCCTCTGGGGCTTTATGCTGGAGTTCTGGAGCTTTTACCTACTTGCTGAATGTTTCATGACTTGTTCTCCAGTGCTTTTTGAGATGGTGTTGGAACACCCAGTATAATGGCTGGATTTGCTTATCTCGCTGTGCGGAGGCAAGAAAATAGATTTTGTGTGTGGCCTGTGCATCTGCACAAAACTGCACTAAAGGGCTGCTCCCTGCAGAGAAAACCAAACTCCTGCTGAGGAGTTACTGCTGAGGGTTGCTGCTGAAGCTGAAATGTTGGATGCTTCTGCATATGCTTTACAAGCTCCATCTCCATCCATTCCAGTCTTCCCCACACTGCAGGAGGTGGGGGTGAGGCTCTCCTCCTTCTCCTTTTCCTCCTCCTCCTCCTCTTTGTGCTGACTCCCCCTCTCCCAGGCTTCCAAACAAGTCTCATGCTGCACTGTTATAATGTGGTGATAACAATAATAGTAGCAACGGTGCTCTAATTTATTGATGTCTGGTGCTCCCAGGCGTCTGCCTGTCTTCATAAAGCAGCAAACGAGAGGCAGCGTTTGCAGAACGGGCGCCGCTCTCCAAGCGGGTCGTGCTGGCAAAAGGACGGGGAAGGACTGTAGTCCAAAACAGACTAAATAAACAAGGCAGAAAGAGCATGCCAAGCAGAGGCATGGACCCAAGGAGGAATGAAAGGATGGTGCTCAGCTCTGTCCTACAGGGGTAGTGGGGCTGACGACAGCCAGACCTGCCAAGTCTGGCTCTGGTTTCAGATCTCAGGCTCCCTGAAGTTGCACGAGTGCTGATCCAGGGCTCTGGTTCAGCCAGTTACTCAAACTGCACCGCTGGGAATACTGATACTGGGTCCAAGCTTTGCTGGAGCTGTGGGGGTGCTAAGAGTGTAGGACTTTCACTAGGGTCATTGCATCACCACTACTGTCATTTTTCTTCTGTTGATGGCCCTGGATGGACAAAGATCCCCAGTAATGAATGAGCGTACGTGTGTTTGTCTAAAAGCTTGTGGGATCATGGTACAGTTGATTTATGTAGAGTTCTGGAAGCCATGAGTATCCTGCAGTTGCTTTTTACTTTCCTTTTTTTTTTTCCCCCCTTTCTATTTTGTTTTAAGTGCATGTGTGATTTATACAGAAACATTAATCTTAGTGAGTCAGCATATAAATATTATTCTCAGTCTTACATTAGAGGATCAGTGTCCACCTGAAATGCAGTCCGTTTCCTCCTGGTAGATGTTACAGCTATGTACACACACGCTTCTAAGAACCCAGCCAACTGATGTGGTTTTTCAATTACATTTTCTCATCCTTTAAAATAATTTTACACTCTTATTGCTTTGAGATCTTACCCCTCCCCTCAGAAGTGACTGCAAGGAGGAATAGACTAACCAGGCACAGCTGAGCATTGCCTATGGATGGGGAGAAGCTCATAAGGGGACAAATAGAGAGGAAAATAGATGCTTTTCTCTTAAAAGTCTCATTGCAGCTGAAGCACAAGCCCGTCCCCATATCACCAAAGCACGCAGAGCTGCACGCTGTCCCCTTTGTGTGAGCACAAGCAGGATCCTCATGTCTTCCCCTCTTGCTGCTGTTGTGCGGGCTCCCCATTGCCTTGGTTTAGCTGCAGTATTGCAGGTTATGCACGTTCTCTTAGCAAGCACTCAGAGTGTTTTCAGAGTAGGAAATGCTATTTATAGTTTTGCTTTTCTGGACAAAAGGCTTGAATGTTTAAAGAGGGATTAGGCTTACAGCCTCCAGTAGCCTCACAAATAATAAGGATCTGACTTCAGTCAGAAAACATCCAAGTATACCCCTTATCATATTTTTAAATCTATTTCATCTCCAAAAGTAATGTACAGTAGTATTTTTATTTTTAAGAGCTAATAATCCATTTCATAGAAGGCAGGTGGAGTCTGGGGAAAAAATCCCCTATTCTTGAATATAAAATCTGAAGAGGTTTAGAAACATTCATCTGTAAAAGATCACAGAAGATCTGTATTATTCCTGTAAAGAATTGAATTGACCGTTCACATGCACCCAGCCTCATATACACAGTAAGTGAATGTGAGTGCTTTCCTAAAATAACCCAAGAAAAGGACGGTAACAAAAGCAACAAAGAAATGAAGTTTCCTGACTTAGTCTATAAATGGTCGTTGCCAAAATAATGAATATATGACAGCTTGATATTTCTGCAACATCTTCCATCTTGAAGGATCTCAAAGTGTTTTTCAGGCTGGGAAAAACACAGATCATGTTTTTGCTGATGAAATGCAGCCTTCTCCAGGCCAGGAGCAGTGCAGGTGTCCCTCCGTCGCACCTTGCTACCAGCACCACTTATCCCTTTCTACTGTCTCTGCCAGCAGCTCAGGGCCCTTCTTTGCTTTCTGTACCTTATGAGGCTAAGCAGAAATCAGTTTTAATGAGTTTCCACCCAGGAAACTCAAACTCTGCAGCTTTCATCCTTTGTATTTTCATACTGTGTCACAGTCTCTCCTATTTTCCTTGGTACAGGCTATATGCTGAACCAGGGGAACATTTTTCATTTCCTCTATTATGTTTATTTTTAGCTTGGTTTTATTTTTAGTGTGTTTGATTTTATGTTAGCATATGCCGGGAAATGCCTTGGCGAGTTAACAGGAAAGGTGTTACAAAATGCTATCTCCATTGTGTTTTATTTCCTGTGTGAGTGCCCTTCTCTGCTCCCCCAAAGTGGATTTGATGCATCAAGGGGAGTGAGGTTTGGGTTCCTTTTATAGGGAAGGTTGATGTCAGAGAGAGAAAATCAGATGAAGAAGGGGGTTGTTTACGTATTTTCAATTGCTAAGCTTTATTCAGCTTAGCCCCATTTCCCAGGCAGGTTTTGTTTGGTTTCTTTTGTGCCAGGTGCCAAATTTATGCAGGGTCAGTTTATGAACTGCATCTGTGCTGGTGTTCAAATTTGCGGGGACTCTGGTGTTTCGTTTTCTTCCCTTTGGCCTAGGGTGCCCCATGGTCAGGGACCATGCACAAAGCAGACGGACCCTTTTGTTGGTATCCCAAGGTCACCCTGATGGGCTGAGATGCCATTCAGGTTAAAATGTACCCCTGTCACCACTCTCTCCTCCCAGCCAGTGTCTGCTCAGGCTCTGCTTGCATGCACAGTGGAGCCGGCACTGAGAGTTGTCTTCTGTGAGGACAGCACATATTGCTTGGACATCTGTTCTCTGCCTCTCCCAGGCAAATGGAGCCTCTTGGGTGCAGCATGAGGCCCATCAGAGCCAGTTGTGTCTGTACTGCACCGTGCACATCCTCTCTCCTTGGCTTGGAGAAAGCACTTCTCAAGAACTGAGCCTAGGATCCTGATCACCACCCTTCCTGGAGCATGGGCTCCCCTCAGCCTCTGCCATGGAGACCTCTCAAGTATTTCTCCTCCGACACCAAAGCCTGTTGACCTCTGGCACTTCGCTTGTAGGTCTCTGATGGGGTGGTGGGCAGTGGTGGCTAAGGCTCTACTGCAGGACTTGATCAGTTGCTTCAACTGGTGGCTTCACTGTCCAGCTGGAAGGCGACAAAGGAAAACCTTAGAGGTGGAGCGACCATTCTCATAGGCTGCCCTATTCTATTTGCTCTCTGCAGCTTAGTCAGCTTCTGGAGCTCCATACTTTGTATATGGGTTTTATGAGGATGCTCAAAGCATTTTCTGCTTTTCCCTGAGAGTAGCCAGTCTCACCTAGGAAAAAATGTTTCCCAACACAGAAGGTTTTCACCAGTTTGATTTGGTGTCAATCACAGTAGCTGAACAGCTTAGAAGCAGGGTGCTTGGTGTCACCTCATGGAAAGGGCCACTGGTCCAATAAACTTGTTCCAAGCATGGCCAGCCCCTGATACACTGAGGGAAGGTGAATTACAACACAGAGAAGACGTGAGGTTCAAGGCATGTTTCTTTCCTAACCTTGGAACAGCTTCTCGTGAAACCCTGAAGCTTGATCTCGATTCCTTATTCTCTTACCCCTATGGACATTATATGAATCACAAAGTCTTCTGTCCTTCCTGTGTTCAGTGAAGAAGGGAACAAGTGCTGGGAGACCCTGAGGGTTGCCCGCAGAGCCCTTGGTGTACTGCTGCAGCCAGCCTGCCCTGTTTTGCCCTGCCTTCCCTACTGTCATATACAGGCACTAGCATTTTTCACAGAAACTAGATTAAATATGTCCTTCTGAAGGCTCTCTTATCTCATGGTATAGGCTGCAGGAAGGTGACGAGTCCACCATCTCCCCTACTGAGCTATTCTTACATTCAGTAACCCTCTCTGCTGAGAAGTTGCCTCTGATTTTGAGATGAAAGTTGTTGCTTTCACTCCATTCTTGTCAGAAATGTCCAAATGTTTCCTGCCAGCAGATGACTTTTCTGTGTATACGTGTCTGTACAGAGAGATCAGATCCTCTCACCATCTCCTCTCTGTCACAACAAATATTTTTTCCTCCTTAAATCTTATACCATAAGTCCTGCAGTCCAGCTATGGCTTCCGCTTGCAGCTCCCTTTTGAAGTCCCTTAACTCTTTCAATGTCTTTCTTGGTGGTAGGTGTGGATCAGAAGTGAATTCCTCTGGGCATGGTATGAGGTGGCAGAAATGAGGTACAGTGTGTTGTTGTGGGAGTTGGATATGGATAAAAGTGTTCGTTGGGGTAGCTGAGTATGTACTCTTGAGGAATACTGGCAGGTAAATCCTACTTGTGTCATGGCCTTAAAATGGGCAGATGGGTTACCTGTGTTCAGGAAGGAGTCCCCAGCTCCTCTCAGGAGCGATGAAGGACCTGTCCATCCTGCTCAGGTTGGGAAGCTGACTAGACCAACCTTGACATGCCATTCAGCCTCTCTTTCTGTGCTTATATAAGTCTAGTTCGCTGTTACAAACAACAAAACATACATGGAAGGGAGCTGTCTGGAAATATATTAAGATGGATCTGCTCTTGCTTCTTTTTCTTCCTTCTCCATTATGGCTGCAGAGGGGCCATTTGACATCCTATTGGTGCCTTTTCCCTCTCCGTGAGGTAGATGACAGTGGATGACTCAAGGATGTTGTTTTTTTGCCAAGTTTCTTTGGGAGTCACGTACAGAAGCAAACATCTTTTCTTGAGATGACAACCTCAATGAAGATCATAATCAAGAAGTATCACCACCGTTGGGTCTGTACACGTAGCCTGCTCCCACAAGGATGGTTGCCATCAGATTTACTGGAAAAGTGAGACCTTTCCCCTCCGTGAGAAACATGCCTGAAGGGAGAAATTCCCAAGTATTTCCAAAACACCTTTTCTCATTTCCTAGCTATTCTCTTTTGCTAGACCACATTGGGGTAAACATTTTTTATCTCACTGATGTTCAGTGCTACAGTCCAGACTCCACCAGAGTACATGCAGTGACTACTTTTAACTTCAGGAGATTTGGCTGAAGCCTTTACCTTTCCATCAACATCTCCTATAACACCCTCTCTCCAGAAATCTGTACCATGAGATGAACTTAGAATAATTTTTCCCTCTTAAAGTCAGAGCTTGATGATAAGGGCTGTTTTAGCAGCAATCTTTGGGTTGAAAGCTTGTGTAGATAGTACAGCAATTTTTGGATGATTTATTAGACTTTAGGCAGCTGCACTGTATTTGGCTTGGCTTAGCTTGACTTGGGTAAATCCATCAGTATTTTCTGTGTTCCATGGAATAATTACTGTAAAATGTGAAATTTCAGCTTTTCAGGATTTGGGTTTTGTCACAACAAAACAGTATCTCCCTACCAACGCTGCCACCACTGCCACTATTGCTGTCAGTTGCCTCCTGCTTTTATTCTAGAAAGATGAAGGCTCCCAAGGGAAAAGTTTTGGCCTTGTTTATAGAACTGGTCCCATTTCAGAACAAACCTCTTATCATTCCAAAGCAGAATTTCACAAATTTCACATCTGAAACTTTCTTTGATGTATGAGTTGTGGGAGTTGGTGAGCCCAGAAAATCATGCAGCCTGGTGCTGACGTGGAAGAAGTTAAGAAAAAAACTTGATATTTTGTAAAAACGATGTTGACAAATCATTAGTTTGAGCTTCAAAAGCTGCTGGGATAAAAATGGAAATATTTCTGGATGTTTCATGCAGAAAAAAAAAATAACTAAAAAAAAAAAAAAATTGGCTTGTCCCACATCTTATATGGCCTGAATCAGAAATGGGCAAAAGTTAGAAGTTTGCAGCTGTGATAAAGGAATTTCATTTATCATCAAAAAGAGAAAGAGCTCCTTCATGCTGAGATCAGAACTGGGCTAACTGCACCATTTCCTCGTCCAGCCTTCATTAGGGTGATTCCAGCAGCTGGGAGCAGTGATTTATTCCATCCCTTTACCCAAACCCTGGTAAGACATGTGGATCATGATGGGGACTTGCCACATGGCTTGATTTCCTTGCTCTTGTTCTGCACTGTACACCATCAGGCTCAAGGGTGTCCTGGCCCATAGTAGTACAGTGATAGTCGTGATGATGCTGATAATAAAGCGAGCCATCAAGGCAAAGTATGTACATAGAAGTGATAAATATATATATATATTTTAAGTTTATTGATATATTTGAGAAATACATTGGGAAAATAAGCTTTCAGTGTTTGAGCCCCTCTTCAGGTCTGGAATAATAGCACCAGACTTCAAAGCTACATGTAGGATGGGAATAGCTTCAATAACTTGAGTTAATAGGTTGCAGATCATTTTAAAAATAAAACCTAGTGGGTATTTGTGGCATAGGGGTGTTGTTAGTCACAAAAAAAATGGCAATAAGTTAGTCATCTTTTGGGCCAAATAGAAAGCTAATTATTTGTAAAATACATCTATGTACACATAAAGAATGCATGAATGAGTATATACATCTGGTGTATATTAAAGGAATTATTTTGATATTATCACCTATGATTATCAATCCCTTATGTATAAGTAATTTATTTAACATTTTTCAGATATAATAATACAGTAAGAAATTTGCTGATCTCTTGATCTACTTTATACTAGCATTGTCAGTTGTGTTTCCAGCCTGGTGGAAAAACAGAATGTGCCCAGCAGTGCTGAAAAGGATTTGTGCTTCATTACTTGTTATTTAATAGCAATGTCGTCCCCACTGACAAGGCTGCCGTAGTCAATGTCCTGTCACTCCACCGTGCCAGCAGAGCTGCCCCAACCAAGCACCTGGCCTGGCTGGATGTGTCCAGAAGTGTAACCACCCCACCTTGAACCAGCGCCACGAGTGCTCCGTAACTTAACACAGCATCATGAGCAAATGAAGTAAGGTGTCTTGGGGTCCCAGTGTGGGCACCCAGCTTCCCTGTAGCATACAGCTGCTTAGTGAACCCACTGCTAATGTCCTAACCCTGTTACCCAACATGTAGTCTATGGTTTGGTTAGATAACCTCCATGTGCCTGGATGCACCCATGGGTAAGGACTTCCTTGTGGTGGTGTGTTGATGTAGCACCAACCACCATAGTATGGATGCTGAGCACCAGCTGCATCTCCCTGCATGCCCATGGCTGGTAAGGAAGGGGATGGGATGCAAGAGCAAGGCTGGAAAGAGGAGCAGCTCAGCTGCTTTCACACATGCTTGTGCAGAGACATGCGAGGAGGTTTGGGGCAGTGGCTTTGTCATGGGGAGCTGGAGTTGGGGACGGGAGCATGTGTATGCCTGGGGTACAGACAGGGAGCAAAGCAACCGCCTGGAGAAGGTGACTGCAGGAGGGGAGGGGAGAGGGCTACAATTGGTACCAGATGCCCTCAGAAGCTAATGACCTGACAAACGCCGTGCTCATAAAACAAATTCTTTAAAAAGGAAGCAAATGGAAATATAAGCTAGTGAAAGAATTTGCAGCAGCTGCCCTGAAACCATTTCTCACTTCATAAACAGGTCTGCATTGAAAAAACAGCCCCTTTCTTCTTGTTCTCCTTTGTGGTCCCCTCCCGTGCCCACCGGCTCTTTCAAGACTGTGGCCTGCAGGTTTCCACCATGCCTTTGGCTGAGTGGACTTGTCCAGAGTCAACAGCACATTGCGTTCCCCTAACGTCTGTGTCGACACTGAGGGTTTGGGTTTTTTTGGTGTCATTTGTGGGATTTCTAGCTGTGCATCCTTGGCTGAAGAGGTTGAGCGAACGCAAGAGGCAAAGGCTGCCTGTCCCACCTCTGTGTGAAGTGCAGTGCACAAAAACTGTCAGCAGCCCCATGCAAAGAAGGGAGCAGAGGGGAGGTGTTTGGGTGCAGCTCCTTCCCCTCTCTCCCCAGTTATTAGCTGAAGGTGCAGCACCTCTCCCTCTGCTTCAGGAAGGCTGATGTCAGTTTTTGCACCTTGGTGAAAGATAACATCAGATAAACAGTGTTTTTCCTGTGGGAGCTGTTGTGTCAATCCCGTGTCTTGGCCTCATTCCACCCTGGGTAATTAACCTACTGGCTATATTTCACTGATGGAGACCATAGTTCTCTGTCCAGCCCTCCTCTTCACTATAGGATAAATTGTGATGCTCAATCAGTACCTAATGAATGGTTTTTGGTGGGAAGCTGCTGCAGTGAGGAGGGGACTGTTTATTTTGAGGTGATGGTTGACACACTGCAAGCTTTCCTGGGACCTCATGTAACTTCAGGTGGTGCTCAGTGGAGGGTAATTCCTCCTTTTAGCTACATCTCACCTCGGTGGCCATGGCTGAGTCTATAGAGCTGGACAGGGGTTTGTTGAGATGGTCTTGATCTTAAAGCATCTGGCATCAACATGCACAGGCTTGAAATGCCTTATGAGCCTGTGGGAAGAGCAGAGGTGCTGAGGACCAACTAACACCAAGGTGTCCTTGTCCCATGATGCTCAGAAACAAGGTATTGCTGTTCCCAGGGCTGCACTGTCCCCACAAATGAAATTCTGTGTTTTGTCTCTCTCCTAGACAAGATTCCTGCCTTTAAAAGTTTACATAGGTAAATACTGACAATATCCTGATGACATTTCTCAAAAGCAGAGTGGGAAGGGGTCCAGAGTGGGGTGGAGGAGACAGCTGCAGCAAGTGCAGCTTCTCTCTTCCACCACAGGCTGTGGTGTAGCTGTGTGGACACGAAGCTCAGACAACTCTGCTGCCAGGTCTGAGGAGGGGCAGCACACAGTTTGAGGAACATCTCATGGCTGGTTCCCTAAGATCTGCAGAGGTTTCTTCTCCAGCTAAACCTTTCCTTGCAGTTGGAGAATCCTCTGTGGATTCTCTGATGAAAATACAGGGTTTGACGTACTCATCACCTTTCTACCAGCAAAGACTTTAAAAAGGCCTCTTCATCCTTTCTTCCTGACCGTCTGCTGCTGCAGATCTTGTCTTTATTTTGCACTAAGGCTGCCTGAAATGGAGGTGCAGATTCAAATGTTCAAAAGGAAGGGGAAGCACCCGGTGTTACTGTCTAGGCAATTTCAGGAGGTCTCTTACCACAAGTTCTCTGATGTCTACTGTGATTTGAGCATGTTGGAGATAAGAAATGGTCATATGGTATTTAACACCTTGCTTCTGAAGAAGCTGCAGCCCGCTTGGGACGGTGCTACAGTAACAGCTGTGTATAGCTTTACCCCCTGTGCCTTCAGCAGTGCTGCTTGATAGGACCATCTGATACCAAATTTCCTACTTTGGCCATGGGAGAATTGTGGCCTTGCTGCATATGCCCATCTCCCTGCCCTCTCCCTGTCTTGCCACACCTCCACTGAGCACCACCAGTCCCTTTGGTGCCAGGCTGCATGCAGGCTCTGTGCAATGCAGACTGCATACCCTAGTGCAGAAAAGCTGGAGTAACCCCACCAGACAGCACGGAATTTGAATGGAGCATTGTTTGGCTATGCTTCCTTCCATCAGCTTGGAAGGACATGACGGAATGCGGGAAGGTATGGACTAGGACTGGGCTGAGCTCCAGCCAGTGCAAAGCTGGGAAAAAGTACCCTCCTGGCATCATCATTAGGAGACTTAGAGCCTTAAAGAAGCTGGGGCTGAGGGATACCTGTGCATCTCTGTAGGCACCTGTGACCTGCTGAGCATCCCATGTAGGTGTCACCTGGAGAGAGCCCTTCCTAGCTAAAGAAGTCCTGGGACCCACTGGTTGATCCCTTCCCTCTTCTCTTTCCTCTGTAGCTGTGTTCACGGTGCCTGTGCAGGATCTGGAAGCTGCATGCAGCCGCTGCTTGCTCATGCTGCCACCCTCAACTGTACCTCCAATGGCCCGAGGCACATGGCATGCACCGTTGCCTGCAAGAAGGGCTTCATCCTCCACGCCAGCAATGGGAAGAGCCTGGGCTCCACACAGGTAAGCAGACCTCAGGGTGAGGGTGACTTCACAGGCTGTGCTCAGACCAAGTGCTAGTTAAGAGACATTTAACCGTGCTGAGGTGGTTGGAGTGACCCCAGGACACCTCGCTCCTCCAGCCCTGACCTCCTTGATGCTTTTCCATAAAACCTCAGCCCAGTGGAGGCTCTGGTACTGGATCTCTGTGCTGGGGGGTGGTGGTCCTGCTTTGGCGACACTCTCCTTCCCTCCCTGCTCCTTCTAGCTCCCCCAGCCCAGTGCTGCCACACTCTGCCAGACCACTGCTCTGCCAGGCTAAATGCCGCTGCAGGTGATGTCCCAAGCTAGGGTGTTGCACTCACACAGAAGGAGAGGTAGACATTGCTGTTCTCCACACGGGCACTGCTGGGAGGGTTAACATCCCAGGGATGTCTTCTCTCTTAATGCTGAAGTTAGTGGCTCAGGAAAAAATGAAGTCACTGCAGAGCGACTATATTTAGAGGCAACCGACAGCATGGAGAGCTTTTCTTCCTTTGTGTTACATTGCAGCAGCACTGCCCACACCAGCAGGGCAGCCCGGAGGTCACCATGAAAGAGTTTGTCCTGCTTCCCATAGGGCTGGGGGATGCCTTGTAAAAGCCACAAGTCAGCATGGCTCTTAGGCGTTGACAGAGGAGACCTGGGACTGATGTGTCCTTGGATGCCAAGCTGCCGCAGGTCTGGGCACAGACCTTGACAGAGTTGTGGGCACAGTGTGTCCCGTCTTTAGGCTCCTCCTGGAGGGGGAACAGGAGTCTGTGGGGCTGAGCTGGTCTCCGCACTAACTTGAGCAAGAGCATGAACTTGCACAGGGCAGAGACTGATGGAGGCAAGTTAGGCCATGTCAGCAGGGTGGACCTTTCCCCATTGGAAAGAGGAGAGCTGCAAGTGCTTGTGGCTCCTGTCAGGCAGGTTTCCCATGCTGCATCCATTGGTGTTTGCTGCAGGAGAGGTGGGTGTGGGAAAGGGCAATGGGGCAGCTGGGGATGCACCGTTCAGCTCCTCATCACCAGGGAGGTTATTAATTATGTGGCCACATGGCTCTGTGGGCCAAGGCATGCCTAGGGAAAACAAAATGTTCCCATTCTCTGAAATGAAACCACAGAAGATAAATCTGCCTCGGGTGACAGTTTTCCTGCATTTGGCAGCAAGATGGGAAACTTCTGGACAGAGCTTCTGCATGTGGCTGTCATAGCAGATGGCAGCTTGCAAGTGCCCTGCCCTGAGCCCTCCAGTGATGTTACTGGTTTGGCCATGTGACCCTACTCATGTCGAGGTGTTTTAGGAACATGCACACATCTCTCCTCTGAGCTATCTTCTCCACCTAGTTCAGATGCACCATGATTCTGCTGCACGCCCAAGAGTATCAGCCTCAAATTTAGTGATGTTCTTCAGAGCCACCATACCCAGGTTCAATCAAAACATGCTGGCTGTGAGGACAGGTCACACGTTTGACTGTACGAGCTGCATGGTTGTGCTCAGCCAGTGGAGGGACATCAGGAAGATCTCTCTTTTGTCTGCAGCCCTGCCTGAGGACTGCTGGGCTGGCGTTAGCAGTCTGGGAGTGGAAATCATAGAACAGTTGGGGTTGGAAGGGACCTTTACAGGATCATCCAGTCCAAACCTGCCATGGCTAGGGACTCCTTTCACTAAACCAGATTGCTCGTGGCACACCAACATCCACCACTCTGCTTTGATGAAGTCTGTGGCACATGTTGATCATGTTTAATGATTGGACCACAGGGTGTTAGGTTTTCACGCAGTCCCCCAGCTGTGTAAGAGGGGCCATGTAATTAGGATTCTTAAATGAGGTTATCTGAACCTCTGATTTCAGTGGGGTCTGTGGACTGAGGCATGAGAGAATCGGTGCATTTGGGAAAAACAATAAACAGGAGAGCTGCCCATCAACAGATGAAGTAAGACCTGATCTTCTAGGGGAGAAAATCGCAGTGCACAGAGCTGGGAATAACTCGTAGCTCAGGAAGCTGTAATGTATCTTGAAGGGATCTTCTCTTTTCTTTAGTGTGCTCTGGCACCACTCACATAGTGTGCATGCAGCCAGCATTTCTGAAGGTAAGCAGTTACAGACCAAGCACTAGAAGGTCTCTTGCGCAGGTGGCTTGCATGTTACCCCAAGGGCCATTCACTGCTTTCACACCCTGAATGCCGCCCTGTGAACAGGTAAGGGCTTTGTGACTCAGTGTCCAGAGTGGGGAGAAAGGGGGCACTTTGGTAGGAAAAATGGGGGAAAGCTCTCCTTTTCCTTGAACCTGGGTCAGCCCTTTCTGCTGAGGTGGTAAACCAGTAGATTAAAGCTCACTCTCAGGGGTCTGATGGAGCCTTGCTTTCTCCGCAGCAGGAGGTGGTGCTGATGTGCAGCTCAGGACGGTGGGACAGATCTGTAACTTGTGACCCTGTTGACTGCGGTGTTCCTGACCAGTCCCATGTGTACTACGCTGAGTTCTCCTGCCCCAAGGGGACCACTTATCTGCAGAGATGCTCCTTCTCCTGCATCCACCCAGCCAAGCTCCAAGGTACGGTCTGGAGTGCTGAGAGATTTAGCCACCCTTTTTGGTGCCACCTTTCCGTGCCTTTCCCAGGTTGTTCAAACAGAGCATTACTACTTTGAATTTCCCAGTTATCCTGGTTTCTGCCAGCCAGGTGGGCTTCTGAGACACTTCTCGAAATGGTGAGCATCCAAACCCCCTGAGTGGAGCCACCATAGCATGGATAAGTCCCTCTGACTCCCAACTCCCAGCTGGCAGGCCTTACCCACCCAGGTGTAGGGATGTCTTCTTCAAGGTATCTGGTGAGGTCCGTCAGCCGCCAGTATTATGGGGACAAGGGAGCCAAGAAGCATGCAAGCAGCCAGCGCAGACAGACAGGAGACTTCAGAGAGCCAAAAATGTCTCAGTGCCTGGTGGCTGTGGGAAAGCCTGTGGTTCAGGAGGCCAGGGGCTGTATAAAGCCATAAAGACTGATGCCCGCAGCTGCAGAACACTCTGGGAGATGTTCACCACCCAGACACACAGCAGTCCCCCCCAGACATGCCATGGCCTGGCTTTCATTCTGCCGACTCCATCGGTAGCCGCAGGAATGTTTTGAAGCCAAGTCGGAGAAAAAGAGCTACTGTTCCTGTCTATACAAGGCTGAGCTGGATGGGATTTGGGGGGTAATTGCCTTGACAGCTTCAAGCATTGAGACTTTATGTGAATTTTCACCAGCGCCTTTGCTCTGAGCAATCACATACAACAAATCATTTTAATGGGTGTCCTATTTTATGGAGCCATTTATAGCTGAAACGTATGAAAATAATTTACTTTTTTTTAATTTTATTTTGTTCAAGTTAAATCTAAGGAGCAAAAACAGCAGGGAGTTAAGGTCTTCTTTCATGCCAGGGGGATGCCGGTAGATCCCCAGTGTGAACTGATCCGAGGGGTAGCACACGAACAATGACCTGACAGCCCAAATTCTGCACAAAATGATGCCTGTTGCCTTGCATGGGTCAGCTGAGGGCAGGGCTTTAATCTGATCTTTCACTCACAGCTGCCTCTTGCTGCTGCTGAAGTCAACAGGAGGTTTGCCATAGGCTCTCTTGGTGGGAAGGCGTCCCCTCGGTGGAGCACCCTGGGTGACTTCCAGCAGCTGACATAACGGCTGATGGTGCTTGGCCAAGGCTGCTGAGCCATCGGGTAAACTCTTAGAGGTCCAGCTGACTCGGCTGAGCTGTCGAGGCAGAGACGTGCTTGATGCTTGTTCTCCCCAAAGGCTCACATCCTTACGGGCAGGCTCTCAAGGCTAATAAATGCTAAGAATAGGCAAGGAAAGGATGACACAGCTGCATGGTGCTCGAAGGCAGAGGATGACCCTCAGCAGCACTGGCCCGCCAGGAACACAAGCGCTGAGTGGAGGTATGGTCTTGCCCCTGGCCCAAGAGCAGTTGTAGGCAGAGCAGTGTTTGACGGAAGCATGGAGCAGTCTGGCTGCACCGGGAACCTGCTGATCTAAACCTCTCAGAGCAGTCCCGTTCACTTCAGTCCAGCTTTTTTTCTTGCTCAGTAGTTCCCAGCGAACCATGCATCATCCACACCATGTGGGTGATGCAGTCCTGGACACTTACCAAGGCACTCTGAGCTGCGTAGTTTCAGCCACCCACTAGCTAGGTCCACCAGACGCTCTTTTTTTCAGGGACAGCAGAGAGCTGGACTGTAATAATGAAGCCAAACCTTTACCAATGGATGGTTTGAGTTTCCAGTCACACCAGTTAAGGGTCCCACACCTGTCTTCCTGGTGCTTCCCATCTTTCACTGCATGTGCAGCACAGGGTATGACAGCTTGTAAGGGTAGGTAAGGGCAAGCTGCATAAAGTACCTGGGGAGAATGAAGGTGGGCTGAACAGAATATGACAGATAGGTGTCATACACGAAAGCCTCCAGCACAGTGAAGGCTATCCTGAGGCATCACCAGAGAGGGGAATTTTAAGGGAAAGTTTGGGGTTTTCATATCTGTTGCCTGCCTTGGCATCAATGTCCACTCTGACAAGAGGACTTTTGCTGGTTGGTCTGAGCTTCCCTCAGCAGGACTCCATCCCTGGGTGAGCTGTAACTCCAACATGCTGCTTCTCTTTTGGAGTCAGGAACAAACCAGTGGCTGACCTGCCTGGAGGATGGTCTCTGGTCACTCCCTGAAGCCTACTGCAAGCTGGAGTGTGATGCGCCTCCTGCGGTGGCCAATGCCAAGCTCCTGGTCCCACGGTGCTTGCAGGGGAACCATGACGTGGGCTCGGTCTGTCGCTACAAGTGCAAGCCTGGATACCATGTGGCTGAGAATGCAGCAGGAAAGCCTAAGAAGTAAGTCTGTGGTGGGTCTGTTATCACCGTTTCCTTCCTCCTCTTCTCCCAGTGTGAACAAGGAGAGGTTGTAGTGTGCTGGCAGTCTTGAGGAGTTGGTGTGATAGGTACACAGAAGAGCAGCTTGCTCTGGTCATGCAGATTTCATGAAATACAAGAGGTATTCACCCTGGTTTAGGTGAAAGCAGGTGGAAGCAAGATCTAAACTGCTGTTGCACGTGTACTCTAAGTGCCTTAACCTAAAGCATCCGAATTTTCCAATGCACCTTGGTGAAAATCAAGCATGTACAGAAATGTTTTCAGACTCTCAGGTAATTGGATGGAGATGCAATGGAGATGCAAAACATGCTGGAAGATTCCTGGAGCTGCTGTCTTTCCTAAAAGCAATAAAGCATAGATCAAGGCACTAGCTGTAAGAATGAATGGCTGCCTTTTGTCAGGGTTAGCATTTTACCCCCTGCACATCTTGGCTAAATTTAATCTCAAGCATTGGCATTTCAGTTGGACAAGATTTTTCCCAATGCTTCAGGGAAGAATTCCTGGTGATTCGCTAGCCCTGCACTCAGCCAGTATCATGGCGCTGGGGGTAAAGTAGCATTCTGTCTGCGATGTCTCCAGCTGAAGTCCCCATTGAGTATGGTCACTAAAGATTTCCTGGCATTGACCAGGTCCTCCCCAGAGTCTTGATGGTAGCCCAGATCAGGTAATTATGTGCTAATTGTTTAATGCCCCCTTCCAGTTTTAATTGGATGCAGACTTCATCTCTACTTTGCTCTGGGGTAGGGTTGTTGTGCTCTGGGAAGCAGTTGCCAAATTTCTTGCCTTGTAATGAAGGAAGTGGTTTCTGTAAACAGCTCTTCACAGTGTTAGGAGCATTTCTTGGGCCAAGGGGAGCTGAGCAAATTATGGTTATAGCTACAATCACATGGACTGCTTTACAAACTGCAAAGCAGCTTGTGTGCCTGTGGCATTTCAGGCACTGGATGTGCGATCAGATCAATGCAGCTTGCAATGTTAGGCCATCTCAGTCATGCCGCAGCAACTGCTGGTAAAAAGGATGCCCTCTGGGAGTTCCCAGGGCTCCTCTGATGTGTGTGCAACTTCCCTATCTATGGGTCTGAACAGCCTGTGAGACAAGTCAAGGAAAACCATGCAATGTGGTTTACATTTTCATAGCAATGCATGTTGACATAGCATTTTCAAATTTGCTAGTATCATTGCTACTGATTTGTCTAACATCTTGGCAGAGTAATGATCCTGTTACAGTAAGCAAAAAAGCATCAATAGAAAATGCATTGCATTCTTATCATGCAGGTTAACTGCTATGTGAGTGGGCTGATTCAAAGCAAAAGCCTTTTGTTGAAAGTGTAAATGTCAGTGTACAGCCTTTTCCAGAGCTCTGCATATATACTCAGCATAAGTACAAACCCCTCGGCACGTGTAGGGAGTAGTAGCTACTAGCCAGTAAGCAGGCCAGTCAATTGCTGGATTGCTGGAAATCCTTCTGAATTTTCAGGCCTGGCAGGCAGAGGATGGGACCTGCTCGAGTAAGAGGTTGCTTTCTTTGTTCAGGCCAGTTTTGGAGAAAGCAAGTTGTTGAAGGTGATGGACAGCTCTGGAAGGAGCCAGCACTGGTGAGGTGCACATTCTGGATATGCTGGTGTGTAAGCGGGGTCTCTGCTGATAATTTGGACACCAGGTTTATGGGTCTTCTGAAATCTTTCTGCATTCTTTCTGGGTTCAGCAAACTGAGTTCTTGATCTATTGTCTCCCTGCTGTCCATCAACCCAGCAAGCACCAGCCTTATGAAAGGATTTAGTGCTGTGCAGGTGTTGATAGGCATAAGAAAGCAAGACTCTATGTGTACTATATTTTGCACAAATGATCCGTGGATACTGTCAGGCATGATCCGTGGCTAACACTGAAGATTGCACGCTAGCTAACTAGCTTAACCTTGGAAATAAATTCAGGCTCCCTTTCAATTATTCTAGCTCTAGGGCTCAGACCTTTTTAGAGGGGAATGACGGAGGGAGTGTATTCTAAGAATCTTGGTCATTGCCTTTGAGGGCTGCTTGTAGGCACCTTCCTCAGGGTTGGCTCTGGATCTTCTATAGACAGGGACAGTTAAGCTGTAGTATGAGCAAGCAGGAATTAAATCCAGTCAGGGCTCAACATCACCACTTGACTAGCTGCCTTTTTGATTAGCTTCCTGCAGTCTTTCTCTCTCATGCACTTTATAAAACACTGGACTGAAGGTCCAAGTCCTGGGGCTTTTTCTCCTCACTGGTAGGGCTGCAGTGCCCATCTTATGCAGGCCTGACCTATGGCTGGAATCCAGCTGTCTCTGTCCAAGCTGAGATGCTCTTGGACAGAGATGTTTGTGTGATTCCCTCACTTCTATTTTGTTAGTTGAATTTTAAAGCAGGGGCAGTAAGGATGCTTTAGGAGGCTCCTGCAATCTTAGTTGAAATTCATTTCCCATAGCATAAGTTCAAGAGAAAGGAGATGAAGAAATCCGTTGCCTCGGAGAAGATGCTTTTATCTATTAACCTGGGTGAGGGAAGGTCCTTCAGAAATCACTGCTTGTAAACAAGAGATCCTTGAGGAAATGTTGACTGTGTAATCAAGATCCTGTCAGAGGTTTGTTGCTTTTCTGCTGGCAGGATCATCTGACTGACAATGCTGACATGAAGGTTAAAGCTTCTTTGACTCTTCCTAAAGGAAATCCGATTTCAGCTTGGTTTCCAGCTGCCAAGCTATTTCATATCTAACCCCGAAACAATGGCAAAAAGGGGAACTCAATGTATGCATTTGTGCTCTGTTTCTGGGCAGCATCTGTCCAGTGGCAGCACCAAGCAACCCACCTGGATCATACAGAGAAATGAACTGTCAAGGAACAATGTTTGGCATTGTCCAAATCTGCAGCATTGAAAAGAGCTGGCCTGAAAGTCAGGGGGTCAGATACTTTGTGCAAATTAAGCATCACATCGCCCTCTCTGGTCCTTCCTGTTACTTCCGCCATGAAGGACCATCTGAAGCAGCTCACTAACACTAACAGAAATATCTAGGGCATCCTTTAGAGGAGAACTCTAATGCTGAGAGGATGCTTTCAGTTAGGGGACCAAAAAGGTCAGACCCTGCAGAGCGGTTGTTTCGCTTGCCCAATGTAGGATGATTCCCTGGAGAGATCTGGAGATCTCAAAGCTAACGTTGTGAGGGGTTGAGCCCCTTCTGCTAGCAAAGAATGAAGCAAAAACAACTGGCACCCAGGTCTTTTCAGGCAACTTTGAAAGTCTCAGCCTGCATTTTGACCAGAGACCAAGGCAGCACAGGCCCCTGATGAACTTCCATGGAGATGTCAGCCCCTCTGACTCCTCTCCCCATTTGAAGACTACAGAGACCATGAAAGAGTGAGAGGAGGCAGGAGAACATGGAGGAGAAAATGGACTAGGAGGAGTTAGCAACCAGAGGCTGGAAATCCATGAGAAAGGTGACAGTGGGCAAAGCAGGACAGCCATTGGAGTTCAGCAGGGCACCAGGCCACTAGCATTTGTGGTGAGTGCAAAGGTGTGGGGTGCTTGCTGCTCCTGCCCACTTCTGGCCCGTTTCAGATAAAAGGCAGACACCAGCACAGCTGAGAGAGCCAAACAGCCAGGTAAAGAACACACAGGCTGCCAAGTGGACTCCTGTGTCATTTCCACCCAGAAGTTCCCTGTTAAAGATTTACAGCCCAGGTTGCGCAGGCCATTTGGAGCACAGCATCAGAGGTCCTACAAGCTTTCTTTTCTTTCATATCGCTTTCTTTCAGTTTACTGCCAGATCTCCCTCCTTCCCTTCCTATTCATTTTGAACCTGTGAGTCTCCTGCCATGGGAGATGAGGCTTCAGGCTCATTTATCACCATTCCTGTACAGAGGACCTGGTCCCTGCAAACTGGCTGACCCATTATGTGGCTGGATGCCAGCCAGGCTCCTGTATGCTCAGCTTCTGGAGCCAGGTGAGCACTCATGCCTTCACATCAGATGCAGCCATAGCTGGCCTCGGACATCTCCCCTGTCTCCTCTATCCATTAGGCATCTGCTTGCCTGGTGGGAGAGGAAAGCTTTGACTCTGATTTTCCTGGCTTCCTTGTTAATCCTTGAGAAATGCTGCTACCCCAGATCAGAAGTTGAGGGGGTCTGGAAATTTTAAGTTGCTGTCAGGTTGTGTTTATATATATATAAATATATATATACATATATAAAACATATATATATATATGTATGTTTTTTAAATGGCTCTCCCTTCCCTTCTCCATGCCTGAATATAAACTGCTCACTTTGTACATGTGGCAGTGGTCCACACACCACCTTCTACCCTGGGGTCAGCCCAGGTTAGCCCTGTTTGAAGTTCCCCAACATGGATGCTAGTGGTGGGATGAGCCTCTAAAGCAAGGCGGTTTCTTCCCCCAGGTGTAGGGGGGTGCAGGCTGAGGAGAGGTGGGAGAGGCCATGCATGGCACTGGCCCCTGCTGGGGCCACTCCAGCACCACATCAAGACAAGGAGCCCTGGTGAAGATGATGGAGCTGCAAACCACAGCATGCACCTGTGCAAACTGCAACTCCCACAGCGTGTCCTCCCTGTGCTCAGCTTCTCCACCCAGGTTTTCATGTGGCTCCCGGGCAAAGGGCCTCTGATGTGATTTGGAGGAGCAACAGGGAGGTGCAGTGGCTGCATCACTTATATATAGTGTGGTGGCCAGTGGCAGAGTGAGAAGTAATGTGCGGCTGGGATGCTCCTGGTTTGTAAAGGAGTTTGCTCAGTGCTTGAGGTATTGCTGTTGCAGTGAGGCTTTGCACTGTCAGTTTGCTGCTACTGGCATCAGCTTAAGCCCCATTGATTTACCCCTTGCAAGTTGTACAGCAGGATCACACCCTGAATGCCAGAGGGGAAAATGCTGCTGGACTACCTGGACATGCAACACAGATCTACCCCTTGGCATGTGCCTTCACTTGCCTTTAAAGGTGGGCAAAGCAAAGCATTCAGACATGGGAAGATGCAAGGTGTGATGGGGATATCTTCAAAAGGCAGTGACCATTATCCCAGTGGAAAGGGCAAGCAATCACAAAAGTTAAATTAGGGATGGGCTAAAACCACAGAGGCCCACAATGGGATGCAGGGCTCCTCCTCTCCACCCTTCAGAAACAGTACATAGCTGCAGTTCCCTTCAGTCGACTCAGGGCTACTGCTCTAGGGGTGAGTGCAGCACCACTTGCTGGTCAGGTGCTTGTACCGTGGGCACACATGGCGTGGTCTGGTGGGAAGATGTGTGCAGAGCTCTGTGCCGGGGGACCTGTCATATCCCCTTCCTTGCCTGCCTCCGCATCACCCACTGGAGCCTGAATTCACCACAGCAGGAACCCACTGTCCACCACATAGAGTCTTCAGGAAAAACAGATCCCCGGTTTCTGAAGGGAGAAAGGCAACCTCCATGAGCTGCAAATACTTAAAAAGATGAGAATGTTTCAAAAATCTCTCGAATTTCCCTTCTAGGGGCTCCCAGTAGAGGTATGATGGGATGGTCAACGGCTCCTGCTCCAGGTCTGGTGGTGGTGTGAAGATGTGGTCCCCCCACCACTCTGGCCTGCGTGACCAACACTGTGTGTTGGGGGGCAGTTGGCTGGCCCTATGCAATGTTTTTGCTGCTCAGAACAAGGAGCTATTTAGTGTCTCCTACAGGGGTTTCTCCAACCCAGTTAAAACTCGTCCCCATACCTGTGACATGCTATAAACTTCACAGCTCGATGCCTGGAGCCCTGCCTTATGGCAGTGGTGGTGGGAGAGGGCAGGGGCAAGCAGCTGGAGCAGGCTGTCTAGCAGAGAAGGATGGGGATAGGGAGGAAAGTGTCATTAAAGGCAGAGCAATTAATGCTGAGGTAAAGCCCATCAGCACCACCAAAACCTGTGTGTCAAAGTCTGGGGTTGCGGTGACATGTCCTCTTCTGGGAGAGCAATCCCATCCAGCCTGATGCCTCATAGGGTTTTGATGCCTGGGTATAAAAGATGTGGTGTCTGTTGCTGCCAAGGACAGGAGACTAAAAACCTGCTGGGCTCTGCTCCTGCTCTTTTTCTTCCTTGCTTTTTCATAATTTTCTTGGCAAGTAGCTTGCGCCTGGGCTGTTTTAGCAGCAGAGAATGGTATTGGTCTGCAGGGATACGACAGACCCTCGTCAAGAGCAGGGTTGACAGAACTGGACGGATTGCAAAGAGGAGCCTCTGGATTACCTGAGTGCATGCCAGCAGGATTGACTGTTGGAGGCTTGCTCCTTCCATGCATAGCAAAGTATGTAGCTACTGGGGGTGAGACAAAGCAGCCCAGGACCCACAGAGGCTGTGGGGCAGATAGATGGTTTAGAGGCACCACAAGAGACGAGGAGCAGTGGGAAAGTGAGCAAGGAAAAAGCATCTGGTGTTCCTAAATCACTGCAATCTCCCCAGCAAGGAGAAAAGGTCCTGGCTGAGTGTGGGATTATCCCTTCTGTGTTTCCCCAGGAAGTTCCTGAAGGTCCAGTGTCTGGAGAGCGGGCAGTGGGAAGAGGGGCACTGCATCCCTGTGGTGTGTGAGCCACCCCCTCCTGTCTTCGAGGGCATGTACAACTGCACTCAGGGCTTTGAGCTGGACAGCCAGTGCGTCCTCAACTGCGAGCCGCAGGAGCAACAGGTGAGTGACTTGGGGGGCAGGCAGAGATCAGCCCCAGATCACCTGTGTGATGTGCTGTAGAACACCTAAAAGTGCTCTGTGCTGCAGAACACCTAAAAGAGCAGGGTTCCCTATGCCCTGCTGTGCAGAGGGGCCCCACGGCAGCTTGGCCATCCCTTGTACCTTCAAACAGCAGTTCCCTGCAAACCCAAAGCTTTTCTCACTGGATACCAGCCATGGCACAGAGTGCACCACCACCTGGGGATGATCTCCTGCTCTTCCAAAAACCAGTGGTCTTAAGCAAGCCTGCTTCTCTTGAGTGAAAAGGGTTGGGAAGCAAAAGTAGAGGATTTCCAAGGGGTCTGGGGCGCTGCCGTGAATCCATTCACCTGGGATGATGGGCGACCTTGCTGCAGCAGGCTTGCTAACCAAGGGGCTTACCTGGGGATGGAGGCTGCTGCCTGCCTGGCTCTGCCACCCGTATTTCTCATCCAACCTGCCGGAATGGTCTTGTCAGAAGTGCAGTTGATTCCCTCTGGTGGGATTCAGCAGCAGCTGGAAAACAATTTGCTTTCTCGTCAGTAATGCAAAGCACACGTAGGCTGGACCAGATTGCTGCAATCCAGCTGCCCTGGAGAACTTCCCTCTGGACTTCACTGGCGCTTGCATTTTATTCCCCTCAGAGCTGGGCAGTGGCCAGGCAGGGTGAGCCCTGCTGCTGCCGGTAGTAAAGCTGGCTGCTCTCCCTCTATTTTGCAGGTTCCCATCGTCTGCACCAAGGAGGGCTTATGGACAGATGAGTTCAAACTGTGCGAGAGCTTACGTGGCACCTGCCCACCACCCCCAGAGCTGAATTTTGTGGAATACAAGTGCGAGCAGGGGCATGGCATAGGTGAGGGCTGACAAAAGCTAAACCAAAACCCAAACTTCATGTTGGCTCAGCCCTCCCACAGAGCTGATGCTCACCATGACTCTTCTTCTTGTACCAATCCCCACTAGATCCATGAAAAATATCCTGTTTTCTTTTCCATCCGCTTTCTAAACATAGAGCCAGGGTTGGCTTTATTCTTGTGCACGAGCTGGTTGTAATCATGGGCAAGACTCAAAGCTAAAGCTGGCTCCAGTATAAGCATCTCTCCTTTTCAGAAGGAGCAGGGACTAATCTCTAGCCTTTTGTCCCGCTCAAGGTCTCTCTGCTTGCTACTGCTGCTGACATTTGCAGGGTTAATGTGGCAGGTCCCAGATAAAAGTCGCATCAGTTGTGTGTAGCAGATGAGGGACCACATCATCCGTTTTTTTCTCCAAGACTTGATCTCTTTGTGCTTTCAGGAAAAGCTGCAGTGCTCAGTCTGGCATCCTGCTGGACAGGACGCTTCAGCAGAGCAAGTATCATCCTGAAGGAAACACACCACTTCTCCGGGTCTGATCCAAACAGGCTGAGGAGAGTCCTAGGGCAGGGCCTACTGAGGCAGCTTTGGACAGACCTGATGTGAGGCTGGGCTTAGGGCTGGGATCCACCTAGTTTTCCAATGTGGTTCTTGCAGCTTGTTTTATCTTCCCGGGTCATAGGAAGGCAGTGGGAATCCAGCATGGTAAAAAGCTTTGAAAGAGGCTTCTTAACATTTCAATAAACATTCCATAGCCCCCCCGGACAGACTTATTTTCATGCTGGATCCCATGTCCTGCCATCAGGGCCTCAATCTGTCTGTTACCGTGTCTTCAATTTTCCTCTCATGGGAGAAGGAAACTGGCCACAACTCCTGTATATTCTTGCATAATTCTGGATTTGGAGAAGGAATTGTCACCCCAGGTTGGGAGGAAAAGGTTCTCCTCTATGTCCATCTCTACCCTGGTGGTAGGGAGCCTACACATACGGGTTTAGTGTCTCCCGGAAAAACATCATTGCCTTGTTCCTGAAGTCCTCAAGGCTTTCTGTCCTCCTGCAGGTGCTGTGTGCACACCCTCCTGTATCATACCTCCCAGCGACCCTGTCATACTGCCCGACAACGTAACTGCGGAGACGATGGATCACCGTCTGCAGCCCACCAGAGTCCAGGTAACCAGGCAGGTGGAGTTTGCTGGCAGCATAGAGGGGAGCCCCTCTCCTCTCTGTCTGATGGGTTTTGTCTGAAATTTCTGCCTTGTGTGAAGAAGGGTAAGGTTTGGAAAGACAAGCAGCGAAAGTGAGCTCTGAGTTTGCGGGGTCCAAGGAGCTGCCCAGGCTGCATGCTCTGGAGGTGTCTGCTGCTCCCCATAACCAGGTTTAGTGCCAGGGTCCTCCTCCCTCTCAGCATTTCTTTCTCCTCTTCTCTCCCCTGCAAATCCTACTGCACAGCCTCCTGCTCTCCCGTACCAAAGTTCAGCATAAGTTATCAGCTCCCAAGCCAGCTTTCAAGGAGTTGCAGGATACCACAATGAACAAAGTTAAGTGCAGGAATCCCACTGATTTTTCAGGGCATGCTGCATGTCTAAACATGCTAAGCTGCTGTGTGCGGGGATAGCAAAGCCTGCCCCTGCATGGTGTGAGCCTGGGTCCCCAGTTACCTGATAGCAAAGATGGAACCCCAGGCAGGCATCTCCCTGCCAGGGAGGAGGCAGGGCACTGTCAGCTGAAAGGTGTCTCTGGCTGCCAGGACCCACTGCCCGGCTGGTTGCCTCTGCTGCTGGAGCTGGGGAGCCTTTCCCTCCCCATCTCTTAGTCATTTTGTAGGCAAACCAGCTCAAATAACTCAAATAGTTTGGATCCTCCCGGCACAAATTTCCCAAAAAGCAGCTCTGCTGGGGTAATATTTCTTAAAATAAAATGAGATGCATAAGGAAGGAGGTGGAACAAAGAAAAGCAAACAATCTTCCCAGGAGCCAGCGCTCCCATCCAAACGCTTTCCCCTCCTCCTGGGAACCCGCAGGAGGCCCAGCATCGTGCCTGCGGATACTACTGTACATTGCTTTGAATCAGACCCACGACGAATCGCTGCCGGGGGCTGAGGACGCCTGGGGTGTGTGGGATGGTTAAGCACGAGCCTTGGAAGGAGTCCTCGCCTTTGAGGGATCGGATGGCTTGGTCTGTCAAGACAGCGGTGTTCGGCTTCCCTTTCGCCACGGCTGCGGGCTTTCGTGCAAGGGAGGCATTTTGTAGAGAGGAGGAGGAGGGAGAAGAGGTGTTATTTTAAGAAGCAGTGCTCCCCCGTGCCAGGAGCCCTCTCCCTGCGCTGTCTTGTTTTCCTCTCTGCCCTGGCTCCTGCCCCTGCTCCCCGCTTAGCTCCTCCAAGCCTCCAAAGAACTTGCTATTCCAGGGAGCTGCCAAGCTTCCAAGGTGATGGAGAGGATGGGGTGAACCATACTGGGATCTGCAGAGGCCACTCGTGGAGGGCATGGTCGTGTTCTCTTTTCAGCTCTGATTCGTTGAATCCTGCAGCTGAGCAGGTTTTTCCCTCTGCCCTTATTTCCCAGCCTGGAATATGAGTATACTAGTATGAGTATGCTAAAATGCCATTCAAGTTGCACAACAACCACATATGAAACACCCCAGTAGGGTTAGGTTGCAAACATCCTCTGGACTGATCAGGAATTGGCTAGCTCAGTCAGCAACCCCAGCCTTTGCCACATCTGACAGTAGGTCCCTCCAGGTCTGCCTTCCCTACGCTGGCTGTAGGTTGCCAGGACCTCATCCTGCACTAGCTCCATCACTCTCTCAATTGAACATGCAGCAGAAGGACCTGCTGCAGGTCTCCACATCTATCTACCACATTTGAGGATAGGGCAAGCAAAGCTGCCCTATCCTCAAATGTTATTCCAGCCAGGGATGCTGGAGCCGTTCTGCCTGCTGCTGCACATTTCAAATGGGAGGCTAGGAGAAAACACATGTGCCCCTCTGTGCAACTCCTGTGCTGTGAAGGGCATCCTAGGACACTTTCACAGGCTAGCCGTTGTTTTATGGAGCCTCAGATTTCAAAGTCTGCCTGAGCTTTAACAAGGAGGAAATTGCATGTGCGGTGGGGCTTTTCTTCCCCCCATATAATGAGTGCTCCCCACAAACCCCTGCTCAATGAGCAGAATGGTGAATTCCAGCGCAATGAAACCGAGCCCTTCACATCTTGCTTTTGTGTCCATTTGGCTGCAGCAACTGAGTTCATGTCTCGTAAATACCAGCAACAACCTCAGCCCTGCAAGTGAATGTGAGTCTGGTGTATCTGCTTCAGGCCAGGTCCAGGGAGGTGAGTCCTCCTGGGACCTGGTCTCAGAGCCTGAGCAGCAGTCAGTGAGCAAATTGATACAGACACTGAGTGATGATTAGCAGAACCTGCATCCTGTATGATTGAGAAGGTGGTGAATCCAGCATCACGCAAAGGGGTGATGCCAGGCATCAACCTGCCATGACCTTGAGTGGCTTCCTGCAAGCAGCAGCTTCTGGCCAAGTCAGATACTATGAGCTAGCCAAGCTCACTTCTCTGGTGGTCCCCACCACCTCTCTTTGTTCTCTCACGCTTGTGCATCTGTATACATCTACATATACATGCATGTCTGTCTAACATTTGCCTTAACAATGTATCCTGGTTTGTGGGTGAACGAAACAGGTTGCAAAGGGTTTCCTTGCAGGGCAGATGTGCATGGAGAGGGTCCTGAAGGTGCCACTGCTGTTCTGCACTGCAATGAGCAATGCAGTGTTGTGAGAAGCCCTCTGCCTCTAGAAAGCACTGGTGGCTGTTAGTCTTCCTCTGCCACCTCCCCTAACCACTCTTTTTTTCCCTCCTCAGCATATTGTGTGCACGGGAAGGCTGCGGTGGTATCCAGACCCCTCTGTCATTCACTGCATCCAGTCATGCGAGGTAAGTCCCCCCTGCCCACAACATGAGCTGCCTGCTCCTTGCAGTAGAATTCGTGGCAACATGAAGACTTGCTCCAGCACAAACCTGGATGGCTTTGACTTCATATTTGCTCCATATGAGCTGGGCCAGGGCTTGTTGGCTGACCAGAGAGGCCAGAGCAAGCATCTCTGGTCTCCTGTAGCCAGGGTGACACTGGGGAACGAAAGCTGCAGAATAACCTATTTCTTTCTCAGCCTGTAGCTTTTTGGCCAGGCTGGGAAGAATGTTCTAGCAAAAGGATTTCACTGGCAAGGGGTATCCCCAAAAAGCCTGTGCTGACTCCAAGCCTGAATATTTCCTTAACCAGAACTGCAGTTCTAGAGTAACACGGATCCAGAAAAGCCCTGTGTGACTCATGCGTCCAACCAAAACAACTAGGATTTCCAGCCTCGTACATGCAAAACAAACTGCTCCTGAAGAATCTGCAGACAAAGAATTCCTTGCAGAAATTGGTTAGCCACTCATTTCGCTTTGAATAATGACCAGGCAGGAGAAAATCATAGGCAGCCTGGAGTCAGTTCACAAAGGAAATTAAAAATAGGCAGTTTTTGTCAAGCACTACTTGTGAAAAAGGAGGGTATTTTGGAATGCTCTCTGCTGAAAATTTAGGATTTTTACCAAAAAGGAAAATGTAAATGAAGTTTGCGCACTAAAAATAGCTTTGGGTTTTGCTGATAATTTTTTAAATGGGCTCATTTTAATGCAAATGATTGCTTTTCCTCACTGATTCTGCCTAGCTCAGCTCTTTGTCAGCTGAAGGGTTGGGGAAAGTGTGATGGTGCAGGGGCACGTCCGCAGGAAGGAAACGTTAGCAGAAGGTGCAGCAGTTAGTTCCCAAAGTCAATGACTGTGTTGTGTGTGTCTACTACAAGGCATGGGCTGCAAGCATAAGGGAATGAGATACTGCGTGCTAGTGAGGTGTTTGATAGTAGAGAGCTTAGCAATGAATCCTGTGGCATTTTGGGAGCTCTAAATCCCATCTTTTAGCTCAGCTCTGGGGCAACAGGTTTGAATAGGATGGGCTTACATGAAAAAGGAGTCCAGATGGTTGTGGTGATCCTCTCTGTGCTCTCCTACTAGCAAGGGAGTAACTGCTCTTTGTGCTGTTTGAGTCCTTCCAAAATAGAAACAGATGGGGTGTGAGGTACTTCATCTTCCCTTCCTGTGCAGCTCAGGTGACAGAAAGTGGACACAGGCATGAGGATGCTCCCTTAGGCTCAGGTACACCAGACCAACCCTATCCTTTCCTCCTCGTGTACCTCACCTTGGGTCTGTGTCTTCAGCAAGAGATCCCATAAGGGATGGTGAAAACTGCCAGCTTATTTGTGTGCATGTGTGAGAGAGAGAGATAGGGACCAGCTACCTGAAGTCCCAGCATCTCGTAGGAACAGTCACTATTTCTTCACTGGCCACCACGCTCATGGCCAACATGACCTCTTTCTGCTCCTGAGTGCTTGTCATCCCCTTTTACTCTTGGAAAGCAAACCTAGACAGCATTCTTAGCATAAAAGAGGTTAAGCAAGCGAAAATCTTGCAGTGTCCTACCAAAAGGTGTAGAGTCCATGCTCTTCATCAAGTCTTGAAGACTTTTTAATGTGTTTTCTGCTTTCAATTAATCTTTCATCAGCAATGACTAAGCAGTACATACTCTTCCAGCTGAGGTCTCAACAAAGCCCTGCGCAGCTTCCTTGTACTGGAGATGCCTCTTTTGACAGGACCCAGGATTATATGTGCTATTTCTGCAGTTGCATCAGTCTGGCAGCTCAGAGATATCCTGAGGTCAGCAAGTACACCCAGATCAGATCTTTCTCTACCTCCTTTGTTTCCAACTGATGAGCTGCAAGCTAACAGCAGATGTTTTACCATAAGTACAAGAGCTTGCCCTTCAATTTTATACAAGTGAATGTCATCCTGTTTCTCTCTCTAGTCCTTCAGGTCATCTAACTATTTGTCAGATATCCTGATCTTCTCTGTGGAACAATCCCTTCTTCTTCATTAGCAGTTTCATCAGTGCAGGCCTATTGTTAAGGTCACAGTCACTCACTGTAATACTAATGAAGATTCATCCTCGGATAGTTTCTTTCACCCTGATGCTCTCCGTTTTGACACAGCTCTTTTCTGTTCTCCTCACTTCTCACGTACATGTCTTTGATTACTCATTTTGTTGGGTTTTCTTCTATGATGCTGCAGGTTGTTAAGGTTAGATTGTTAAGGCAGGCCTTCCTAGATAACTTTTTTTCACGTGTTTTATACTGATCATTGTCTTGCCATAAGGAGTAACTCTTATCAAACGTGTCTCATTCAAAGTACTTCTCTGGGAGGTGCTGCTCGGCACTGGGAAGAAGGGAGATGTTACCAAGTGTCCCATCCATCCTCCCTGTACATATTTGACCACAGAAAATGCCCTGAATGTTGTTTTCACCTCACCTCTCTGGCTTCCATCCTCATTCCTATACCTCTCCTGTCCCCATCCTTGTGACCAAAACCACTGCAATTCTCAGAGGCTGTTTAACTTGGGACTCAATCTCTTGCAGGATGTGAGGGCATCAGACAACAAGATTTGTGTAGAGATAGAATATAACCGGTAACCTGTCTGTGGTGCAGGGTGCTCCCACCCCCATCTCCTTTTCCTGTTCCTCCTTTCATTTACCTGCACAATGTCCTGCAGGGACAGAACACAGCCTCTGCTGGGTCTGATGTGGTTCAGCTTGACTTGCTATGTCCATGGGACTTCTTAGTCCCACATTCCCCCTCATTTCACAGTAATCCCTTACTGAAGAAAACCTCATTTAGGATCCCAGCCTACCTTCTGTACTGGGCAGTAAAGTGCTGTTCCAGTAGACTGCCCAGGTCACTTCAGGTGTGAGTCACCCCTTAGAGATGCCATTGCCTCTCCATGGAGTGCCAAGAGTGTGTTGGATGGGGAAGCTTTCTCATCTGGATGCTTCAGTTGGGGAGCAACCCTATGTAAGAGAAATCCAGGCCACCTGGCTGCTCGTACTGTCTCTCCCTGGTGGAGTCACCTCAGGCTGGGGCATGGGAGCAGTAGCCAAGACCCAACTTTCCCAGTCCCAGCTGGAGCCCTGCCTCATGTTGGAAAGTTCAGGTCACCATGCAATGGCATTAGAGGGATTCTCACTCATCTTTATTGTATGCTGGCAGCAGATCAGCCTGCCTGCTCATCCGTTGCTCCTCTCCCCACTTCCCTTCTCTTTCCATTAATCTGGTCATCCATCTGCCTTCTGGTCTCCCATTGTGCCTTGCCAAGTTCCCCATCGCCAGAGCAGGGAGGCACGTATTTCGGTAAGGGACCCTTCCAGGAGCCCATCAGGAATATGAGTTAGTGCCGAGTGCGCTTTGCCTCTCGAGGGCCAGTGGAACATCTCATCCCCTGCCATCAGTAGAAAAACAGATGGCAGCACTGCGGGAAGGAGCTTGGGGCTGGGTGGAGAGGGGAAGAGAGAAACCCCCCCTCCCTGGCTTGGTCTGGGAGGAGGTGCTCATGGTCCTGGTGTTCTCATCTGCTGTGTGTACTTGGGAGGTGTTTGCAACATCTGGGGTAGGTTCTTTTAAGCCATCACAAGGTAACCGCCTCTCAGCTATCCTCCTGTGCCAAAGAGCAAGTGAGGCTGTTGTCTTCAAAAGAGGATACAGCGTGTACAGAGATCCAGGTTGCTCCCTTGGACTATTTCCACCATGTTCCAAAATAGTCTATGTATGAGTGTGTCTGTTATAGCACATCTCCTAGTTTGTGCAGCTCACTAGCTCTGCATCCCTCTGTCTCCCATCACAGGGGCTCCTGTGGTTAACACTGTGGCTGTGGTTTAGGTGGAAAAGTTCACGTATGTTGTCATCAATTTTAATATTACTCACAGGATGGAGGAACTATCACTCTGCTGTTCAGATACACTCAGAGGAAGGCAGGGTGCTCTTGCAGTGGTCAGAGTGAATGTGGCCAGGCTTTGCTGGGGAGCAAATACATTTTGCAACATGATGACCTCACCTCCACCTCTAGCTCTGTTTCATTATTGTGTGGATATGCAAAGGGTTTATTGTAAGGGATTGAAGGCAGCATGCTTTGGACAGATCACTGGGAGGCAGAGCTTCATACTGGTATGGCTGGAGCTGAACAGGAGCTACTATACCTGTGGTCTGCCTCCACATACAGCAATTTCCTTCCTGCTGTGACTCAGTGTCTTCTCTGGTTGAGGTTGGCTTTGCTGTGCTTTGCTCTGAACAGCCCTGCCTGTGTGCTGAGGGAGCAAGCAGAGACTTTGGCTTGGGGTCTTATCCTCATGTCCTGGGTGAAGATGGGCCATACCAGAAAGCTGTTGTGAGCATGAGCTGCTGGGAATTTCTCAGGTCTTCCCCACATGAGGACAAGGTCTCGCTGCCCTTGTGTTAGCTGCTGGTCATGTTATCACAATCGTAAAACACTAATCTGTTCCCTGTTTTGTGGTTTTCCTGAGGTTTTCCATTTACAATGGAAATTACGAGATAGGGACTGAAGTGTGTTTGTGGTTGCAAGACGTTCTTGAATCTCGCAATCTAATAGGTAAGCAAGGACCCTGATGGGTCCTTCGCTCTTCCCAGCAGCATGCACAAAACGTTCGCTCGGCTTGTGTCCAGCATTTGTCAGCCAGAATTAACCCCTTTGAAGGCACATGCAATAGGGGGCATGGGAAGTCTTATCCAAATTCAGGGTCCTGCTGTGCTGTAATGTGACAGGAGACAGGGTGCAACTCTCCCCCTGGGCAAATCACTGCATCTGGGGTCCAGCTGCAGGCAGCTACCTCTGCTCCTCACCATTAATCGGGCTAGGGTGCCTTGATTGTCCCTCCTCCCAGACCCGGGGGTCTTTTGTACCATGACAAAGCTCAGCACAGGAAACCAGGCAGAAACATGGTGGGATGCTCCACTCTGGGAAAGAGATCTTCTGCTCTCCTGCGGCTTAAGACAATGGGGACTACAGGCACCCCAGCTTCTCCAAGGAGGCTGTCTAGAGCAACTAGGTATTACAGCATGGCCAGAATTCATTCACTCTCTTGTGATGCTCACATCATCACTTTCTCATCTCTTGTCCCTGTGAGAGCATTCCATGACATCTTTATCCACCTTCCACTCTTCCTCTGTCTGCTGTCTGGCTTTGAAAATGCAGAGAGGATCCTACTGGACGTGACTGCTGCTCTTGCAAGCAGGCAACAGGCAGTCCACATGATTGCTATTCCTTCAGGAGTCTCACCAATACCAAAGTTTAAAACCACTGTGATCCAGGGGACCAAACAGGACTGGGTTTGTTTCCAAACCGGACTGCCCTAGATTCTGGTACATTCCAGTTTGGGATAGCACATGTTGGCCTACACATCTCAAGTGGGTGCAGCACAGTTGGAAAAAACAATCAAAATTATTAAGGGGATGCCACAGCTGCCCTTCAAGGAGACCCTAAACCAGCTCTGGAGAACAGAAGATGGCTGAGGTTTGCCAAGTCACAGAGGTGCTAGGCAGGATGGATGCAGAATTGGGGAGCACTCACTGGGACTGGAAAGGGATTTGTTCCAGAGAGGTGAAGGAAAGTGCTTTGGACACAGTGAGTACTGTGCACTGTCTGTCTGCCACATGAGGCTGCAGGGATCAGTAGTAGTTTTAAGTTCAGAAAGGGATTAAACAAATCAGTGGACATCAGGGCCACAAACAGATACTGAAAGGACCAGGCAGGGCTATACCTTCCACCATGCTTAATGTAGCAAGTGCAAATGGTGGGGGAGTATGAGGAGCACGGGCTGCAGGCGGTGGTCACTTCTGGGTCAGACCTGGCCTCTGACTGGTGAAGGCAAAGCCCTTCATGCTGGATAGGTAGAAGGCAAGACCTCGCTACATACCTACTGAGTACATTTTCATGCTGCTCTTGGCATGAGCAGCACAGGCTGCTTAGCTTGGGTTGTATCCTTCCAGAGGATGAGCCCAAATAAATTTATTTCTCTTCCAAAAATCTCAGCTGAGGCATACTTCTCCTAAACTATGAGATCTTTGTCCCCTGAACGCAGTTAGAGTGTGATTATAGACACCTGGTTTTCTTAAAAGACAAAGCAGAGGGAAATTGATCGCACACCAGCATGGTGCAAGGACAGGGGACAGACACAGCTCTCCTGCCTACAGGGACAGGCTTAAAGAGCTTTGAAAGATGGGGGCCTTTTGGCATGGGTAGCATCCAGGCACATCAACAGTGGTGGTGGAGGCCCAAAAAGGTGGAGGCAGCCTCAGCTTCCTCAAGCCCCATTGTACAGGCTGGTCTGCACTTGGGATGCCCTGGCTGCTTCTCTGCCCTTTTCAGCTCAGGTGCCATCCTCCATCCCTATCCATGTCCCACTTCCCCCTCTCCTCGCGATCTTGGACATGCAGCTGGTGACACAGAGGGAGTGTCAAGCCACTGAAAGCTGAAATAAAAACCTATGAGTTGCTTCTGATAATAAACAAACATCCCCAAACATAGCCCAGCCAACTGTTCTTCCAACACGAATATTCATTCCCCTTCAGCTCCTTCATCCTTTGTACATTGTTTTTCTTTCTGTTTAAGATCTGTAACAAGAACTTGGCAGAAACCAGATACAAGTGGGTCAGGAGGCCCTTGTGGTTTTCAGGGCTTGTTTTCCATAACCCGTTCTATCCTGCAACATATTTTGCACAAATGGCTTGGCAGGAGATATAATCCATGCAGCAGGCGAGCTGCTGAGGGCAGGATTGCAGGCTGGTACTTATGGCATGGGAAGTCCTGGCTTCTCTCTTGCACGCAGCAGCATCCCTGTTAACGGTGAGCACTGGGACCCATCTCCAGGAATCGCCATGCTTGCCAGGAGCACTACTGACACATGACAACTTCCTCTGCTCCTCTTCACTTGTTCTTTCCTACTTCTGTTTCTCTGCTCCTGTTAGCACTGAGATCAGGGTGTAAAAAGGACAAAGCCTAGCATCCCACTGTGAATAAATCATGGACACAGATACTTCTATGGAAGTGATGCTGTGGTATTCATCTACACCAGCTTTCCAGCCCTTTCTTCAATTTTGCTTCCATGGACTGTGTCAAAGCCCTTCACAGATCATTGTCTGCTGCAACATGGGGTCCCTGAGGAGCAAGGCACAGAGCATACCAGGGATGAAGAGATGCATCCCCATTCAGTAGCCCTAAGGGCCACATACTTCTGCAGCAGAAGTGTGTCCAAGCTAAATCTTGTCTTGGGACACAGGAGCACTTTCACACACGAGGAAGGCAAGGACCTGCTCTCCTGGTATGGTCATCTACAGCATCATTCAGGCTGGAGACCAAGCAGGAATCTAACCTCTCTGCTCTCCATCCCCCTTCAGACACTATCCTGTCCAAACTCAATCCAGACTTATTCAAACAAGGCCCAGATGTTTGCAGGAAACCGATGTCCAAGGAACTCCCTTTGTCTAAGGAACACCTAGAGCTGCATACTGAGACTGCTGGGAGCTAGGCTTTTGCTTGCCTTGGGCATGGCAGTACAAGTGGTGGCACACAGGCTGAAACCAGACAGCAGGATGTTGCTTTCTCATCCATCACCTCTTCCTTGAAGCATTCCTTTGAGTAGATGGAGTACTTTCTCATGCAGCAAACCTCAGTTTCCTTAGGGCAGGCTGGGGAGGAGGATGTTGGAGCTGGAGCAGATGTTCCTGAAGACCTGAGATGTGATGAAAGCGGTCTGCATGCTGAGCTGACAAGCAAGCAGCTTGGGGACACCAGCAAGCTCAGAAACAATTTGCATTTCTTCATTTTGCTTTCTGGCCGTGTCTGAGGTGACAGGGCAGGTCTGTGATGTCTCCAGACAAGCCATCCTGCAGGTGTGTGTCTCCAAGGGATGGTTGCCTTGGTCCAAAAGGAGCAGAGGGACAGTTCAGGGGACAGAACCTGGGAGACACAGAAACAGTGGATGAAGCGTGAAGTCTGTAGTAATTTGTGTCTCTTTTCCCATCTTCAAGCCACTTTGTCCCTGGCGCCTCTTGCCAAATTTCTGGAGCTCTCCTCTGGGTGATGCTCACCCTGCCTCCCTGGCTGCAATGGGCCAGGTAGAGCTTGCTGGCTGCTCTGAATGACTCAGGCAGTGAGGCATACCAAAAAGCTTTCTGAGCAGAAGCCAGCCCTGTGTCCTCTCCGTCCCTCTTTGTGTTTTTCAGAGTTGATTTCCTCCTTGTTGCTGGAGAGCCTCAGGAAGGAGAGAGGGAAAGTGAATGTGCTTGGGGTTTTGGGGGGGGGGGGGGGGGGGGAATAATGAAATAAAAGACACACTGCAATGGTAAATGGGCCAAGAAAAATATTTAATCCAAACAATGAACATTGTCATTTCCTCCCACAGTCTGCATTCCCAGTCAACTTCCCTGGGCAAGCAGAGGGAGCCAAGAATGGCCGGGCTCTCTGCCTCACCAGCATGAGTGTGTGTGTGCAAGGAAAGGGATGTGTCCTGGGGACACTGTGCTATAGCATCGCTTTGACTAGCTCCTGCCATGTCTGTGGCTGAAGGGACTGACACCAGCCCCAGTTTTCTGTAGGGAAACAGTGATTTGGAACAATGTTGGAGGTACGTGGACAGGGATGGGAAGGGGAATTTCCAGGCACCCAATCTGGGGTGGTGGATGCATAGGGGCTTTAAGTGAACCAGACTTCTAACAAGGCTTTGGGTACTCTTCCAGTCTTCCCAGGGACCTCCCAGAGCTTTCTGAAATACCTTGGCTAGTGGCTGAGCTGGAAAGGAAGAAAAGGCATCCGGCAGGGAGAAGCTGCCTATCCCTGTCCGAGGGCTGCTGCAGCCTCTCTGTGCTTTCCTTTACCCATGCACCTATGCCTGCTCCCCTCTGCCACATGCAATGGCTTGCCTCTGGGATGTGGCTTGTCTTGCGTGTCTTAGACCCCTGAAACTGCAGTGGTCTCCAACTGTGGGACAACTCCGGGTTCAGTCCCACGGTCAGTGAGCCCCAGATTGGGCTGACATCCCTCTACCACCAAATGGTCCGAGGTTTCCAGCTGTGCGTAAGAGCCTGGCACTGCTACTTCTTCATTTCTGACACTGAGCACACACTGATGCCTCTGGGGACTTGCTCTTGAAAACCTTGCAAGGCTCCTGGTAGACCACGTGCACAGTGAAGGGAGACATTTCCCCAGCAGATGCTTATTGCCCAGCCCTGTTCCCATCTTTGCTGTCATGCCATCTCCCTTCTGTCTTCTCCAACTGATCATTCAACCACTAATGGCTCATCCATCACAAGAGTGGAATTAACAGCAGTGAAGCTGATGCACAAGGGTGTGCATCTCACAGTAGCAGCAGCTTTCCCAGGGCTGGTCCTCACAAGTCTCCCTGCCAAAATGATGGCTCCTCTGTTCTTCTGGAGCTGCTTTGAAAGCAACAGCCAAGGATGAAGACAACTGTACCTCCTTAGCTGCAGGGTTGCTTGTGGTCATCTCAGCCTGCAAAGGGTTCAAGGTCAACGCTGATGCCCAAAGGGAAGGATGAAAGAACAGCAAAATCTGTGCTGACTTAGAAGCACCATAAAAGCAAACTGTACCCTCCTTGGATGGTATCAGCAAAATAGCTAGGCTCAGGACCTGCACAGCCTCTTGAAGGCTGGGGGGAAACATTTTGCTTATTAAAGCTGGACTTCATCTCCTGAAACTGGGATCTGGGCTTTCTGTAGCTATGGACAGACAGAAACCACAAGCACTTTCCATCCCAGCAGTAGTGCAGTAGAGTCTTACAGCTCTTCAGTTACACAACTGGCCAGGTGCACACTGGTTTTTCTTTATTCCACCTTCCTCCAAAGCATCTGGAATGCCAAAAGCAAGGTACTGGGCCTTCAGGTCTGCTCAACCAGGGCAAAACCCTCATTCCTGGGACATGGTGTTCACCAAATGCCTGTGACACAGCACTAAAATATGTATGATACTGATGGAATCTGTGGTTTATTCTTCATGCTTCATCTTTCCCTCATTCTGTTGCACCCTTTGACGCTCTTTCACAGTGAATCAACCTATGTACAGGGTGGCTTTGAAGAAGAGCATCTGGACCCTGCCTGCCTCGCTGATGGCACTGGGGGCTTCCTGCTGCGCATACGGCAGCCCTGGGGAGGGAACCAGCCAGCTTGGCCCCAGCCCCAGGGACTCTGCAGGGACAGTGGAAAAACACTGTGCGCAGATGCTGTTCCCTACATGACATCTCCCATCAGCCTCAAGAGAAACCTCACCACCAAGCTCTCTGAGATGCTTCTGCCTGGGATGCAGCAGGATATAACTAGTCATCTCTCATATCCCTCCTTTGCTTGAAATATTTTTCCCTCTTTTTTTCTTCAAGTTTTTCTCTTTTCACTCGTGCCTATTCCCAGCTTTGAGAGCCTGTGTTTTTTTAGCCTATTTAAATTGCCAAGCTCTTGATTCCTGGTTGCTATTTTTATGCCGGCAGCGCAGGGCTCAGGCCCGGCAGCGCCAGATGCTGCACCTCCACGTGCTAACACACGCCCCGCTGAAGCTCCTGTCTGAATAAACAAGGAAGATGAATGGCGCGAGTGGGGAGATTCGCTGACACAGCCCAGCTCCCTGGCTGCCTCAGTGGCATGCCGCCTAGCTGAGCAGCTCCCTATCACTTAACACAGTGTGGAGCAGTTGCAGCAGTCACCTGATTCATTTCTTCCCAGTTTATACAAGCCATTTCAACCAGCCCTTTTCTCCCCTGCACCGGAGGATGCATATTTTGGAGACAGAATCCCAGCTGGCGATTTCCCTTAATCACATCCGTTGCCTTCACATGGCACGGTTGGACATTGGTGTTTTCTTTTTTCCTGCCAACATCTTAAAACATTGGGTGTTTCTGCGAGTCACCAACAGGGGAAAACCTCCCTTCTCCCACCACTGGCATTGCTTTCTCTAGAGCCACACAGCTCAAGCACAGGCTGAAGAGCGTCTGCATGGGATTTCCTCTTTGCGTTGCCCATGTCCTCCCTTGCCATGACTCTTGCAAGAACAACAAGAGTGCTGCAAGTGCAAAGGCACCTGTGCCCTCAGGGGTGACCCACTGGCACCTTACTTTGCTCTTGCTGGTTGCTAAGATGAAGCCAGGTGGAGATTCTTGACAAAGCGAAGCAGCGGGACTCACTGTGTTCTGCAGGCACCGGGTGAGGAGCAGGGACAGCAGTTCCCGAACCCTGTGCCTAGCTTTCTTGAGCCTTGAGTCCAATTAGTCATTTTTTATTTTCCCTTCATATGTTTTTCCAATGTAATTTGGAGCATGAGTTGTTAAGTTTCCCCAACAAGTGTTGCCATAGGAGCCTGTATTTGTTTAGGGTGGGGTATGGGCTCTGGCGGGTTGAGAGGAGGGGGCAATTAGCCCTAATAGGTGTAGAGAGAAACTGAGAGCCTCTCCTTCCCCATTCTGTCCCTGTCTCTCCTCCCCACCTTGTACACAAGATCTGGAAATTGTTTCAGACCTGTGCAGCCGGGATGGGCAAACCTCCCCGTAATTGTATGGAAACTACCGAAGCGGCGGGTGTTGTTTTGCCAGTGAGTCATGACATATGGAGCAAAGCTCAAGGAAAAACTCTACCATGTGGAAGGCTGCAAAAGCAACTCACACCCAGAAGAGCTGTTTCCTGCCAGCAACCGTGGCTGGACCCTGCCTGCATCCCTGCCCCGGACAGCCTCAGCATCCCTGCCCCGGACAGCCTCAGCATCCCTGCCCCGTCCTTCCGGTGCTCCAAGCTGCTTCATGGCTTAGAGACCTTCTTTGATCACTATCATTTAAGATGCACTGATGCTTTTCAATGGAAGAGAAGTGTTAACCCTATTGCCTTGGTGAAATTGTACCCTGGTCTCCGTTGGACATGGTTTGTGACAGCAATAATAGGAGCCAAATCCCTTCTTATTTTTGAGTGAGCTACCTAACATGGCTGTGCCTCAATTTCTCAGCTGTAGGAATATGCACTCTTTCTTCTTCTCTCATGAGACCTTCCAGGCAAATGCAATCTCTCTGTGGCTTCCTGGATTTGGCCCAGGGGCTGTGGTACTGATAGTACAGACAGACTCAGTGGTTTGCCATAATCCCTGCTGCTAATTCCTAAAGTGTCATTAGGCTGCATTGAGCTAATTTCTGTTCCTTGTGAGTCACAGTGACAAAAAGCCACATCAGTTCCCTGGGTTTGGCATGGGTTTTTTCCTGTGAGTTATTGGCATTATCTGCAGTCCCACATGTTGGCTTTGGTGCAGTGGATGCAGGGCTATCACTGCACGGTGACATTTTTCAGCTGGCTGTCATTTGGTTTAGGGGTGCTACAGCCAAGTATCCGTCAAAGGCTGGGTCTGCATATTTTCTGAAGCCTAATTGTCATCTGGGGCTACCAGATTCAGTGAAATGGGTCAGCTGCTTTCATGAGGAAAAGGGTGGCCAGGTTTCCACCAAGAGCCCTTTCTGATGACAGCAGTCATCTTGGAGGTTGGCCATGATTGCTGGGCCAGTAGCTACCATCACAGAGCCTGAAGCAGGAGAAACATTTCATTACTAATCACTCAGTTAATGAATGGCCTCTCCATTCTGCTAGCACATTTGGTTGTTGCTTGGCAGTGGTAATGTGTATCTGTGATAAACCTCGGCTGCGGATCGTTCCTGACAGTTCATTGCAAGTGCTTCACATGCACGTTGTTTGGTTGCACCAGTTGTACAGCATTGTTTCTCAGCCCTAGTTGGCTGCTTCTCAGCCCCAGTTGCTTGTTTCTCTTTTCTGATGACTCATGTAACTAAACAACAATAAAATGGATTTCTGAATGGCTGCTTGTGCCATTTAATATTTCTGAACAGAAAGCTATTCCTCTGCAATAGCTTTCTGTTTCCATTTAGAGCTGAAAGTAAATGGATGTGATGGAGCATTCATCTGAGCTGCTCCAAGGCAAGCTGGGCTCTGCAAACCCTAGGTGTTGAGAGAGACCGGACAGTAACCCACAGGAGAGCAGCTAAAGGCACTGGGCTGTTCCATGCAAAGAGGACCCACCATTATTCTGGCAATGCAGAATCCCCCACAGCTCAACCATATAATTTCCTTACAGAGAGTGAGATTTGGGCCACAAAGAAGAGAAATGAGGAGAAAGATGGCCAAGACTTAAGCTGGAAGGTGGCCACATTACCAATATTTCTGGTTATCAGTAGGTAATGCCCTCTCTACTCAGTCTAGAGTTGGATTATGCCTGTAGGGAGCTTAGAGCTTAATAAAGATCCCTTCTGTTTGTCTGGCCACCAAATAAGTAGCCTTGTTAGTCCAACATGACAAGCGGGGCTTGACAGGACTAGAGTCTCCAGTGGAAAATCTAGAGGAATTTGGGGACATGTTCCTAGAGGTCAGAACCAGAGCAAGAGCATTCTGGAAGAGGCAGGGTCCTTGCAACCAGCGCCTGCCTATGCTTGGCTTAGCTTGAGTGCAAGTACTTCTGTGAGACTTCTGAACTTGTTTAACCTTTCTTGTACTCCACGGGAGATAAAGCACTTGCGTCCCTGAGACTGATCCTCTAGCAAGGTGTTCTATCGATCCCCGTAACAGCCTTTCCGTACTTAGCGGTCCAAGCCAGGTCACCAAGCTCAACTTCAGAACAAAGCTCTTCGGGAGGAAGCGTATTGGAGAGAAGAGTTAGTCAGGTTCTTACAGAGACTTGCCCTGCTGCGAACATACAGAGATCTGGATTATGGTGGAGGCACAGTGAGAGTGGTGTGGGAAGGTGGATAACCAGATGAGGTAGTGAACTGACTTCTAGTTAGGCGGCAATGGACTCTGTGAAGAAGCACTGAGATGGGAATGGGGACTTGCGGTATTCAGGTTGTGGCCCTCTCTGATGTGGGTTTTCTTTCTCACTTTCTGACACAGTTCCCTGATCCTTGAGCTACAGCTACTGCCCTCTGAGCACCCACTACTCCATACACATCAGTTAGGATATCAGTCTTCTGGCGTCCTTTGGCTTTGAAGAGGAGATTGTGTGTGGTGGAACTGGGCCTTGGCACTTATCAGAGGTGCACCAGTGGCCTTGCTGGCCTGAGACCTGGGGTCCCTACTTTTTGGGGTAACCTTCTGCTTTTGAACAACCCTTTAAGCAAAGACTCATTTCTCTGCCTTAGCCTTTCCAAGCAGACGGCTGGTGCGACACCATCAACAACCGGGCATACTGCCAGTATGATGGGGGTGACTGCTGCTCCTCCACACTGTCCTCCAGGAAGGTAAGTGAGCATCTTCTGTGGTGCTGGCCAGGATTTAGGATTAAGTGGTGACTGCTAGCTATGCTCTTTGGCTTTGCTGGCCTTGGAACCAAGCCTGCAATGCAGTTCTCCCACAAATGGAGAATAAACCCATGGTTTTAAACCAAAGCCAGCTGAAGCTGATAGACATCGTCCCACTGATTAGCAGTGGGGTTTGGCCTCAGGCCAGTGGGACTGAAAGCTCAGCTCATCTCCCACTGAGGTTCACAGGATTTCCTCTCATTTTGGGAAACAAGACCCAATGAAATTACTTCCATAGGAGGCAGTGCTAGCCATGGTGAGACAGAAGTCACCTTGTCATATGATTTAGGGGATTTTTGGGATGGTCCATTGCTATCCACTATGGACCGTCTTTCTCTCCCAATTCTCCCGGGAAAGGAAGGAGGGAGGAATAGCATAGAGGGAGCAACTTGGCTTTGTGGTTGCACAAATCCTTCTTTGTCTACCATCACAACCTCCCCTCCCACCAACTTGCTATCCAGCACTCACAGCCCATCCTTCCTAAGCATGTCCAACAGCAAAAAACAAGTCGTATGGCATGAGATAATTTCTCACTGCAAAAATATGTGAATTTGGATCTTCTCAATCTTTGTTGTGGAGCTTGAATCATTTTTCCTTTCATCACGCATACACACAGAAAAGTTAAAATAAAATCCTGGGAAGATCCAGTTGAGATAGGAGAGAAAAGGCTCTACACCCATGTGATGAGTGAACCCCTTCAGCAACACCATGACATCTCAGAGCAAGGCATGGCTCTCAGGAGGTCTGAGACATGAGCATCTCTGGCCAAAATAAAGGGCAGGTTCACAGTGAAAGGTGAGGGGATTCATTCCCATAGTTCTAAGATACCCAGCTCCAGCCCACATCCCCTGCAAGTCCCAGATCTCCTGTGGAACAAGCCTACAGCACACCTCTGATAAGGTAGACGCAGGAATATGGGGTTTAAACACCAAAAAACCACTTCAGCCTCTTGCTGGTCTAGGCTGTGAAAAACCAAATGTGGTTCGACAGTAGCAAACCTCCTGGCTCTGAGCCTGGTGTGTATAAAACCTTTGGAGGAAACTGTTTTCTCAGCTCCCATGGCCCATGACTGGGCAACTGTCAACCAGGAGCCAGATGCTTTGCTGGCTCCCTCCCACCTTACTGCGCTGTCACCAGATAAGGTGACATGAGATTGCTTGGCTACATAGAGTTGTTGTAGAGAAAGCAATGTGCAGTGAGCCCCTCTACCTGCATGGGATGTCTCAAAGCAGCACAGCTTGTGAGCAGCCCTAGACAGACCCACCGCCTGCCCTACTAAAGGCTGTTCCAGCTCACACAGCCTCCGGCCTGCCTGAATTTTCTTAATCCATAATGAACAAGAACTGTATGCATCTACCCTGGCTCCTCCATTGTGTCATGTGGAGGTCAGTCTTTGCAGCTGGCAGATGGGTTGAGTTCCTTCAAGAGCTACAGAAGATAATGCTATGCTCTACCTTCATGCTTTGCTGAGCTTGGAAGAGCCAAGAGTAGCTTGAAGGACAGACCCATGGGCTCAGACATGGACAAGGGTTTTTTCTAACAGGGAGAAAAGTGAAACTGAAATCTAGAGGTGCCTTACCACTGCCAGCCTTAATCCAAATGTCTCACACCCACCATGGGAGACTTCCCCCCAGGGCTTGACTATGGGGGGACACACGACTCAAGCCGACCCTTGGTTGCAAGATTTGAAATACAAGCTAACAAAGAGGAAAATGGTAAAACTCAGCTGGGGACAGCTCGTATCCAAGCCCCTTTCTTAGTGAGCATGGAGCCTGGCAGTCTCCACAATGCCAACAACATCAGGGCACAGCCCAGGGTGTCTGTCTATCCTTATTGGAGATGGTGGAGAGGGCTTCAAGGGCACAGGGGTGCCAGGAGCCAGGGATCTTGAAGCAAAGGCTCACATCTCGCTTTGATCTCCCCAGGTGATCCCGTTTGCTGCTGACTGTGACCAGGATGAGTGCACATGCCGCGACCCGGCAGCCGAGGAGAACCAGTAGCAGCACCATGAAGAGCCTCTCTCGGTCAGGCGAGCACCGGAGGAGCGAAGGGTCCCTGGTGGGGTGTGATGGGGCAGGAGGTGTGAGCAAGAGCTGGGCAGCGGGACGGCAACTGCGCACGGAGGGAACGGGTCAAGGCCACTGAGCAGCCAGCAGGCTGCGGCAACAGAGGGCAAACGTGTGGCGGTTCCCTACCCATCACAGGGCCTGGTGCACGCTGAGGGGCTCAGCCAGGGATCCAGCACCGCCTCAGCCATGCACTGGGCTTGGCTTCATACAAAGAGCCCAGGCGCTGCCACGGATGTTTGTCCTGGTCTGGTGTCTGGGTGTCTGTCTTTGCTCTGGATTTTGTCACTATTCACCCCTTCTGCTGTACAGGCTTCTTTTAGCAAGGTCAAGGTAGTTGTGATCTCTCTGCAAATATTTAAACTTAATTATATATATATACATATATATAATATATATAAAAATATATATTATATTTTCTTTGCTCTTGATGAAGCTGAGAAAGGATATCCTTTGTCACACACCCATGCTGCTGTGAAGTACAAATCATTGGGAAAAGCGGAGGTCAGGGTGGGAGGAGTAGGGAATTTCCCTTTCCTTGCTAAGAGGGAGCTGTAAGGAGGACAGAGATAGAAGCCAAACACCCAGGCCACACCAAGAAAGAACTCCTCAGGCAGTTAGCATGGAGGCTGTGATCTCAAGGTGCTCTCAGCATCTTGCAGGCACGAAGCTTTGCCCTTGGGATTTGCCTGGCTCCAGCTGGGGTTAACGCTAATGTTTCTGTGCTGCAAAGAGGCAGAGGAAAGGGGCAGAAAGAGGAGAGCACAGAAGGGAGCACACAGCAGGAACACGGGCCCCTGTGTGCAGCTGCAAGCTGGCCCAGGAGTCCCGAAGTTGCCCCTGTGTCCCTTCACGGGCTGTGCCGGTGGCTGGAGGCTCCGAGCCAGGGTTTGCAAAGCCGGAGAGTGGAGAGAGGGTGACACGGTGTGGAGAGACCGGGGATTGCCAAGGCATCCTTCGGGTCCGCTAGCTCCCCCGACCCTTTTTTTCTGGCATCTCCTAAAACTATGTTTTGTCGGAGGACAAAAGTAGGGGCAGAGGTGCCTGGACATCCACCACCATCCAGGCAGGAGGTGCCTTGTCCTTCTCCAGTCCTTTTCCTGACTGCATGTGTCCCCATCGCACCACGGCAGGTCACCTCCCGCTGCCCTGGTCTAGGCAGCGATGTGGTGGGGGAAAGACATGATGGGCCCCATCTCCTCTGGCAGCAGGGACACACTGACATTTTCTGTTCCCAACACACACAAGTGAAACACCGGAGGTTCTCACCCCGATGCAGTTTGGCAGAGGGCTGCACTTTTTTAACCGACACACACTTTTCAGTGAAAAAACCCCAACAAACCCAACAAAAACCCTCAAACAACCCAAGGAAAGTAAAAAATTAATCCCTTTGAGACTCTTCTATCTCCACTGTCCCCAGGAGGTGCAGCAAAGGCTGCCCACCCTGCTCCAACAGCGCAGGGAAGGGGGTACCCAGGGGTCCCGGCACAGTAGGAGCAGGGGTATGGCAGCCTGCAGCAGCTGGGGAGAGTGGGGATGTGGGATGAGGGTGACACACAGAAGAGGAATTTCAAGTCCCAGCATCCTGCCATGCCAAACCCTTTCCTGCCTGGTGTCAGTGTTAGCCGCATGCTTATGTGTTTAGATGCCAAAATTTTATCTGTTTGGCTACCAAGTGGGTACAGGGAAGGAACCATGCCCCATGGACAGGGGAACCTGGGCAAGGCCGGAGGTGCTGGCTTGGCTGATAGACATTTGTGCTTCTCATGAATGGATAGCTTCTACGTACTGAAATATTGTTCTTCTATAGCGACACTGAGCGTTTTTTGTCCCCTTTAGGGTTTTATTCACAATGGAGGCTGCTGCTATTTTTTTTTTTTTGTATTTGATAATTATTTTTTATAAAAATCTATGAAAAATAAATAATCTTCTCATCCTCCACCTCCTTTGCCTCTTTGCTTCACCTGAAGGGGGGCCAGGCTCGGGGAGGGAGGTGGTTCAGCTGCTCCCAGCACTCTTGGTCCCACATGCCCTCCTCTGCTTAAGGAACCCATCTCCTGTTGCGTCAGTGCACTGCCAGCACAAAACGTGATGGGGACGGGGGCAAACTGATGCCATAGTACCAGCCAAACCCATGGACATCTCGAAACCCCACAAACATCCCATGTCACCAAAGCAGGTGACATCCACAGGGCCCTCCTGGGTTAGGACTTTGCTTCAAAGATGCCCACAGCTGGCTTGCTCTGCGCACTCAGCCAAGTCAGTGTTTCTGGTGCTCTGGGGATTTGTAGCATTGGATGAAGCAGCCTGACCCATGGAGCCTGCTGTAGCCACAGCTCTGCGTATCCCTGGCCATACCTGAGCATCACGTCTGGACCAGAGGCACCTGAAGCATCTGAGCCAGGTTTGAAAGTCTCACCACTCCCAACACTGGAAGGCTATCATGGCAGTGCCGTGAGGAGGGACAGCATGAGGCTGGGATTTGGCATCTCACCCTAGAAGCCTTTCCATGTTGCAGTTCCCAGTGGCCCCAGCTGGCCGGGTCTCCTATGGTGGCAGCCTTGGAGCCACAGAGTTACAATGGTCTGTAGTGGCCACAGCTGGTGGCTCTACCTGCAATAGGACCAGGTTGCCCTGTGGTAACTTCCTCAGGCCCACGGGGTGGTTTACTGAGAAGAAATAGTGCTGTTTATAGACTCTGGGGAAAGGGGATTACAGGGTTTTAATTATTCCCACTGTTCAGGTGTTTTGGTATCCATGCTATGGGGTTTGGGGTTTCTTTTCTTTTCCTTTTTTAAGACTGAGCAAACAGACTGTTTCAACTGAGCGAATAAGGTGGCCCTGAAAAAAAAAAGTCATGCTGATCTCCAAGAGCAAGCAAACACAAAGCCAAATCTGTGCTAGGAGCTATTTCTCTTTCCTTCTCCATGCACCTTGCTTCAAGTGGTGGCAAAGGTGAGTCACAGGTGAGCAAGTGCAGAGATTGAAAGGGGCTGAAAAACACAGGCACTTGCAGCAGGTCAGGGGCTGCTGGACCCTAGGGAGCAATGCTAAGGCTATGGAAAGCTATGAAATCCAAACGTTCTTCCTGCAGGGCTGATGTGAGCACATCAAGGGCCCCAGAGAGAAGCAATGGGCTGAGGAAATGGAAGGAAAAGCCTCTAAAACAGGGTGCACAGTGCTGCATGGGCAGGCAGAAAGCTTCTGAGGACAAGTAGCTGCCCCTGCAGACCTCAAGGTGGCTGGGCACATTACACAGCCTGCTTCCCTCACCACAGCCAGAGTGCCCTTCCCATTACCAGCAATTGGAGCCATGTGCGCACAGCCCTGATTGCAACAAGCTGAAGTGCTTTGCTTTTGTGTTGCTGCTGGAAACAAGAGGGATCCTGGCAAGCCCTTGATCCTTCTAGCTGCCTGTGCTGGAGCTGCTAGGGATTCCAGCCACAGGGGCATGCAGGCAGGGCTGCAGGCAGGGCTGCCTCCAGTGCTGGCCCTTGCATCATGTCCAGAAGGTGGGGTTCTGGAATGGATATGCCCACAATCAAAGGGTGTATTCCTATGGGGGACGGTCAACTCCTTGTTATCTTTCATTTGCATTGTCCTGTCTTTAAACCCCGCTCCCTCTTCTGTCAGCCATCTCTGGTGGCTATGTGCCTTACTTTGCTTCGCACTGGCCTTGCCTTCACTCCTGGTCTTCGCACAGACTCTCTCATTGGTCCCAGGAGGAACATCTTCTCCTGGTGACATTGGATGTCCTTTCTGGTGCAAAGCTCCCCAAAAACCATGCACTTGCACCAGGGCCAGTTTTGCTCCCATGAAGGACAGCTCACTGGGGGACTCCACAGCCCCGAGCAACAAGGACCCCCACTGCACATCTTGCATTTAAAACAAAAAGAGCATCTGTCTGTGGCAGTAGCCAAGTGAAGAATTGTTTCCCTATTCCATCCTCTCCCTTCTGCCAAACACCCAGCCTCAAGGCAAGAGAAGCCAACTCCTGTGTCCCCAAGACAATGAGCATATGTGGTTGAGTAGAGTGTCTCTTTCAGCAGCAGAAACTGGATGCGAAAAGCTTTGACAGTTGTTATGATGGAGGAGTCATTAAGAAACAGGGCAGCCACCAAGACTGCGGGGACACAGCGCCTTGTGTGTGGGCTCCAGCAGTGCCATGTTGTTCATGCATGTGTTGAAATGCAGTGACCCCTTCTGGTACCGGCTTTCTGAGAATGAATAGGGACTGCTGTTCAACATCAACGCTTCCAACACACACAGACTGCCAAACCCTTCCTGAAAAGCTGGCATTGTGCTGGTGATGCACCCTCACAGTCCACCCTTTTTGGGGTGAGTTTCTTCAAACCCCCATTGCTTGCAAGCAGATGACCCCTGAGGAGATTTTGCTCTGATGAAGGTGCAATGACCCAGCCATGCTGAGACCTTCTTACACATGACCTTCCTTCTGGGGACAGTCAACTCCTTATTGTCTTTGATTTCCCTTGTCCTGTCTTTAAACCCTGCTTCTTTTACACAGCAGCTCAGGCTTGCAACCGCATGCCTTTCTGCCACGCATCCCCTCTTTTTCTCCTCCTCCTTCTCCTCCTTCTCATCCTTATGTCTCATTCCGCAGCCATGGGTTATTGTGCAATGAGCTGGTGGCAGCCACAGCATTTAACTGCATGGAAAATAGCAGAAGGAAAGTATTGGATGTATTTTTATCTTATTTTCCTGCAATTTAACAGTGGGAAGAGAAAGAAAAAAAAATTGTTCCATGAGATTTAATGAAGTCTGGTTTCCTATGGATTTGTGTTCATAGTCCCTAAATTCCCCCTCTTCCGTGTCCTCCCAGGCATCCTGTCTGCCTGCCCACAGTAATCCCTGGCCCTCCCCAGGTCTCATACACATCTGCCAGGGTGCGTGGCAGTACGCATTGAGCTTGGCCAAGGGACCAGCCTCTTCAAGTCCTGATGGCCTAAGCATTATACACAACACTGCACTGTAAGCTACTTTTAAGGCATCCTTTGCAGCTCTCACATCATTCAGGCACTGATTTTCACATCATTTGTGGAATATTAGTATTTGTAATACTGCTGGTCCTCTCAGAAGTATGCCAGATGGACCAGAAAGCTCTCAAGGGGTGGCTGATCCCCAGAGAGCACCATCCCATCCACCTTATATACTGAAAAAAACAGGCTAAAAGGAGCATTTTTGGACTCTGCGTCCAAATTCCGAGTATCTGTGGAGGTTTGCAAAGCAAAGACTGAGAGCCCCTTGCCACGGATGTGTAAATGTAGCCTTTCCCCCAAAACCAGAGGTGCCTGCAGGTATCTGGACCTTCCTGTGCCCAGCAAGAGCAAGTAGGCAAGGCGAGGTGCGGGACATAGCGCCGGCTGTGTGTACTGAATGGTTCGGGAATAGGCTAACCCAGTGGGCAGACAGGCTAATGCCAAACTTGTGTGAAAATGCACCCAAGTTCAAAGGCTGGGAGTGTTTCATCCACTACCAAAAGATGACATCAACTGGACCAAAACTATAAACAAACACTCCAGTTTGCCAGAGCCATGGATAACTAACAGCTCCGTTTAATAGTCGGGTAAATTATCATCTGGAGTTTTACATAGTGTTACAATGGGGTTTTTTCATTGCTGTTGTTTAAAACCTTTTTTTCTTTATTTTTTTTTTTTTTTTTAAGTGATCTGGAAGAATTTTGTATTTCTTGCCACATGGCTATGTCACCCTAAAGCACCCTACTTTCAATCTATAGTAGTAAAACATCACATTAGAGTTTTAATAGAACATCAAGGAACATGAATTGTAGCCAACTTTGTAAAGAAAAGGACCAAACCATCTTTATATGTTAAATAACTCCACGACAAGTAAAAGGTAGTAATGCTATCACAGGGGTACGGGTGCAGCAAAGAAAGGATAACAACCCAGAGGTTCATCTCAGGTGAATGATCACCCATTAATTCAGAAATAAAACAAGAAGAGAGAGCAGGGGGGCCAGGGAGGTTGCAGAAATGGATGCAAAACAGTGTCTTCTCCAGCTTCTGAGTCTCCCAGGACTCGTGGGGAGAACCAGGAGTGCAGGAGAGAAAATACTGTACAGACCAAACAGTAGAACCCTGCAGCAGACATGGATGGTGTCAGCTCTGCAAGGAAGGGCACGCCGTGGGGTTTGCCCATGGCTGCTTTGGGTTAGCAAGCCCCATACAACACATCTCACCAAAGCCAGGTCTGCTGCCATGGTGCAACTCCCTTCTTGGGTCTGGGCTCCCATGGCAGGCTGCTGGCATTTGTCTGAGATGGGCTCCTGTGTTAGTTGGGGGATTCTGGCAAGAAAATCCAAGTTTGGGCAAAATTCTGACTTGCAAAGCCTTCGCAAACCCTTCGCAAAGCCTTCACAAAGCCAGGGCCACTGTGAAGATGGCCCCTCAAATGTGCCACACCAGCAGGACCTGGCAGCACAGCGGGTGCAGGAGAGCTGCAGTGTCAACCAGGTGGAGCACAGCCCCACACACAGACTGCATGTTACATCATGGGATGAGGATGTCAGGCTCTGTCCAACTGTGCAGGGATGCTGCCAAAGGACCTTGGGTGGGTGGCTTTCTCCTTGTCCTCCAAGGTGGTCCATCTCCCAGCCATGGGGACGCTGGGGCAGAGGGAGTCCAGCCCAGCCAGCTGATGCTACAGCAGAGTTTTGGTTGACCACACAAGGACTTTGAAATGTGAGTGCAGAAGTGGAACAGAAATATCTGAATAGCCCCAGTGCAAATCTTGGGGCTGGACAAAAGGGTGACTTAGGCAGGTGTGAATGTGTGGGGTGTCCAGGGTTTTTCTGGCAGCACTGCGGCAAGTGGCTGGCAGGCTGCACTGCTCCCATCCCTGCTGCTGCACCTAGTGAGCAATAAAAGAGAAGAGTCTACTACCCAAAGGAAAACAGTCTGCATTTCATATAAAGGCCATGTAAGCGGTATTACTTGGCAAGCAATCAACTTGAGTCTGGGCCAGAGCAGCCTTCATCCAAGCACCCCTCTGAGGCATTCAGCAGAGGTGCCCTTTGCCCGTCTCTGGTCAGCTGCCCAGCTGGAAGTTAAAAGTTGTCACAGCATCTGCTGGGAGAAGCAAAAAGATAAACCAAAGTGTCTTGGAGACTGAAAGGTGAAGGAGCAATGGCTCGGTACAGATCACATCTGCACATATACCTGTGCATGGAGATGGCATTGGTCTTGCTCTGAGCCCTAAGCCCTTGGCAGCATCAGGCACATCCAAATATAAGGAGAAACACATGAAAAGAAGCCAAAAGGACCCGGTAGACTTCATTGCAAAGAGCAGGCATTTGCCTGATGACCCCTGCTAGACACATTCATTACAGAAACGACACGCTCAGGTAACACTGACTGCTGGTGCCTGCTCCCAGCAGCTCCCCCGTCCAGGCTAGCTGTCCCTGGAGGAGAGGTCTGCCCATGGAAGAGAAGAGAAAAGCACTGCGTGGTCCTGCAGGAAGATACTGAACTGCTGTTGAGCAATTACTGTGATGCAGCGCTGCTGGCTGTGACCAGCTGTGGACCACAGCTGCTTCCCTCTCAGCACCATGCAAATGTTCAAGCCATGTCCTTAGCAGGTAGAAAGAGGAATGAGGCAGAAAGTCACAAGAGACAGGCTGAAGTCTTCTCCTGCCAGGACTGAAAAAATGAAAAGGAAATTTCTCTCTGAAAAGGCATCATAAAAATCCCTCTATAGGGCTCCTGGCTTGTCCAGATCAAAGGCGCACGGCTGGCAAGTGCAGAGATGCCTCCTCTGCAAACCAGGCTGGAAGCTGAAGCTAAAAGGAAGCTGGTTGCTGCCTCTAACACCATCAGTGGTAAAAGGGTTTCAGAGAACATTTTGCCCTGATCCAAGCCCAGTGTCCCAGGACAACCCCAGTTCTCTGGTTTGAAAAGAGTCACTGGTGAGAGCTGCAGATGTGAGCCTGAATGCAGGCAAACAACACCCCCAGGAGCTTGCCTGCCATGCTATGTCACTGAGCCATCTCTGGGACCAGGACCTACAGGATCATCCTGCACCACTGTGGTGGGGTACGCTACACCTCACTCCCCTCGCCATGCAGAGCTTTGGCTATGCCACAGTTACAGGGCAGCTGGTGCAGAAGGCAGCTCCATCTGTGCCATCTGACTTCTGATCTCTTGGCTGGGGCTCTCCTGAGCAGTAGTTTGGCATTGCTTCAAAGTCTTTATTGTAGTGGGTAAAAAAAAACAGGAAGGTATTTTTAAAGTGACTTCCCAGGAAAGTGGTCCCGCAAGAAGAAAGCTCACAATGTCCAGCTGACCACTGGCCCTGAGGACAAGATGCTTCTGCTCTGGAGGACTCTGCATCTTGGAGCAGACGTAGGCTTTAACCATGACAGAAGAGCCTTGAGGAGAACGGCTCACCAATGCTCCTCTCTCTTCACCCCAGCTGGTGACACCACACCAGCCCTGCCCTGCAATGGCAGCATCACTCAGCTGGGCCTCATACAGACCTCATGCTTTACAACTGCAAGAAAACCCTCAAACATCCCAGTCATCCTGGCCATACAGTGGCTGTTTTGCTCAGCTATAACCATTAGCATTTCAACTTGACTTGTATGCCCTGTTTCCATTTTCCCAACCCTGCATCCCTTGCTCTCCCATCCTGCCTGTGTCACTGTGTTTCTCCTGTGACGGATGTCCCCCACCCTTGGGAATGATCTCCACAGTCAGCGCAGGGATGGGGTGGGAGAAGAAGGCTGCGCACTCCCAGCCTCCCCTCTCCATTTATGCTGAGGAACCTCTTGGCAAAATGAATAAAACAAAATCAAGAAAACTGGGTCCCACAAGACTTCTAACTAGAAAGGCTTTCGGCCAAGTTGAAGAAGAAAGTAATACTGAGTCAGTCCTGCACAGAGCAGTTGGTTTCACTCCCTGGTCCAAATTTTTGCCTCCAGAAACATCAGTGACACCATCCCCCCATGGGTCCATGTATAAAACCCTCACAAATGCTCGTGGGAAGGCCGGTGTGAGAGTGGGAGCCTGCAACCCTCAGTAGTCCTTGTCACCATAGTCATTGTAAAGGACACTCATTGTTTGCTCCTCGCATGTCTTCTTGAGGTCCCGGCTGAGCTCTGACCAGTCAAGCCCATAGGGCTTGATCTCACTGTAGCGGCAGGCGAGGTACTTGAGGGATGAGCGCTGGAGACTGATCTTGGGCTCTTGCAGGAGGCCATTGCACCAGCTGCTGAGGTCCCCCAGCTGTGAGAGGATGAGGCCAGCCTTCCTGCAGTGAGGATGGGCAAGGGGAGATGCCATGGGGGACAGACAGCGAGGGGCAGCAGGGGTGATGGAGACACCACGGGGGAATGGTGGGAAGGGCAGGAGGAGCATATGAGGAGAGAAAACCAAAGACCATTAAGTACACTGCCAGAGCTCCTGGAGGGAGAAGACACAACGCAAGAGTCAGGCAGCATAGACAGCAGCTGAGTGGAGCCTGATACTGTCCAAGGAGGACAGCATGGCTGGGGGGACACACTAGCCCTGTGGCACCACTGCAAGCCTAAATGCACATTAGAACAGCCCCTGCTATGGTCAGAGATGCCCATGCCAACATTGTGGTGCTGGACCTGCAGCACTGGTCTTGGAACTCACACTTCCCTGGTCTGTCCCTCCTTCTTCCATCCTGTATCATCCCCATAACAAGGCTGGGTTTACTGAGGGGCAGTCGCAGGTATACCTGGGAAACCCCCAACACTCCTTGGGATGGACATCAATGACCCAAATGGCATCACCAGTCACTGCTGCAGTTACTGGACCCCAGGGTGGGAAAGTGGGAGCCAATAGCACTGCAGACGTGTGGAGAAATGCTAAAAGGTGTCAGGCATGACATGTGTAGCCAGCCCAGGGCAGTGTCATCATGTGCGTCCTCTCCACGAAGTGATGTTTGGGAAGTGTGCTGGTCACTCATGGCTTACTGTAGGACAGTGACATGGCAGGAAGGGCAGAGAAAAGGCAGGTATGCTGGGAGCATTGTTCCCTGTCAAAATACCATGCCTGGTTTGTGGGGGTCATTATGGGAGGCTGAAAGTGAGATAAGAACTATCATCCTCATAAGATGCAGTATCACAAGATGTAAGTACAATGACTGACACTCCTGGTAGATGACTTGTAATATTTAATAACAGTTTAGAAAATGTGTCCCACAGGACAGCATGCAAACTGGAAGGAACATACTGAGGCATACAACATAGGTCTGATCCAAAAAGCTCTGAGAGAGCAGGGGATGTGGCAGACCTCCCCAGTTCTTTGTGTGTGCATTTTGCATCTTCCAATTGCAGAGAGCAAAACAAGGAGAGACAGGTCATGGCAGTAGCGCTTCATAAAGAGCCATAAAGCAGCCAAGGAAGCCAGAAAAGAAGGTTGTATGACAGAGGGAGAGGAGCTCCAGGAAGAATCCATCTTCAGCAGAAGACTGACATGCAGCACCCCCAGGGCAACACAGCCTCAGTGTGGGCTTGTTCTGATAGCGAGAAAGTGCTAAGTTACCAACCCCTCGTGCTGAATGAGATACTGGAAGGGTGCAAAGGATCCTAGCCAAATATGATCTAAATTGTGTTCTCTCCTTTTCACATTCTTCCTCTTAAAATTGTGCTTTTCATACCTTTATCAAGAAAAATGGTTTATTAAGATAAAACATGTTATGTTCATTTTAAACTTGTCTAACACTTTGGGTGATGTCCAGGGAATCTGGCAAATCTGGAGGCAGTGAATTCAGATCAAGTGCCTTGAAGGTGAGTATCACATGTGCCTGGAAACCCAGACAAAAGTTTAAGTGTCTCAAGAGCTGGAATAAGTTCTTTAGCCAGCTTCAAGGTCAGTTGGTGGGTCAGTACAGACAGAAGATACATCCCCTTGGTAGATTTAACTCAGCATCTGTTCAGCACAGAACAGGCAGTGGAGGCACAGACTGTGGTTAGGGAAACCACATTCTTAAAACACATTGTCACATTCCTGCTTGGATAAGCAGAGGTTGCGTGTGGATCACATGGCTGTGTTGTGGCTGGTTGGACAGCTCAAGGGTACACGTACCAAGCATGGAGGACCATCCACATCCTCTCCAAACCTTCTTCCAGGCCACGTGCACCATGGCAGAGCTACTTGGAGAGGAATTAATTTACCCCAGGCTCAGCCAGAGCCAACCTGACTTTTCCGGAGAGGGAACCCTCAAGACATTCGTTGTGGATATGGCTGCAGCTCAAAGCGGCAAGTCTGAAGCCACCAATATGTTGCCCAGCTCTGCAGCCACATGATAGCCAAAGCTCCAGTACTCACTTCCAGATCACAGAGAGAGGTGAAGGTGCTTAGCACAATGTTGACTCCACAGATAGCCACCCAAGCTGCCCAGGTCTTCCAGCCATGAGAAGGTACGTGGCCTCTCACTTGTCCCGATCTCCGCATATAGACACATAGACAAGGTGCTGGGACTGCTTCTCTTCCTCCAGCATCACATGTACTCTCACAGGAATGTTGAATGTGATCCCACAGATTTTGGCTCAAAGCCCATAGACACCACCAGACTTCACCAGGCTTTGCATCAAATCCCATTTCCACTTATTACTTGCTAGAAAAGGACTCGTCTTTCCCTCCATTTCTTCTTATGCCAAGTCCAGGGCTTTCTGCAGCCCTTCTCGGACTGGGAGAGAGCACTCTCTTTTGTAACCCCAGCAAGTTATCTGCACACACCCTCACTTCCTTCATTCCAGCAGCCAGCGTCTCCAAGAAGGGAGGCGAGTGCACCCCAAACAAGCAGAGCCAGAAGGCAGCATGGCCACGTGGAGGAGGAGGGACATGGTAAAGTCATTCCTGTGGGTCCACATTCAGGATTTCAAAGGAGCATCAGCAACAGTCAAACAAACACTCTGTCTGCTGGCTAAATAATGTCATCTGCAAGTGATTTGTCCTGTCACCACCAGTCTGGATGCTTCGCCCTCGCAGACGATCAAACAGGAGGTCTGCTTTCCAAGATTTGTCATCACCAGAACCCATTGCAGCTGCCTAAATGTCTCTTTCCAAGTAGTGCGAGCTGCAAACACTTCATCAGCAACTTGCGTCATCCCATCCTAAGCACTCCAGAATTTCCAGAGGCTGGAATTAACCCTCTGGCTCATTGATTCACACAGCAAAGCTAACATCTGGGCAATTCAGTGGCATTTTTGGCTCCTCAATGTCAATACACATCTGCCTTGTGATGCTTGAGAAGGCAGATTCCACCTTATGCTCTGTATGGTCCTTGGTCTCCTCACTGAGGCAGTGAGCAGCTATGGTAATGCTCAGCCACAGTGATGGCAGTGGCTGTGTGATGACTCCAATCTGTCACATAAAGAACTTTATGTGCTCCTCATGCGAACCATCACAACAGATGTCAGATGTCCTTTGCAAACCGGGGCTGGATTTCACATCTGGAAATTGAGAAAGAGCAGCATCACCACAGCTGGGCCCAAGACAAAGGTGAGACGAAAGTCCAAGCCTGATGATCCCATTCGGTGTCATTGGAATGAAGCAACCCTAAGCAGGGGAGCTGGTGGGAGCCTCAGCCTTAACAAGACTTCAAGCACAGGGATATCGCTACTGAGCTTTAAGGGTGTGCCTCAAAGAGTTCACATTTCTTAGAACATAAATGGGAAAAGGGGGAAAAGGAGGGATCCCAGCTTTTCCCAAAGGAGTGTAGGATCTCTTAGGAATTTCCCATCAAAGCTGAACTAGGAGATACCCCTAAGACACTAAGTGCGTGAAAGCCACCAGCTATTTGTTGTGTCTTTCTGCCCGAATACCAGAGGGCTGGAGGACAGAGAAGGTAATTTGGAGGATCTCCAGTCCTCTGCTAGAAATCCACAAGTGATCACGTGGAGAAGCAGGGCTGGAAGACAGCTACTGGTGAGACCAGCAAGAGGAGGTGTGGAGCAGGGGGTAAGGTGGAGGCAATACCATTCATAGATAGCAGCTGATGCTGACATATACTTGAAGTAATCCTGATTACTTCAATTAGGATGGGCTCAAGGTTCTGGCTCTTTGGAGGCCAGATGCTGTGAAACACCACTGCAGCCCACACAATCTTGCAGTGAGCTTGTTAAACCAACTGGAAGCATCCACATCACTAGGAAACCATGCAGACAAAAGCAGATGTCAAAGGATAAGGGGAGAAGTGAACATCTGGTTGTCCCCACAAGCCCAGGACATGAGGCAACCCATCCCCAGGCAACTGGAGGGGCTGCAGTGACCTGGAGGAGCCCAGGGAGAGGACATGGCTCTCAGTTAGGCATTAAGGGACATTTTCAGCCAGGAAGAGATCAGGGCCACCTCCTCCAAAACCTGCTGTGGCAGCCCAGCACTGCCCGAGCACAAAAACACTCATGTCCCTGAAATCATCACACACAACTACAGACATGGACTGAAAGGGAGGGAACACATGCAATTCAGACCCAAGGTCAATCTACTACCTGCTTTGGACCACAACTGACAGTGAGTCAATTGCATCAATGCCCAGGGCCCTTCTCTAGAACACTCTAACCAAACTCAGCTGTGCCATATTTTTCCAAGACTTTTTCCATGCATTTTTCCATGTAGCAGCAGCTACTGAGGGAAGAAGAGAATCTCTTCCCCTTCCCACCCTGCATAGCATGAACAAACTAGGAAAAACTCAAGAGACAGTATAGGACTAGTGGGGTGGTCCAGGATGATGGGTTGACAATGGTCTACTGCCTTCCAACTTGCCCTGTGTCTATGGTCCTTCAAGGGAGATGGCTGGACGCCAAATGTATGCACAGCATCCAACAAAACAGGAACACCACTGTGAGATTCTAAGCTCTGTCATCAAATTCATGAGATTTGCCAGACTCACCTTCCCGTAGATGTAGTCACCAACATCTACAAGGGATAAGCCTGTTGGTAGGCAGGCCTCCCTGCCTAGCTAACCCAGCTTCCGAGCCTACCTGGGCCCCAGTTCATCTTCACAGCGCCAGGTGAACTCCCCAAAGCTCTCGTAGTGCTGGTTGTAGTGGTAAAGGACTCTGTGCAGGCTAGGGGAACCCAGGTCCAGCAGAGTGTTGTAGGCTGTTTGCTGCTCTTTACCACTGGTGTAGCCATTGAAGAGGTTGTAAATCTTGTCTGCTATTTCTGCACAGAAGTATAAAGGTATTCAGTAGGCTGAAAGGAATGCCATGAATAAAGCCCACCAGACTAAAGCTCAGCTCTAGAGCTGAGACCAAAGCTAAGGTTTGTCCTCTGAGTTACGGTTAATGTTATATAAAGAAAAAGTCCCAGTGGAGAAGCAACAGAGTAGGTGGCATTCCCCAGACTCAGTCCAGGTTAGGTTCCCACAGTTCAGTCCAATTAAGAAAAGAAACATGTGGTGTCATCAGGCACTGATAGTGAATGAAATACCATTTGTTTCTGGGAAGGTACACAAGTGGGGTTTCTTGAGCACAACCACCACCTACACTACCAGTTGCTTTCGGGGCAGGACAGGCAGGTTGTCTTGGCTATTTTGGTATGTGCTGCATGCCTGCCCCTTCACCCATCCTCCTACCCTTCCAGAAGCACAGAGTGTCTCTGCTTTTGCAGCGAGGAATTGTGCCTTCTGCCACCCTCCACACCAACTCTGAATACCCCATGGCAGCACCTGGGCCACCATGGGTGAAGGAGATGTTACAGCCAGGACACAAGATGTGTGCGGGGAATTGCTGGAAGGGGGAACCCCCTGTTGCTGGTCCCAGGTATCACAGTCCAGCCATTTCCCTCCATCTCACCTTGAGCTTTCACATCATCTACCACAGGGCAGGGGGTCTTGACCGTCACATCACTGGACCTGGAGCGTCTTCCCGTGTTATCGACTCCCCAGAGTGTGAACCTGGCAGAGAAGGAAAAAGGTGAAGCTCTGGACTCCCAAGACCTCATGCAAAGAAAGGAGCATCAGAGCAACAGTGCTGCCATGGGCATGGCACAGGGGAGGCAACTCACATGTAGGTGGTGTCAGGCTCCAGGCAGCGAACGATGAGGGAGATGGTGGAGGACAGCCTGTCAGGCACTTGGGCCGGCATGGCGCAGGGTGACTTGGCACCAGAGATGATATCATCCACAAAGCTCAGCACAGTCTCTAGGGAGAGAGGGGAGGATGTGCTGCAGGTGATGACACACGTGTCCCCAGGGCTGTGGAGAGCTGCTGAGGTCTGTGCCTGCTAACACGCTGCCTGCTGTTGAGGGGGACCAAGGCTCATGCATGAAGTTGGTGCAGAGACGGACCCACTGCTTTTCTAGCAAGGCTCATCACCATGGACATGGAGCTGCCACTTGTGCAGCATGGTGGGCCGGAGATGGGCAGCTTTCTTTTTCACACGATACTGGATATGTCCCCACTTGCAAAGAGGGAGACAGAGGCTCTCCTCCAACATCTCCATCCCACTCTCCCTAGAGAGAACCAGTGGAGTCCCCACTCACCTGTCTCCACCTTGGAGTGATCCATTCTGTCAGTGACTTTCTCTTGACGGAGGAGGTAGTCGACGATTTGCACCCCGATGGGGGGCTCCGAGTGCCCCCATTCCAGCACCACCAGTGTGCTGCTGGGCTCGTGAACAGTGGAGAGCCGGAGGCTGGGGGGCAATGCCAGCTGGTCAGACACTTGGGAAGAAGAGGTGTGCCACCGACCCATGTTCACCCTCACCCATGTCTATCACCACCTTGCTGCTCCTCTGTGCCTTCAAAAGGCAGCAAAACCACCAGGCTGAGGCACAGAGTATGGGAGAGATCCTGAGGACAACCTCACCAACCAGTCCCTGTGGCTGATGTAAAAGGCAGCATGAATGTATTTGCTAGTGCCACTCACTGCTGTGCAGACCACATGCAAATGTACCAGAAATGAGTTGGTTTCTGTAAGACAGTATGTAGGGACTGGTTTTGAATTACTTTTCTTCAATCATTTCAAAGCTATAATCATGGGAGAGAACAACCTCAGGAGAGAAGACTCTCTCATACTCCTAGCTCTAGGCACTCTGGTCCAAAGGGCTCCTTCTCTCGCAATGCTCTACCAGAATGGATCTAAAATCAGTCTTCAGCTGAATTTAGAAAACATACTGCATCTCTGCACCCTCTGCCTGATTTCCAGGTCCCTTATCCATTTGCAAACCTGTTCCATAACACCACCCCAGCCCCACCAACTTCTGTTACCATGCCATTAGCCATCACCTCCTCCTCCCAGACCCATCACAACCAGAGGCCAGGCTGGGCACCTATGGAGACCTACATGGGGTGTGGGAGAGGCGCGCAGGTGGGCAGCCCGTCAGCCCCAAAGGCACTTGAGTCACAGCGGCACCAGTCCTCAATGACGTCCCCACTGCCCGAGCACCACAGCAAGCTCATGGTGGCCTCCTGCAAGAGCTGAGAGAGAGAGGAAGGGGGTAAGCACTGGGCAGGTGAGCTCTCATCCTACCACCCATCAGGTCAGTGTTCATCCGTCCCTCGGTGGGTTCAGCATGGTCTGTCCACGCCGGATAGCGGGGCTGGCCAGTGGGCAATGTCTGCCACAGCTTGACATGATGCCTGCAAGCTGCCTGCAAAGATCACTTCGATGCCTGGAGAAGAGAAGGCTGCATGGAGACCTCATAGCTGCCTTCCAGTATCTGAAGGGGACCTATAAGGATGCTGGGGAGGGACTCTTCATCAGGGACTGTAGTGACAGGACAAGGGGTAACGGGTTAAAACTTAAACAGGGGAAGTTTAGATTGGATATAAGGAGGAAGTTCTTTACTGTGAGGGTGGTGAGGCACTGGAATGGGTTGCCCAGGGAGGTTGTGAGTGCTCCATCCCTGGTAGTGTTCAAGGCCAGGTTGGACGAAGCCTTGGGTGGGATGGTTTAGTGTGAGGTGTCCCTGTCCATGGCAGGGGGGTTGGAACTAGATGATCTTGAGGTCCTTTCCAACCCTAACTATTCTATGATTCTATGATGCTGTCCTGCCATCTCCCCATGCCCACCCCACCACCCCCAGCCAATGGCTCCTCACCCGTTGTGTCTGGTTGTTGGTGACCAGCTCGTAGATGGGGGCTGCTTTGGTGACCTCCAGCAGGATGGGCTCAGCCGGCACATCGGGACTAGAAGTGACATGGCAGAGTGGGCAGGAGGAGGGGCAGCGCCCGCGGCTCTGGCACTCCATCCGCACACCGGCTGCCATGCGCTTGGTGCCTGACTCGGACAGGCTGGCGATGTACTCGGGGAAGGTGAGCACCTTGGGGTCCCGCTCACGCTCCTCCGACTCATCCGAGGGGGAGTTTCCTGGGAAAGGAGGAAAAGAGGGGCACCAGGGTGAGCTCCAAGCCATCAGCGAGGGGATGGAAGGGGGTCAGTGCCCTGTCATCCACCCAGGAGAGCAGCAGTGCTGCCCAGAGACCCTCCTGTATTCTTAAGAGGTCCCCGTTTCCTCTGTAGGGATGAGGTGCTCACTGGTCTTCAGAAGAGGAATCAGGACTGAAAGTCCACTCTGGACTCTACCATCAGGTTCTTTTGCCTCCCCGTGCCTCAGTTTCCCCAGCCTAAGCTCTTTGCCTGCCACTGGGATGAACCACCCTTGCAGCAGGTCCCCACAAGAAGGAGCCTCCTTCATGTGGCTGGAGATTAATGAAGTATCCGCATGGGCACCTTCACCCCATGCTGATGCCCCACCAAAGCCCCTTACCAAACCACGCCACTGCAAAAGCCCTCCTGGCCCCACAGCTGATTTCTTCGCTCAACTCGTGCAATTCACAAGGACTTCCATCAAAGCTAATGTGACAGACCAGAAGATGAGACCAGAGAGGATGAGTGTCAGTCCAGGGTGCACACAATCTATGCCGACTCAGTGCCTTCTTCCCATCTCAAAGATGCACAGCCAGCAGCACCAAAGATCTCAAAATGAGCAGGGAAGACTTGCCAGTGTCTCAAGACACCCAGGAAGCTTCTGAGATGCCTACAAAGCCACCAAGCCCCTCTCCAGCCCCACCATCCCTCCTGCACTCAGTCCCTATGCAGGGGAAGGGATATTGGAAGCAGTTCCCTTTCAGGACATGGCTCTAGCCTGGCTCCTATCTCTTTGCACTGTCATGGGGCATGACAGAGGTAGACAAAGTTGCAGTTGAGCAAGGAAATAGGGTCTCTCCCTAAGGGCTTAGCTTACAAAGCATCATCTTGAAGTGAAAGAAAATGGTGACATGAAGGCAGATATGTCACCCATTGGGACCAGAGACCCCCAGCCTGTGATGAAACTAAAGGCTCATTTACCTTCTGCCCCGTGTGCATGGAAGAGTATCTGCAGGTCCTGCCCTGCTGACCCTGCAACCCAACAGGCTCAGAACAAAGATTTGCACCAGGAAAGCATCACCATGGTCGATGCTTTTCACAATTCCACGCAAAGGTGCCTAATGGTTGATGCCACTGTGTCCATATCACACAGGGTGGTGAGCCAGAGCCAGCATTTGGTGGACTTTTCTCTAGCACTCCCATAGCAGGAAATAATTTGACACAAGGGGAAAAGTCCTGGCACAGCAGTCAAGTAGGTAGGATCTGCTCATCACTGCCCTCGCTAGCGTCACTCTGCTGCTGTGAGCTTTGCTGTGTGGGGAGCAGTGCTCTTCATCCAAAATGCCTGCCAAAGGATGTCCTTGGGTCTACACTGAAGAAAGAGGGGCCCAGAGGGACTACTGTTGGTGGTCAGTGGGGTCAGAGGAAGCTGAAGGATGCCCAGGCAAAGCCTCCCCCACTGGGACAGGTTCAGGGCATCAGCAGTAGTGGCTTGGTGCAGGCTGGCTGCTGTGGGGAGCTTCCAGACAGCACATCCATGGCTTAATAGGAATATCTTCCTCTTTCAAAGGCTTACTGAGAAGAGGGCCAGCACTGGCCTATCCTCAAGACTCCTGCAAAGAAAACAAGGCTGTTGAACAAAGCCTGGGGTACCAGAGCATTACTCTGCCCCCCCAGGAAGCTGGAAATGGATCACTTTGGGCTGGCTGTGAATTGCAACTTAGCAGGCACTGAGGGAAAGCAGAGTAGCCAGGGAATGATTTGTCTCTTGCAATTTCTCAATCAATATCCAGCTCCTGACGTTTGCAAACAAAGAGCAAAGGAGAGAAAGTGGCAGGTGCCAGAGTGAAAACGAAATGCGATACTGTGGGTGGAAAGAGACTGCCAGACCTGAAAAGCCTCCAAGCAGGAAAATCAAAGAGGAGGAAATTGCAGGGGAAAAAAAAGCACTTGCAATCAAAAGATGCTACATCTGGAGACAGCCCACAGCAAAACAGCAATGGGTCTGTACTCTCGCAGGTGGGCTTGGGAAGATGTCCAGGCTGCAGGAGGTCTGAGCCCGCAGGATCAAGATCCAGGCTCAGAAAGAAGCCTTCCCCACACAAGAGCCCTTGGAGAGAAAATAAACATCTCTGGGGCCAGGGCACAGCAAGAGCAGCACTGTGAGCTGGTGCCAGTACCGAGAATTACAAAGCTTCATGATGGAAACGATACGGTGCTCATGGTGCCTGTGAGCTCCATGTGAGCTGCCTGCACCTGGGAGCTGCTGGGCAGGGGTCAACAAACCAAGGTCACCTAAAAAGCAGCATCTCCACTCAGCATCCCCCTGTCTGGGCTTGGGAGATGGCTCCTGTTTGCTGCACAAACCTGGTTGGTGCAACCCAACATTCCCAGCACAGGCAGCAAAATGCCTGCAGGCAGCTTTGCAGAGGCCAGCACAAGAGATGCTGTGGTCCTGGTGACAGCTGGCAACAGGCAGACATTAGGCTGCCTCTGCTCTTGGAAAGCTTGCATCCAAACCAGCCATCACCTCCCTGCAAAACCCCTTCCACCACGGATCCTTCGCACCTCACTTCAGCGAGGGCACCAGAGGAGGTGCAGCAGTGCCAGATGCCCTCTGCACCATGGGGAACCTTCCACTTCATAACTGTTTTCCAGACACTAAAAGCACACTGCTGATAGCCCTGGAGATGAAAACACATTCAAAGGAGAAAAGTCTTCCACTTGCCATGGGATGCAAGTGGAAGAGAGCAGATATGGCAGAGACAAAAGGAAGGAACTAACAGGATTAAAGACAAATAACAGTTAAGTCCAGAATCAGGCAGGACGGCTTGGTGGGATTAGTGCATTCATCTTCCATCTCCCTGGGGATGTAGTATTTATCTTCCTTTCTGGCCCAGACTAATGCCTGCTGCAGTACATAGCTCTTTGGCCAGCTTCAAAGGGTGCAAATAAGAAAAAGAGATGGGACACAGCCCTGACATGAAATAGGCACTTTCCTTGCTATGCTTCTCCCTCCCATAGGGTGGCTGTACAGACCCTTCCTTGGGACAAGCAGAGCTTTTACCTTTGCTGATGTCCTCATACTCCAGCCAGAGCTGCCTCTGGACCTGCCTGTTGGGGTACCAGATGGAGCAGGACTCCTCAAAACCATACACTGCCTCCTGGATGTAATGATTGCCAAATTGGTCCAGCAGTGCCATGAAATCTCCACGGGAGGTGGCCCCGTCCAGAGAGTGGAGTGCATTGCTGAAGGCTGGGGAGGAAATGGGAGGAGATGCTCAGATCCCAGAGAACCCCAAGCCCTTGCCACCTCTCTGCACACTTGCAATGTGGATCCAACCTCCGAGCCCACCACCCCTTCTTCACTTCTTCCCCCCAGCCCCATACACTTACACTGGGAGATGGTCATCTGGTTGAGCCGGACATGGTACATGACAGACTGCACCTTCCAGTGCTGCAAAAGGGGGTACCCAGACACCTCACTGAAGTTCACCATCCCTGCCAGAGAAAAGACACAGGGGCTCAGAGCCACTGCCCAGGGATGCCTTACCATGGGGATGGCCGCAGCCCCTTGCGCCGTGCCTGGGGCAATGCTGCCAGTGGGGTGGAAAGAAGCTGGGGAAAAGCACTGTGCACACACCACGTCCCCCTGAGGAGGGAGCGAGGCATTCAGAGCAGAGGGTCAGCTGCTCCCTGGCAATTAAAACCATGGCTTTGAAGGAAGGCACATGGGATCATTTCATCCTGTGACTGGGGGCTCTGTGTCAGAATATAATGAGCCTACTCCTGTATCCCCCTTCTGCTTCCTTTCCAGTGCTCACTCCCAAGTCCTGCCCAGGTGTGCTAATTATTTCACTAATGAGAGTAACCCTTTTAAATGAGCTGTCTGCAGGCCTGGGAGCGGTCACCGTCATGCCATGTGTGCCCAAGTGTGGCCAACCAAGAGGTCATAGATGCCCTTTGTCCAGTACTGAGCCGAGCAGGAGACACACATACAGGGAAAACTGCACACCTGTCAACGCTCATGCTCCCTCAGGACACTATGGCAGCACTGGAGCTAAGCAGGACCCGAAGTTTCTCCTTCTGGAGGCAAAGACATCCCATTCTCCATCCATTTAACTATGCATTATGGGAGCAAGAAATTCATCGAGACCAGGGCTGGGCAGCCACTGCCCAGAGAACAAGCCAAGGCATGCAGCAGCTCAGCTTCCATGAGAGAGCGACAGAGGCCACCGAGCCTAGGCCAAAGTCCCAGAAATTGAATTGAAGGGTGCTCATGGCTCTGATTTTGGTGATCAGAACAATCCTCATGTGCTAAGCAGGCTGCTTGGACACAGCCACCTTCTCCCTTGCAGCAGCCCTCACACTCGCCTCCACTTGACAGCAAAGCAACAAACTCTGCTGCTAACCAGCCTCACAGCAGGAGTTCAGGAGGATAACGGGCATCCCCTGCTCTGTAACAACAAATGAAGGCAGAGAATAAGGAAGATAAGATCTTTTGCCTTCCAGTGCCTCTCCCTTCGGTGCTGGCTGCTACCAACAGAGCTTCAAAGCCTTACTCTTCCCTGCAAAGTGTTTATGCAAAACCAGCCCTTCCTTACTCAGCAGCTCTGCCTCTTGTGTATTCCCAGCAATATCCAGACCCGCTCACTGACAAGCAGAGAAGATTTTACTAATTTTCCTTTTTTTCTTTTCTTTTCTTTCTTTCTTTTTTTTTTTTTTTTAATCAGACACAAAGAGCCAGCGGAGCAGTGGGAAATTAATAGGATAAATTACTGGCTTCTGCCTCCCTGGCATAATTGCCAGAGGAGTCCCAGTCTCATAACCCTGCTCTGATGCTGAGTCCACAGCAGCAATGCCTTCCTTACAACCATGTAATCATGCCAAGGGCATCAGAGCCCCATGTAGAGGCAGGCGTCCTCCAGCACTTCCAGGCAGGGCTGAGTAACCCCATGGCTGCAGGAGTGACCCACCAGACACAGCTCTCTTGGGGTATCAGCCCTGTGGACCCACCGCCACCCTCCTTCCTGCCTGCATCTGCCTGCACACACACCTACATTGCCATGCGCTGTTGGGGGAACCAGCACCCACTGGGCCCTGAGTGCAGCCCACAGATGCTCCCCAAAACCCTCCTAGGTGCTCTGCCAAATAAAGTGAATTCACAAGGTCTCATACAATACCACCCTGCAGACACCTTCCATAATAACCTTACTATCCACACCCCTCTTTCAGTAGCTGCCAGTGTCCTTGGTCATTTCAGCCAACAGCAATGAACACCAAGGAAACAAAGGCTATTCATCAGTGCTGGCAACTTGGTGGAAGAAGGGTGTATCCTTGAAGGTTGTGTACAAATCCATTATAATTCTGTTGCTCATGGCCCATGATGCTCTGGCAGGACAAACCAAGACATTCTGGTTTGCTTGAGGCAGGTTTTGAATGCTTCGTTTTATATGAAGCATATATTATCATGTATGACAAAGGGTTCCTGATTTGGAAATACTTTTGGAAAGGTATTTGGAAAACTTGTTTGCCTTGTATTAAAAAAAAATCCTTTTTGCAAATACTTCAGATATCCAATGGACACTTGAGCTTTTACACCATACCGTGAATTTGCAACCTCTCCCTCTCCTTTGTTTTTAATGCTTTCCTCTTAATCACTGCTGCTGCTGCAAGTGAGCATAGGATGCTAAAGCCAGACTAGATATATCCCCTGAGAGGGTTAGCTACTGAAGCCATCCACGTGAACATCTGCCCTGTTGGGAGAGTGTAGGTCCGGTCAGACATACTCACCAGTGAGGAACTCAGGATCGGGTGTGGGATCAGAGAGCTCCTCTTGGCACTGGTTCTCCAGGGGCACTGTGGCCACCACCAGCCCATCTGGCAGCTGCTGCTCCAGGCCACGGGCAAAGTTGTTCTGCCTGGAAGTTAATTGCACAGAGGACAGGGCTGGAAGACAGGGGAACTGCCGGGGATCATCCCCACCAGCCAGTGACCAATGCCATAAAGGCACCCAGGAACAAGTCTTCCCTTTGGGCCACGTTACAAAGACGTCTACTCTGATGGAAAGCTTCAGATATGCCCTGCCCAGCGGCACCTCCATCTACCACAAAGCTTGGCCAGACATGGATGGACCAGGCAGTCTGCTAAGGTCCAGCCCCACGCTGCTTCCCATGCTGCCTTCCTGAGAGGATGCTGAGGTCTGACCCTGCTGCGGTCACCTCCCCACATCCCCCAGCTCACCTGAATGTCCCTTTGAGCACCTGTCCCGCAGCCACCTCCTTGGAGTGGTTGTTGTAGCCATAGAAGATCTCCCCAAATAGCGTCTGGTTCATGGGCAGCTCACGGGGCTCGCCACAGTCCCCCACCTCGGGGCACGACTCTGAGATGAGCTGGCATGACCTCCCGTCTGTGCCCAGCTTGTAGTCCTCAATGCATCTGGGAAGCCAGCACAGGGTCCACCATCAGCTGCAGCCTCCACAGATGGGGAATGGGGCCACCCCAGCAGGGACATTTGGAACAGGAGACCCTCCCTCCCAATGCTATGAGCTCAGGGTGGCAGCAGCAAAGCACAGCAGCACTTCAGGAGCGTCCCAATGGCTGGGGCAGCGATGCGTTACTCACCCGCAGAACATGAGGATGTTGTAGAGCAGGGGGTCATCAGGCAGGGGGACCATCTGCTGCAGGCACAGCTGCTCACAGCCACCATTGAAGCCATCCGAGCAGTCCACGCCGACGTGACGGTCATAGCAGCCTGTGCCATCCTTCATGGGGCTCAGTCCTGTTGGGCACTGGCAGGGGTGGGAGAAGCAAGAGGTAAAGTCCCTGAGCAAGTAGCCTGGCCCAGGGCTGAAGCAGAGGGGAGGGCTCCGGCACTGCCCTCCATTGGAAATCGCAGCCCGAGAGATGCTCAGGGGCTGCAGGATGGCTGGCTACAACACTGCCCACCACTGCAGATATTCCTCCTGCACAGAAGCCTATTTGCAGCCCTGGGGAGCGCAGACCCAGGGCTGGGAGCCACCCAAGCTACTCCATACCAAAGTAATGTGCTGGAATCAAGCCTGCTTACCATAACCCATCTTCAGTGAACACCAAAGCAATGCTGTGCTTTCCAAGCCCACCCTGTACCCCATACTCACAGCCTCCACCCTGATGTCCAGCTCCAGTGGCATCACAGCAGGATTCCCCAGCCCCACAAATGCCTCCATTTTGGGGCATGCATTTTCCCTGCAGAGCAAAGCAGCAGTGCTTTGGGGATAGGGTACACGTGTGAGTGATGTGGGACCTCCCAGAGAGCCTGCAAGCAGATGAGATCCCACTCCTTTGTGCATGTGTGCAGCAAGGTCAGGGATGGAGGAGATACCAGCCCAGAAACATCTCTTCCTGTTGCAGAACCCCAAAATAACCATCCTGAAGCAATGGCAAAGGAGGAAAGATGCAGCCTTTCCCCTTCCACTCTCCCCCTCCCTGCTCACACTGAAGGAGATCTGCAGATCCCCAGGGGACCACGCACCACACAGCCTGTCGAATCCAGCTTGCGGTCTGAGATGCAGCGGAAGTTCTTGCTGCAGCCCCCATTGTCCCGGGAGCAGTCACGGACTGGGCCAAAGGAGTCAAGGAGGACCTCCAGGCTGTCGAAGGAGGAGGAGGTCATCAGCTCTTCCCTGCGAGGAGGAGGAGGAGGGTCACAGCTCTGATGAGAAGTTGCAAACATGTGCATGACCGCGGCTGCTGTGTGGGGTTTTCTGGAGCTCAGGTCCCCCTCAGGCTGACAGTGAACAGAATGGCAGCCAAGCTTTTAGAGTGCGGCAGGAGCTACTGAGATAATGACAGCTACCTCCAAAAGCTCAGCTTTGCAGGCACTAAATGGGGCAGATCAAAGCACATGCTAATTTGCACCTGCAAAGTGTGGGATTGGGGCCCCAGCTCTCATCAGCCCTCACATGCTTTGAGTTGGTCTTCTCACTCTAAGGACACACTGCCAATTTGTTTGCTTGAAATGCATCCTAAAAAGCTCTCCCCACCATTGCACCTACCTGACCTCCACTGCATCCTCCATCACTGTCATGTCTGTCTTGCACTTGGCGGAGGGATTGATGGCCAGCTCAGCTGGTGGGATGACAAAGCTCTTGCTCAGAGGCAGCCACATACCTTCCCCCAGGGTATAGGTGAACCTGATAGGGAAAGCAGCAAAGGCTGGCATGGAGTGAAACGCCAAGTCCAGCAGGCTGCCTCTACCCAAATCCAAGCCCTTGAAGTTCCACCCTGCCTTGCAGGAATGCCAGCCCAAGCAAAGACAGATGGGTTGTGTCAGACACACAGTGGTGAGGCTCCTCTGAATGCACCCAAATGACTCAAAACCTTGTGTAATTTAGGTAATTTAAAAAACAAAAAACCAAAAAACTGCACTTCTCTTTTTGGTAGAAGTCCTCCTTCAGAGCTAAAACCTTTTTCTTGTCAGTAATGGAGAAGAGGAACTGACTGCTGGGCATCCACCATCCCATATGGCAGCTGTAGTAGGACCTTCCCAGCCATGCTTGCATGTCCCCAGGAGGTGGCACAGGCCAGCTGTGTTCAGCCCTACCAGCTGGGGTACCAGCCTGCCTGTATGCCCTCCATCATATCTTTGAGCCCCAAAGTGTGCCTACCAGGTTGCCGTTACCACTTACCGAAAAATCTTGTCGGATGGCTGCTCGCCGAGCACCAAGTCAAAGCCACGCTGGAAGATGGTGTATGGCCAAGGCCTAGAAGAGAAACCCAGAAACATCACACTGGCATTGCCCCTGCTGCAGTCACATCACTTCCCCTGCTTAGCCCCTAGCTCTTGTGCAGAGGGGTCCTGGGATGAGATGACTCAAACGAAACCAGGACAAGGTAATAAAATAGCCCCAGCTTCAAGATGTTAATTTTGGGATTCTTACAACATCAGATCCTCACCCCAGCCCCAATCTGCCAACATGTCAGTAGTGTATCACACCCATTATTTTGGGACACAGTGCATTCCAGTTGCCCCCACATCCGTAAGCATTCCGCTTCTGCATGCTCAGGTACCACCTGCCCAGCCCTCGTTTAGGGATTGGTGTCACAGCCATCGAATCCAAAAAGAACTAAAGCACAGATGAATTCTCTCTCTCTGAGGCTTTTGCAAGGGAGCATGTGAGGTCTGGGGCCACAGCTTCACCACCTTCCTTATTCCCCTTGGATTTCATTGTTTCAGGAGGGGAACTGAGGAAGCTTCAGTCTCTGTGAGACTCTGAAAATGGGTCTGGAAGACAAGCTGGAAGCTTGGAGCCAAGCAGGATGGTCCCATCTCCTCCATCCCTGCTGCCCTGGGTAGTACAGCATAACATGCAATCACGATTCAGTGGCTGGTCCCTTTGGACACCTTGTGATCTGCATCCCCAGCAGCACAGCCCCACTGGCAGAGCATCACTTGCAGAGCAAGGCTGACACGGCAGAACAAGGGGAGGCACCCGGACTCAACTGCTGTGGGTTTTGAATTAGACAACACAAACGCTGCTCCCAAAAGCTAAAGCTCCAAATTCTCTTTGCAAGTGTTCAGGTCCGGGGAGGGAAAGATTTTCTATCCCATTGCATCACTGCTGTTAAAATTCAGGGTGAGAGTATCAGGTGCCGCTGACAAGCCTGAGGATTTTCTCCAGAGGCAATTACAGCTCTTCTGCACAAGCACTTTAATTTCTAATCTGAAGTTATTTCAGCAAGGACAAAAAAAAAATAATAAAAATCCTGATTGCAGGATTACAGTGCATGTCTCATTTCCTTGCTGGGATACAATGCCATTTTCCTATCCGGTCGGCTGGGAGAGGGGGATTACATTCAGCCCACAGATCGGATTGACCTGAATGAGGTCAGCTTCAGTCAGAAAGCAATGTGCTCCTTGCGTCTCGACGACACCTTGAATGCCACACGCCTCCGCCTTCCAGTGCTCCCGCAGATGGGCTTTATTCTTGCTTCTCAGGAGCACGCCGGGCAAGGAACAAAAGCAGAGGCAAGGTATTGTTCCACATTGACTTGGGTAGAAAAGCAGTTATGAAGAGCTGCACTTGGCTTGCAGCAGAGCTCAACACCGGACAGGCACTGCAGAGCTGTGGTGGCTGCCGGACGTCTGCCGAATGGCACATCTGGCAGCCAATGGATGCCAACACATCTGGGACACACTCTAGGTGGGCTTGCACCTGCCTGGGAGATGGAGGTCAGCCCAGGCCATGTTGCACCCAGCCAGGGTGCAATTTCCATCTGTGACTAAAATTTGTGTAATGATGGTTTTGAGCTGAGAAAGGTTTCCATGCTGCAGGAAGATACCATGTGGCAGCTCTCCAGCCTTCCCCACTTTGCATCTAGTGGGGGTCACAAAAGGCCTGTTAAAAGGAATGTTCAGCCTTTAGCTATGTGCCTACATGGCAGGAGACAATCAATGCTGTAGGCACCACTGAGCTTGCAAGGACATGGTACCTTATGAGGTAAGCCTGGAAACAGTCTCCATGCAAGACCTCCAGCTCAAGAAGAAGCACTTGTCTATCTTCATCTGCGAGGAAGCTCTCCAGGAGCTCAGCACTGACATTTCCACCCACACTCCCTTGCTGACTTGTGCCTTCTGCTGCAGAGGATGGGGCGAGATCTCCTCCTCCAGGGACACCTCACCTTCTCCATCACTGTCATTTGTCCCCTGTGCCCCTTTCACTCTGTTACCCCCTCCTTCCTCTTCTGTGCACACACATGTGCCCAAATAGCTGACTCTTTCCCTGCATTTTGCGATCACTAGAGCTACATCGCTGCTCTGGTTTTTGTTGCTTTTGGCAGGTATTTTGATTGCATGGCCCTCAGAGCTCAGAGGAAAGCAGGACTGATCAGAAGCTGCTCTGCGCCTGACCAGGTTGGATTAAATGAGCCAGAAATTACAGCTCTCAGCTCCCTGCAAGCCTTGGCATTAAGGTAGGCATCTGAAACAACAAAATAGGGGATCACCAGGGCAGCTGAGAAACAACAAACTCCCCACGCTCAGTGAGCTAGTTCCCATGGCCAAAGGGCTGTCAGTGTATTCCTGGAATGATCTTCAGGCCTCTGATTTTTCCAGCTGGACCATCAGCTATGCTTTGCTTTGGATTTGGGCATACCACCAAACCTAGTGTTGCTGGTGATGCTCTCACCCACCTTAACAGGACCCCAGCCACACTTGAATTGCAGCACCTAGAGGACAAGGCCTCACTGACTTCCAGCACTGAGAACTGTGCTCCTGCCAGTCTTTGCTCCCTGCAAAGCTCTTCTAGATAAGAGGGGTGGGATGAGCAGTCAAAGCCCACTGCCTGTGACCACACTGAGCTAACCTGGAGCAGCTGGTTTGAGAGGAGCTGGCAGGGAGGTCAGAATGGCTGCAGGAGAGAGTCTTTGCTCTGAGAGAGACTCTGAGAAGTTGCTGCATGTGAGCGTGGTTGAAATACCAGTGGAGAAGAAGGTAATGTACTGTTATTACACGGAAATATGTGGCTTTGTGTCTAATTCCCTGACTCCCTGTGCTCCTGGGGGTTTCCACAAAGCAAGCAGCATGAGGATGGCCATGCCCAACTCCATCATGGCATCAAAACACCAGCTCCAAGTGTGCGCTGGGAGCAAGTGGTGCATGTAATGACACTCACCATATCCCTTCACTGGCAGCTCAGGGGTTCAAGCCCAGGGTGAAAGGACAAGAAGCATCCCAGCAGCACCGGTACCCCTCCAGCAGCCCCAGTGGGTTTCCACAATGACCAAGGTGGGGACCCATGAAGAGCCTACACTACCCTGATGAAGGACTAGCAGAAGGCAGATAGCACTGAGCTGCCGACTTCTACCACTGGTGATGCCCATCCCTGCTCCTCTCTGACTTTGCTTTGCTTTGCTTTGCAACGGCTTTGCTCAGGCTTCAGCTGCTGATGCCTCTCCCCTTCCCACCTCCCCACCCGCTGCCATCCCTTCCAAGCAGCTCTTTATTAAAAATGCTAATGCTGGCACTTTCTCCCTGGGCTGCCCATAAATCTGCAAGCAGAATGGGGTGGGAGGAGGAGGCGGATGGGTGGTTTGGTGAAAGGATCTGAAAGAAAGAGGAGCTTTTTATCTGGACGTCCTTTAAGCTCGCAAAGCCGAGGCACACAGCAGGGGATGGAGAGAGGCAGAGGGAAAAAATAGAAAAAAGGGGTGGGAAAAATGAGAAGAAGGGGGAAAAAAAGACTTTAAGCAAAAAAAGTGCTTTCCTTGTCACTTCAGTGCTTCCCTGGCTCCTCCGTGGGGTGGGGAGCGGGTAGTTCATGGGGTTGGTACAGGAGGAGCAGGTGTACAGCCAGAGAGGGAAGTAACTTCATGCATAAGTGAAGAGGCACCCCAGGGAGGGGAGGTGGGCGCACAGGGCACAGGCCGTCACGCTAATTCAGATCTTGTGTGGGGAAAAATGGCTGCAAGGATGCAGGGTGGAGAAATGGGTAACTTGTCCTTCATGGGAGGAAGGCTATGGTGGCCACCACTTGCCAGCTGCTAGGAAAGGAAGAGAGTACCCAGCCAAACACGTTCACTAAATTGCCTTAAAGTGACCTAAAGCCTCACCATGCTGGGGTAAAGCCCACTACAAGTTGACAGGGCACGTTGATAAAGACCTCTTAAATGCAGACCATCTTAAATCTCATCAGGTGTCTGAAAAGGGCATCCAGGCAAGAACAGCACATGGGGATGGGAAAGCCATGGGCCATCATACGATTGATCTTAGGGCTGAGATTAAGAAGTACAAATGAGGGCAGGTAACAGTTCATTAACTAAAGGCAGAATGAGCTGATTTGACTTTTGGTCAGGTCATACCACAAAGTAACTGCAGGAACTGGGTTTGATGAGCAAAGACAAGGCAGGATTGGCTGGATTGCTGGAAACTGCATCCTACTTGGGAAATGTTAGTGTTAAGAGCGGAAAAGCAGCTAATTAACAATGCATATCAAAGTAGGAAGACAGACTGTGAACACACAAACAGCAACAGCCAGGTTTGTTTAAAACAGATGAAGAGAAGCACAAAAAAAGCAGCTGATCAAATGTATCTGCTACCCATGATCAAAAATGTCTTACTTTTTGAAAAACCGATGAAGATTCAGGGACCGGATGTGCTGGGTAAAAGATGTACCACAGAGGCATGGATCTCAGCATGGTACCCAAAATACACACAACACACAAAGCCTTGCTGCCATCACCAATAAAGTTCAAATAGGAGCTCACCTTCATGAGCAAAATTAGATGCTGCTGAGTGAACAGACTCCAAGTCAACCCGTAATCACTGTAAATAAAACAAACCAATGGCAAACCTATCTAAACAAAAGGGTTGGAATGAGTTTTCAGATACAAACGCCACCCTAGGAAAGCAAAAGAGGTCATAGCCAGATCATGTTGCTCCCAAGCACACACAGAGGCATTTGCAGAGCCCACTGTTCCTACTTTGCTGACTTCCCCTTTGCTAAGAGCCATGTGGCTTCTCTGGAGACTGACTTGCCGCCTGGCTTGTGCTACCCGCAGCTGCAGCACATAGCTCCAGTATTGGAAGAGTTCGGAGCATACTGGAGAAACAATGGTCAGAAACAATTCAGGCACAGTTGATCTTGCCCTGGGATCGGGGAAGAGATTAGAGGATTTGCAAATATCTCTATCAGGTGAGCCGGTGGACAAACCTTTTTAGGCTAGAGTTTGGAGTGAACTGGAGTGCAACAAAAGACAGCACAGCCTGGTAGCTCAGCCTCCACCCCCCAAAAACCATAAACACCAGGTTAAAGTTACAAGTTGTTCAGCTATATGGGCTCCAACAAGATGCTGGACCAAAGAGAGACGTGACCCCGGGGAGGCCAGGGGTTCTCAGGGACAGGTAGAAGATACTTCCATCATCACAAGCCCTTGCAGACAGAGCTGCACCAAATAGCCCTTGGACATCAGGAACAGATTGCAGTGCAGAAGAAAACCCTCATTAAACATCAAGCTGGCCTCGGCATCACAATGCTTAGAGTGGACACGCTTTCAAGAGCCCCTATAAATAGTGGAAGCTGCAGCAGGGACAGTTAAGTGTGGTTTCAGCTGCTGCCATTTGCTGAAACAAAAATCTGTCAAGTTCAAGGAAGAAACACAGAATTACCCTGGCTTCAAACAGCTCGAGAGAGGAGCTCCCAAAGGGTGGCACTGAAAAAGCCCCGGCACCACAGTGTCAAAGCCTTCTTGGGAGCCCAGAGAAGGGAAGGAGGACTTCAGCAGCCCCATCATAGTCTAGGGCTGTGTTGCACCTTGGGGAAAATGAGATCTGCTAGGTTTCTCTGCCCAAAACAGAAAAGGATGTTGGAAATACAGCATACAATTTGTCACAGCCAACTTTGGTATATAAGGAGACACCCAAGGCAATATGTACCCTAGCCGAGTAGGAACACAGCTGCAGAAGGAAAGCAGAAGCTCAAGCATGAACATGGAGAAGGCTCCCATGGAGACATTGGGATATAGCTGAGTCTGAAAAGTGGCCTCAAATCCCCCAGAGGAATAGAGTGGGTCCTGGGCATCTTTCAGGGTGGCATTGCTGAGACTACAGCTGGGTCTGGATCTGCGAACAGGTCCAGAGGGCTTCGGGAATTTATTTGTCCTTCCTGCCCTTGGCTTCTCTCCTGCTTGTTACCATCTATATTTTTTTCTCCAATTCACCTGAAAGCAGCTTTTGCTCCACTCTCCATTTAGACAAGGGAGCGGCTAGGTCTGGAAGAAGCTAACAGAAGAGCAATGTGCATGGGAGGAAAAGTGTGAAGCTGTAGTCACACACCCAGGAGCAAAGGAAAAGCAGACGGGAAGGAAGCAAATGCTTCTCCACAGTGCTTATCCATTTTTACTACCTGCCCCAACAAAGTAATTTGCCTTCTTGTTTTTTGCAGGGTGGTGGGTTCAGCACACTGCTGGTAGCTCTGACAGAGGCACAGACTGGCATCAAAGTCATGTGTGGTTGTGGGTGGCTGTGGGCTCTTTCTAACCCATTCCTAAACCAAACACATCCCGAAATGGTCAAGTCCCCAGCAGGGTTAATACACCCTCACACGCACCAGCCACCATCACTCAGTGCTTCTTATTAGATGGGCACAGAGGAGCTGAGGACATCCCTGTCTGACACTTGTCCCCGGGGGATGAACAGGGCAGGAAGCTGTATTTCTGCCTGTATTTTCCCAGCTGTGGTTTGGGAACCCTGACCACACCACTCAGCACATCCCCAGCGTGCGGCTACCTGCGTCATGAGCATCGCCCTGCCCCAGCTCAGGTCAGAGCACCCACAACGACAGTGGCCCTTGTCTCCTGTGGCTGGCTGGTGCTCCACATGGGGTTCAATTGCTAAACTGCTTTTAAAACGCACACAGAGCAGTGGTGCTCCCCCCAGGCCCCGGTGAACAGGGTTGCAGGCAGGGCCAGCCAGCATGGGGAGCCCCCACGGCTGCCATCCTCCAGCACAGCAGCACATTCAGGGTGCTGCCAAGCCCAGCCTTTGATGATTTTTCTCTCCCTGCTGTGAAGACTAATGACTTCAGAGAGGGCATCCTGCCACATGCAGGGCCGCCACAAATCCAGCTGCAGCATAGCAAGATGAGGGGAGGAAAAACGGGGTTGAAGGAAGATGCTAATGCACATGGGACCTCCAAGTTTGGGGGTGTCCTGGCTTTCTGCACCAGCTTGTCATTCTACCTCCAGCCATCCCTGGAAGTCTCCATCTGCACATCAGAGACTCATGAGTGTTAAGGGCCATCTGAAGCATGCCCAGGGTCACAGAGAGATGGGAACGTTTGGGATCCCCCACCAAATTGCTGCTAAAACATGAGAAGAAATTCCTTTGCACTTTCAGATGTATAAAGCTGTGGAGCAGTGATTGCTGTGTTCCCTCAGGCCATGGCACTGAAGCATCCGATTTGCCCAATTTTCAATAGGGCATCCCTAACCCGAGGCCTCCCTCCTCCACTGGGGCCCACAGCCCAAACTCAGCCCTCCTCTGACACCTCATACACCCAAACTGAAACCCCACAAAATGCAAGATGCCAAAGAGAGTGCCAGCAAAGGGAAGAGGAGCAGCCCTGATCTTCTTTAGGGGGTGTTTACTCTGAAACCTAGACATGGCCTCTTCTACATCATCTCTGATTAGTTCAAAGACTAGAAATCCTTGCATCTTGCACTCCTGCTGCAGAGCTCAGCCAGGCACTGACCTTATGATTCACCAGGATGCCTCTTTTACTCAAGAGGATTTGGCACAGCCTTACTATGCTGCTGTTGAAGCCCAGCAGCTCGTGTGTGGATGGTCCAAGCACGGGCATGCTGTCAGGTACACTCACCCCTGGTTCGTTCCCCACTCATTCCGGATGCAGAGGTGCTTATGCACAGGGTCCTTCATGTAACCTTCGTAGCAGAGACACTCACCTATGGAGAAAGAGGAGGACATGAGGGTCTTGGAAGGACAAGGCTTTCCACGTGCTTCCCTGCCAAACCCAGCCTGCAGCCACATGGGGCACCCAGCAGCTTCATTGTCTCGCGTGGAGCAAGGCAAGAAAGCAACTTCCCCCTGAAGGTAGGCTGAGCAGGCAGAGATGAGCTCCTAAACCTGTTGCAACCATCTGACCACCTACCGGTCTCAGGATCACACTGATGCTCGCAGGGGTCCAGGAGGCGCCGGGCGCAGAGGTCCAGGGCCCAGGGCCCGCTGGAGTTTTGCTGGGAGAAGAGAACGACCTGCGCCGGGTTCAGCCAGTCACTGGCATCCAGCTGGCTCCCCTCCAGCAGGATGAACCGGCTCCCTGCCACCAAGAGGGGAGTCAGCAGTGGCAACCCACTGCCACCACCTCCATCCCATGATGGTTCGCTCTATAGCCCTGTCTGTTCCACAGCAAATCCTCTGTTCCAATGCCCATCCTCTCTGCCCTGTGATAGTCCCCTCTGTCCATGCCTGTCTCCTCCAATGCTGTGACAGCCTCCTCCATCCTGTGCTTGTCCCCTCTGTCCCACTACAGCCACCTCCATCCCACACCCATCCCCTCAGTCTCACACCTGTCCCCTCTGTCTCATACTGATGTCCTTCATGCCATGATGGTCCATTCCATCCCACACCTGATCCCTCCATCCCACAAAGATCCCCTCAGTCCTGTGCTCATCCCCACCATCCTTCATTCATCCCCCATGTATACTGGTACCCTCTGTTCTACGCCTGTTCCCTCCATCCTGTACCCATCTTGCATCTGTCCTCTCCTTCATTCTCTCCTCTCCTCCATCACAGCTTACAGAATGGGCCAGGAGGAGTGGGTAAGGCAGTGGCGGGCTCACCGTCAGCAATGAGGTGCTCAGGGACATGGAGGGTGATCTTAACAACAAGAGGGCAGTTCATGTGGGAAGAGCACACAAGGCTGATGACACAGCTCGTCACACTGATGAGGGTCAATGTGGTCTTGTTAACAGGGCTTCGAGGGGACCCCACTGAAAAACATTAAAGCAAAGTCAAACTTGGGGGACCCAGGAAGACCTTGGGGTGCAGCCAGGAGATCTCAGGGTGCAGGGACCCTGCCCAGCCCACTGGAAATCCAGCATCAATCCAGTCAAGCTGAATTGCTCTGGATTTTCAAGAGAATGGAGCAGCCTTTGCTGTGGTACCCTCCCTTCCACCTGCTGCAGCAGGGCTCTTCTGGGAGATAGTCTCTCTGGGAGTTTCTCTTCTGCACCCCTGCACTGCAGCATGCTGAGACCTTTGCAGCAGCAAAACTTCAAAGCAGAACAGAGATACTGAGGAGAAGAAAGGTAAATGCAATGTCTCTTTTTTCCTCCCCTCCTTCTTCATGGCACTTCTCTCAGGTTAATTTTGCCATGACAACAGCCTCCTGGATGCCTTTGAAAAAGCACTGGAGAGCCCTAACTCCTTAGGGCGTGCAGGTCTTTGACTTTAAATCTCTCAGTTGAAGAACCTGAGTGGAAAAAGCTGGCTGGAGGCTGAGCTATTCCCTGCAGCGACAAAGCCCAAACCAACCTCCCAGCCCCCAGCACAGGAGATGACTCCCACTCCCACTGCTACCAGGAAAACAAGGCACCATCCATCAAACAAGGCTCAATGAAGGAAAACAGACACAAACTCTCCTTCCCAGAGGAGAAAACCTCCCAAAGGGAGGATGCAGGGCAGTGGGCCGAGACTCCTGCCTGGGGACCAAACCTGTCCCCATCCTCTGCTGCACATGCAGACTGTATGTGCATGGTGCTGGAGCAAACCCACGGCAGCACCGTGCCGAGCAGCAGCACAGGAGCTCACGGGCCAGCCTTTGAAGCGTGTTACTCATTAATACACACCAGAGCCCGGGAGAAGCCTCCAGCAAAAAATCAGAATATATTTCATCCTCTGCTGAGAAACTGCACCGGAGAGCAGCGGCAGCACTCAGTGGGAATGGGGGCTGGTGCCTGCCCACAGCAGCATGAACTGTGCCTGGGTTTTTATTGTTCACCAGTGAGAAGTTTCCAAACCCAGAGAGACAACAGCAAGCAAGGCAAGAGGAGCCCTGGCTTGCCACCCGCCTCCATGCCTGCACCCACCTCGGCTGCGCCTCCGGCTCCGTGAGGGGTCCGTGTAGAAGGTCAGCTGGGGATCGGTGTCCGCCTCTGTCCCCGAGTCCCCCTCGGGGTTGAGAAACGCTGAGCCAGCTGCAGGGGACACCAAGTGTAGTCATGGCAGGGCTGGCACTGTGTGACCCCAAGCTGCCACATCCAACATTACCGGTACAGGGCAAGCCATGCCTTGAAGATCAGGAGCCCTGTCTGCTGGGCACAGCAGGGACAGCATCTGCTCCCCTTTCCACCATGAACAGCCGTGCTCCCTGCCAGGGTTCCCATTGCCTTTCAACCTTCCCCCATGGCCACGCAGGTATCTTATAATATTTTCCAAGCCTGACACCATCTTCATCTTTAACTCAACACTATTTGCATCCCTGCAGACACCACTTTTTCAGCTATCCCTACCCAAACCCTTCTTTCCATGCTTTTGCCCAGCACTGGCCCTATTTCTCCATCCCAAGGAGGAGCAAGCTGCTGGAGCATGGGTGGGTGGAAGCCCAGAGCACCCTGTCTGCCCCAGGGACTCCCCTACCTCGCGCTTTGTTGTTGATGCGCTTGCGCTGGCTGCTGGAGGTGTGGGACAGCAGCGTGGCCTGCTGGTGGTTCGAGTCCACAGGGCTGGTGGCAATGATGTTGTCCTTATACTTGTTCATCAGGGACAGCTTGGCGTTATCGCTCCCTGAGCAGGAAGAATTGAAGGCAAAATCTTTCAGCAGAAAAGATTTTAGAAAAGGAGAGAGAAAGAGCGATTTTCTTGGATCCATCTTCAGCATCTGCATGAGGTGACCAGGGTGCCATGGCCAATGGGCTGACCTGCCCCATTGCACCCTCATGACTTCCTCAAAGCTTGAGGGGGACCAACACCCCCACCAAGCTAGCCAAAGGCTGAGATTTAACATTCAGACTGTCGGGTCACTCCTGCATACCCAGGTGTGTGAATAAAATGCCTGGAGAGATTAAGGGTCCAGACTATGGCCTTCCAAAACTACATCTCAGTTCAGAAGGCTCCAGTTGGGTGGGTCAGCTGGTAATAGGGCCAACAAACAAGTATGTTACAAGCTTCAAAGAAGCTGCACTGGTGATCAAAAGACAGCATTGACTCTGTATCATACTGATGGCAAGTATAATTTTGCTACAAAAAATCTCAGCTAAAAATGACACTTGAAATCCTGGGATACAGGAAGGAATTTTGGAGGTCACCATGAGGTAGCTTGGAGGGGACACCATTCTGGTTCTCAATTGGGCCATAGGAACCACAGCCCTTTCACTCAAAGCTCCATCCTGCATTGCCTTACCCATGTCTCAGCCAGCAGCGACTGCTCCCAACTGACTACAAAGTCTCCCAGCAATGAAGCACCTTCAGAATGCTACCAACCTCTCACACACAACAAAAAAACAGAAAACCAAGGAAAATACTCTAGGCAAATTTGTATAGAACGATGAAGAGCAAACGGGTTGGAAAGGACCCAGCTCAGCCCATGTCCCATATCCCATCCCCACCTGGCGTGAGGTCCATGCTGGCCTTCTCATTGCAGCCCTGCAGTGAGTCCAGGGTGCGGGTGACCTGGCTGGCAAAGTCTTCCCCGCCGTTCATGCACTCGCGCTGGAGGTGGTGCCGCAGGTCCGTGATGTCGTACTCGTAGCCATCCAAGATGGGGGTCTCACGGATGCTGAGCGTCCCGCTGGAGTTGTGGCCCTGCACACGGGCATTGCGCAGGCTCTCCCGCCCGTGGCCCCCGATCAGCACCGAGGGGATGTAGTGGATCTCGTTGGCCGCCTCAGCACTGGCGCTCTTCTGGGGCTGTGGCACCCGGCGCCGCTTGCACCATCGCCGACGGGTGTAGAGGATCATCACCAGGCAGAGGATGGAGAGCAGCAGAGCGATCATCCCCCCCTGCGGGCAGAAACACGAGCAGGGCTCAGCCAGGGACCATTGCCAGGCACCCCCTGAGGATGCAAATGCTCCAGGGGTGCTCCAGTGTGGCCAAAAGCAAAGGCAATGGTGAAAGGAGCCTGGTCATGCCGATAAGAGGGTGCTGGCACATGGAGTCCTCAGCGCTGGCTGAGTGCTCCCAGCTGAAGCCTGCCTGAAGCTGGACCCGCTTTGAAGTCACCACTGAGGCATGAAAAAGCAGCATTTAAAGCAGCGCATGTTTTGTTTCACTCTCCCACAACACGTCTTTGAAAGCAGAGATCAGATTTATTCCAGGCAAACACTCCTACAGGCAACTTTTTCTGACCCATTTCCAACCGGCTTCAGTGCTGTCACTCTCAATCTTGGGAGATTTTCCCAGGGTATCCTGCCGAAATCGCAGCACAGATTAAAGGAGATCAAGGCTCAGGACAGCCAGATGACTGAAGCGTTGTTTGGGGAACGCCCAGGGGGAAGAGACTGAGAAAGCTCCTGCGCAGCATGGGCAGACACAGAAACTGCATCAAGCCCCACCACTGTCCCCAAAGTCACCCCCTGCAGAGACATCATCACTGCACACAGACAGAGGCAGTAAGAGAAAAGCCCAAGCTGAACTTTATGCCCCATCTTCCAATAATACTAACTTTAGTAATATTACTAATATTAATAATAGCATACGGAGCCAGCTAAGAGCTCCGTGTCCACCCGTGCCTCTGGTCTCCCTTCTCTTTTCTATGCAACAGGTGATCTTGATAAATTAAGATAATAGTAATAATCTGCTCCATTAGGATAAAACATCAAGGGAATTATTGAATGAGAAGCAGGAGAGGCAGCTGGAAAAGAAGCTTTAATGGCCATTATGGCTTAACCCTCTCTCATTCCCAGGACAACAGAGCTGCGACACGCTCCCAGGCTCCTTCCAAATTCCCTTTTTAAGAAGAAAAAACCCAAACCCCAAAGCAGCTCCAGTGATTAAGGGGACAAGCAGTCCAGCAGAGGAGGAGGGCTGACTGGCTCACGGCATCTCTCCAGCCAGGAGCCTGCAGCTGGGAGGATGGGAAATCTCCCACTGGGGCTGAAAACTGTCACTGGATTTGTGACTGGACATGCGTATACTGTGGATTTTAGTGGTAAAGTCAGGGCCCAATTCTGTATCATGTTCAAATCCCTCTGAGCTCCTCTGATCCATAAATAAGTGGGGCTAGCCCCATCCTCACTGGACATGGCCACCCATGTCATGGCTCTTGGGAAAGGTCCAGCTGCAGAAGGGGTCGCAAGCAGGTGGAAGCAATACCAGGGCATTTTTGGCTTTCCTTGGCTGCCCTCTGTAGGCACATTAAATCCCCCAAACACCAGAGAGCTCTGCCATACACCTATGCTGATAAACAGGGGAGACCAAGCTGGAGCTCAAGTGAGGCTGATGAACATGTGTTTAGGACTGCAGATCCGGTTCTCAGAATGACCTGTTATTCAACTGAAAGTAAATTTCTTCTACCCTGATAGCCTGAGAGCTCACACTACCCCTGAGGAAAAGCTGCGTGTGGCCACTTGAGATACCAAGAGGTTTCTAAAAGAGGATAAACCCCAGAGCTGGAGTCCCCTCCAACCACTGCTCATTGGAGGGTGTCAGGGCACCACCTCAGACACCCCATTCCCCTTCATGGGAGCACAGAAATCTCATTCTACCTTCATTCCCCCCACCCAGCACTCATATGACAGCTGCAGAGGAGCTCTGCTCCGGACGGGTGCAGGAGAGCTTCTCTCATGGTCTGCATGTGGTCTGCTGTCACGATGGATACAGCCCCTTGCTCACACTTCTTCTCTTGGCAACCATGCAGGAAAGAAAGAAAATCAGCCTTGAAAACTCCACGTGATTCTGACTCCTGGCACAAACACCAAACTCTGTTTGTCAGGGCGTAAGGATGCTGCCAGAGCAGAGCTGAGAGTGATGGAGAAAAAGGGGGAGAGGGAGGATTCGATGTGTATGTACACACTTTGGGATGACAGCAATGAGTTGCAGACATCCTTTTCATCAGCTCTATAATGAGCTTTGTTTCAGGCATTCCTATCTCAGGATTCAATCTTGACCAAGACCACAGTGGCAGACGGGGGCCAGCCTCTCCTGGAGTGACGCACCCTCTCAGAGGCAGCTGGGAAAGGATAATAATAAAATAAGGTAACAGTGCAAAATGTTTTTGGGGTTGGCTTTGCCAGTGATTACTTTTTTTCCTCGAGACTAATCAAGCACAAATGATGGAGGAGAAACCTGGCCTGGGGCTGCAATCTGGAAGAGCTATCGACGCTCTCATTAGGGTAGGCACCATTAAACAGCCAGTTTGCAGCCTGGGCAACACATTGTCTCTAGCTAATTATCTGCCAGTAGCACAAACATTGTCGGATTCTTCAAACTTCTTCCAACATAACAAAAACCCGCAACCAACAAACCACAGACCCACCTGTGACATGCAGATCTCTGCCTTGCCCTCCTTTCTCTACCGTAAAAACCTCATCCCCACGTATCTGCCTCCACACATGGCATGCTCTTGTTTATTGCACGCTGTGAAACCGCATCCACAGGGCTGCAGCACTGATGAAAGTGGCGGTGACAGTGCCCAGTGGCACCCTGACACCCGCCGTGCGCCAGAGCAGCACACACCGGGCATCATCCACTGGGCAAAGGGCTCCTGACAAAGTCAATGTGAATTAACCCTGGGTTAAGGTGGTTGAGACCTTCAAAACCCTGAGCCCCCCAGAGATAAAGGCACTCCTGCAAACATATTTGTAAAGCGATGCAAATTAACGGAGAGGTTTGAAACAGCCCAATGTTAAAGCACCCTGGATGCAGTATGGTTTAGAGAGGTGTCCAGGGCATCTTAACCAGCCCTCAAATGTGGGCTCAGTTCCCAGTCCTAGGTCAGCTGGACCCAGATGGGGAAATAAATGGCAATATATGGCCCCTATATTTTCTGCAAGCTTCTGGACGCCTAAAGAGGGGCAGCCTTCCCATCACATACCATGACAGAGATGTGGAGGATCCTCAGTTCCTCCTCTGCCGACTCGGTCTGGGGCTCATCTGTGGGGTCGAAGCCGGGCAGGTTGGGGGCCCCGTCTTGGTGGTGGATGTGGAAGAGCAACGTGCCATTCTCCAGCCACTGCTGCCGCCAGCGCACCAGTGGGATGTCATCCGTGTTGCCCGAGATCTCTGCAAAAGCGAAGCTGGTCACACAGGAAATGTGGAGGAGAGGGGTGATGGGGGACATTCACCTCTTCCCCCAAAATGGGTGAAGGGATTAAGAGACACACACAGCAGGCTCCCTCCAGTCATCTCCTGCCAGCACCATTACTGCCCTATACAACCCACAGCCTGAAGGGTCAAAGTGGAGTAAAACCAAAAAGGTAATATCCAGATGTGGATTGGCAACCGCATGGGAAAGAAAGAAAATCAGCTTTGAAAACTCCATATGATCCTGACTCCTGGCGCAAAAGCCAACCTCTGTCAGGATGTAAAGATGCTGCCAGAGTGCAGCGAAGAGTGATGGAGAAAAAGGGGGAGATGGAGAATTCAATCTGTATTTACACATTTTTGTAAGAGAGCAAAAAGACAGATGTAGTGCAGGGATAAAGCACTTACTGACAGCATCTCGGGGCCAGAGCTGGGGAGCCCAGCAGCATCCTTCCGGCCCTAATTTGGATGGGTTTCACCCACATTCTTCGTGTTAAACACAACACAAGCCATGGGGAGCAGAGGATATAGGCTTCTCAGTGACACTCATGGGATCACTGGGACCATGTTGCAAGTTACCACAGACAGAAAATATTTCCCATCCTTTGTGAATGGAGAAATATACATTGGCTGCAATTGTACCGGCAACTCTGGCTGTAATCAGCGTGCATTTTTTTTCCATCTTCAACCATATTTTACAGCTCCCCACACAGGTCTCAGCCCTGAGATCTGCAGATGTACCTGCACCTCATGCCCAAACACTCTGACTTCCCCTAACTACCTTTAACTTCAGGGTTTGAAGGCAGTGGCACAGATTTGGGTGTCCGGGTTGCAGCTGGGATAGAGTTAATTTTCTTCCTATTAGCTGGCGCAGTGCTGTGTTTTGGCTTCAGTCGGAGAACAATGCTGATAACACGCTGATGCTGTTGCTCAGTAGGCTTACCCTGATCAAGGACTTTCAGCTTCTCATGCTCTGTCAGTGAGGAGGGGCACGGGAAGCCCAGAGGAAGCAGAAACAAGACACCTGACCCAAACTAGCCAAAGGGGTATTCCACACAGCAGCACATCCTGCTCTGCATATAAACTGTGGGGGAGTTACCCAGAAGGTCCAGATCACTGCTCAGGTCGAGCTGGGTATCAGTCGCAAGTGGTGAGGAACTGTACTGTGCATCATTTGTGTTTATTGGGGTTTTTTCCTTTATCCTTTCAGTTTTATATTCTTTCCCCTTGTTATTTTGCTTATCATTACTAGGACTAGTAGCAACAGTAGTTTTGTATTATACTTATGTTATTAAACTGTTCTTACCTCAACCTGTGGGGTTTACAGTCTTTCGATTCTCATCTCGATTCCACCCATTCTACCCAAGGTGGGGGGAAGAAGGGGGTGAGTGAGTGGCTGTGTGGTACTGAGTTACAGGCTAGGTTTAAACCGTGACTGGGCTGAGGAGTGACAGCAGCAGAGGACACCCAAGCAGGAGGAACAGCTAAGGACATGAACACGAATCATGCCACAGGACACTGAATGCCAAACCAAACGAAATTCATTTGGCTGACTCCAAAATTTAGGGACTTCTTACTGCAAAGGGCCTTAGCAAAAGGGAGGAGACAGCAGCACATCCCTAGGAGAGATGGGCACTGTTTTAATCACCACTGCCATCTGAGACCAGATCACCTTGATCACCATCTCAGACCACTTAGATCTCAGCCATCAGCTTGAGCCTTGCATTGTAAGTTAGTTATTTTTTCCTGAAAATATAAGCTCCAATTGCATATGTTGGAATGATGATTAAAAATGTGATGAGTTTCCCAGCGAGACACAGCTTTCCCTCCTGCCTCTGCCCTGTGGGAATGGTCCAGCTAGACCCGTCTGCTCCATCCCATTTGTAGCCATTCATTTTGACGGGAAAGAGCCTGTCTTGCTTTGTAAATTGTCATCTGTATTTTGCTTGTTTCATGCTGCCTTCAAATGAAAACTGGAGTTCAATTACAGTGCCAAAACCCAACATTTTAAATTTACTGTTAATTAATTTCATTAGGCTGCCTTAAGTGAGCTAGCTACCAGGGAGGGGGGAGGAAATCTGCATCAGGAACCAGGTTCATCCTCCCAAACTGATTTGATTAATCAAAAGAAACATTAGCCCCAGTGAGTGAATTGGCAGATTGCTTCTGCTCAGCACGGGCCACATTTCTGGTGGCAATCAGTGCGCTTTGAGTGTCCCAAGCAGAGAGATGCTGAGTTCTCCTCAATGCCACTGGGGAGCAAAACTGAGAGGAGTTAAAGCAGCTAGGAAGCCAGAAGCACTTTTGAAATTCCCTCTAACCGCTGAGCTGTGTGTTCAGGCACACAGATCCCCTTTGAAAACCTGGTCCTGGGAGCCAGGAGGGTTCGAAAAAGCAGATCTCCTCCTCTCCCACCTGGGTTTTATTCATGGGCTGAAAGGGGAAAACAAGCTTTCCCGATTCCCCAACTCCCCGTGGCTTCTCAACTTCAAATGAACTAGCTCAAATGTAAGAAAATATTCTTCCCTCACCTGCCTGCTAACGTGAAATTAGGAGTAATTAAGGCAAGAGCTTTTTATGCACAACAGGAACTCAACGTACTGACATTTGGAAAAATGTAAATACCAGCATTTGCTCAATTGTAAAGAGTGAAAATAATAGATATTAAGTATATGACATTGTGACATTTAGAAAGCTACTGTTAAAGATGTTTTCCCTTGATCTGACATATCATTGAAAAAGCAGCACCCTTCAGCTCATTAATATTTGAGGAGGACTCCTTGATGGAAGTTATTTAAATGATTAATAGATTATAGTAAATTTAAGCCTTAAAATAGGTTGTCATAATTTCAAATTTATTTTAACAGGCTTATTTTAAAAAAGAAAAATGTATAAAAAAAAAAAAAAGAGAGAAGAAATTCTTGTTTTAAAAGAGCATAATCCAGCCACAGAGCCTGAGCATGTTGCCCTCTCCCACCAGACATCACAGCAAGACCCTGCAGCTGCATCACGCACAAGTCTGAAGTGCTAGAAACAGAGGAAAACACCCCAGAAATCAACTGCCATCACCTCAAACCAGCATGCTGTGACCCCTTCATCACACAGCAGGAAACACGGCTCCACTATCCCTGCTCCTGCAAGCGCTTTTGAGGCAGTGTCTTCATGAGGGAGCTGCATCCTTGGACCTGTTTCTCTTCTCCTCTCAGGTCTTAGCAACATGCTAACTGCCCTTACCACATCCGATTCTGCTTGAAAAAATTATACATATAAATGCTTTACTGTGTCTGTGAATTTCTCCTGGATATTGGTTCAAGCAAGACCAAGACAAAAAGAAGACCAAGAGCAAGAGCAAGAGCAAGAGCAAGCTTTCTCCCTAACGGCATCTGTTTGCTCTCTATTCTCCCAGTCCAATGCACTCCACTTTTATCTTCATCTTGCTGTCCAAGCAGACATCTCATCATCTGGTGGGAGATGCTACAGTAACCCATGCAGCCAGCTGGGGCCATTTATTTGGATGCACAGGGACTCAGCTCTACCATGGATTGCAAGTGCCGACCCTGCTGGCCGGCTCATTCCACAGGGCCAGGAGATTCGGGAGGAGGTGGGAAAGTGAGAGAATGTGGGAAAGCTCCTGCCAGCTTCCTCCCTCCAGGAAAAGGCAGGAGGGGAGAGGATAATTTCAAGTTCAAAGTTTGAAAGATATTGATGATAGGCCTGGTCCCTGCATGGCTTTCATTAAGGGCTTGGATATGAAGGCATTAGCACTAGTATTAACTGCTTGCACCTCTGTTAAAAAATAGCCTACCTGAGTCAGGGGTTAATAACAGTAAGAGACCACTAATTAGGCTGTGCTGCATTCACCTGGTATCAAACGTGGCCCAGGTCCTTCATATCTACAGGAGCAGCAGCCTCAGAAGACCCAGCCTGATGCTTTCAACATAACGGCTGCAGCCGATCCCCTCCCAGACCATCTGCAAGGGAAGGGAGCAGGGAAGAAAAGGTTGTAGAGGGGCAAACTAAAGAGAGGACAAAAGTCCAGTTGAAGTTGCTGGAGGTGAGTGGATTTTACTTTCTCCATTACTGATCATCCCAAATAACCTCATTTCTCTAGGAACAACCATCCCACCCAAAGCCAAGCCAGTCCTTCTGGAGGAAACATCTCTGCATATCCCAGTTTTGGAAGGCAGCAGCTCGGTCACAGCCCAATTCTGTGCCTGACTTGGTGCAATGTTAAAATTGTGGCCCCCGCGCCCAGCACTGATATGGACCTGTTCTATCCTCATCTTCCCACTGAGACCCAACATCGTGGCACACAAAAGACAGAAACTCTCCCTAAAACTGCACACCAGCATTTTCATGAAAAAAAAAAAGGCAAAACAATTTTCCTTTCCATTTGGAAGTGTTTTGCACTAATAGACACTCCCGATTAGTCAAATGAACTCTGCCATAGTGCCAGTCTCTGCAGACCCATTTCATACAGCAGATTTTGACTTGGACTTGTATTTCCTCATTAACATTTAAACCTGCCTTATTTTCCATCCAGAACCTGACTGTATTCTTATTTAAGTTCCCCATTAGCTAAGGCTTTTGCTCTGTGTCTAAACCTTGCACATTCTTCAAAGGGCTGTAACTCAGCTAAAGCAAGCCCTGGCCTTGCAATCCTCCAAGGATGTCCAGTGTCTGAAGTAACCCTGGACACCTTCCCACCATGAGCCACTCGCACTCTCTGTCTGGGCCTCGGGCCTTGATTCGTATCAATTCAGATGTCAAAACACATATCCTGATATTTAACTCGTTTTTACTTCCAAGGTTTTAGTGATACATCATTCATGGGATAATATTCATGTTTTTATGAGCCCTCATAAAAAAAATATCACATTCATCACTGACATATTTTATTTGCATTCTTTTCCCTAGCTCCAGGCTCAGGTAGAAAAAAACAGTTCATTCTGTAGGTTATTTTGCCTTTTCAAGACAATCCACCTTTTCCATACTGGCAAATACAAATGGCACTATATCTACTAGGAACCTGCTTCATGGAAGAGAGCACCTTTGGCAAAATTTCCACAGACATGGGAGAACCTAAAGGCTCAAAGGAAAGGCATCCACTGCAACTGCATCCACTCTCTGGCTAGGTCAGAGAGGACCATCCCAAAATGACTGCCTGTGGGGCTGGTACACATGAAGCCGTTAGCTGTCATAGCAAGGCTGACAGCTAACCAGGTTTCTCCTTGGAACACAGGGTGCCTTTGCTTTTGGGAAGGTTGTCAAGGAATTACATTTCAAAGCTGTTGCCATGCTGTAGCCTTGAACTGGAATTTTTGTCCTGAATATGCCACAGCCCTAATTTGCCCATCCCCTTCTTTAAAACAAAACCTTCCATCACTCTGGGAGTGACACTGTGTCATGCAGCTGCGTCCAGAGTGAAGGACACTGATTCATCATTAATGGGTCTGAGTTGACCAAGTTTGCTCTGCAGCTGCTGACCTTAAAACACGACATACCCCTGTTATTCCCTGTGGACCCAAGGACAAGCTCAACCACACCTGTATGACATTCTCTCCACAGTTATTTTTCCACCACATTTGTCAATTTTGACCCAAAGCCGGGGAAAAGAAAAAAATGCAGACTGGGACATTCGCTGATGTTTAATTCTCACTCCTAGTTTGCTAGTTTGGTCATATCTGTAGCCGGGTACTGTAGAGGAGATGGGGGAAAACAGACAAATTCACCTTCCAGACCAGCACTCAGGAGACATGGTCTTGTGAAAAAGAAAAACCAAAGCCCCACACCATGACAGTTAACAAAAGCAAACTTAAGAGACTGTGTGGCAACAACCTACAAATAAATAAACCCCAGAAAGGACCATATCTGGAGTTGATATCCCAACCTGTAATGCTATCACTTCACCTCTTCCAGAGGGAAACACAGATCTCCACAGAAAGAGCCCAGATGATGGAGAAGCTCTGAATCAGCCATGGAAAACTACTGTGCTGGCTAAATCACCTCCCAGCAAATCAGTGAGATGGAGGACATGAACGCCTCATCCCAGATGGTGCTCACCTCCGAGCAGCAGAGGAGGCCAGCTGCAGAACTCCACCAGAACAGCTATCGCTCAGAAAGGGTGAACAACCGGGGAAGCAAAACCTGGCAGAGGAGACCCCAGTGTCTTAAAAAGGCTCTTGTGGATCATGAAAATTACAGACCAGAAAATTCTACTCCTGCCCTGGACAGTTTGTTAGGGGAACTGGTAGGTGCATGGGTCACTCAGCACTCTAAGCCAGCAGATAAGGGTGATCCAGTTTGATGGATTCATTACAAAGCGTTCTTGTCAAAATCCACCCACAGTTTCCCAAGTGGGGTTGGGATAAGAGGGAACGTCCTCTTGAAGCCCACCAGGTGGGAAACTAGTAAGAGGTTAGTTTTCACAATGAAAGGAGGTTACCAAGAAGCCCCACGGAGATCTTTGTCAGGACCTCGACTGCTCAGAAACACTCCAGAAGAGGAGGCGAATGACAAAGTTGGTCACCAACGCTAAATTTAGTCTCCTCAAAGCTAAAGCTGTGAAGTGCTGGAGGAAAGTGGGCAAGGAAGTGGGCAGGTGAAATTCAACTTGGTGAAAGCAAGCTGATGTCGAATCCTACAAGCAGTATTCAGGTCAGCCATCTCGTTACAGAGAAGGCAAAGTTTGGAAGGATCACAGGAGGGGTACAAGGAAGATGAAATACTGCAAATGGCTTTATGGAGAGGAGAAGCCAACTGCATTAGGACTCCTCAGCAGGGAAAACAACTGAGCATGGACATGATAAAAGCCTATAAAATCATGAAGCCAGTGGAGCAGTGGGAAAGGCAATGGTTATTCACTATTTCTTGCTTTGCTAGAGTTAGGCGTGTAAAAACTAAAAAAAATAAATAAATAAAAAATAAAGGCTCTGTTTCATCCACCATAAAGTATGAAAGCACTGAGAAACAAACCAAACTCAGGGGAGACAAAGCCAATAGCAGCTATTGAGCCAGACAGCCCAGAAGTAAATCCCAGCTAAAGAAATCCCTGCAGTACAGACCTTGTCTGTAGGGAAAGGGACATGCTATATATGCTGTGTTCTTAACATTTTTCCCCAATTATCAACAACTTGTCACGGCTGGAGATGCCAAGGGACCACAGAACTGCTTCCCCCGACACTGCTCAGTCTCTTGGGGATGGAAGGCGGCTACAAAGCTAGCTAGGTGCTACCTAGGCCACCCTTCAAGGATGCATCCCGCATCCACATGTCCCTTCAGGAACAGCTGAGACCTTCTGCTCCTCCAGGCACAGCCTTGCTGGAGAAAGGAGACCCCAAGCCAGCTCCTTTCCATTGAGATAGCCTCTCAACACCCAGGCAGCTACTCCCCCTCTCCAAACCCCATCCCTCCATGCCATCAGACCCCACAGACCCAAGACACCTGCCAAGATTACCTTCAGCTTTCCAAGCCAGCCAGCGATTTTCACAGGAAGGCAAAGCACTATTTATATCCGTCGTGGGCTGGCAGGGAAGGTAATGGCCAGCCACTCCAGCCCATCTGCCAGGCACTTAGCAAGACATTGGAGCATATCGTACAGGCGAGGTCAGGCAGCGGCAGTGGTGGGACAGGAGGGGGAGGCGAGGGGGATGCATTACAGTGATGACATGGACTTCACTTCAAGGGTAAACTTCAGCCTGCTCCTGCACACTAATTTGTTTAAGTGCCTGTTGTGCCAAGGCCAAGAGGTCAGGCAAATTAGACATTATTTTGGCACAGGAAACAAGAGCAACCACTCTTTCCTCATCTCCTAGGGGAAGAGCCAGGACCTTCGGGTCTTCTGGGACATGGGATGGATGAGGTGGCACTCCCAGGAAGTGAAACAGGACCAAAATAAACCTGTCCACTCTCCTGCTACCAGCGGGGCCAAAAGTTCCTTCTTCCACCTTCTAAGAGGTGGTCCTCCTCCCACTTCTCCTGGAGGGACTGACGCTGGCCTTGGCAGCAGGATGACTCCCCGCTAGTGGCCCCATACTGGAATAGAGAAGGCAGGCATGGGCTGCTGACTGCAGCCTAATGTCATAAAGTCTTCAGCGCTTAGGTCTTACCTGGTTTTAAGTCCTGTGTTCAAGTTTGTGGAAAGGCTTTGAAAGATAACAGGAGGAAGGGTAAAAAAATAACAAAAAAAAAAAAAAAAAAAAGGAAGGAAACAAAAAAAAGGAGGAGGGAAAAAAGTCAACTGTGCATCTCGAATTTATCACTCTTGAAGGAAGAGCTTGTCAAGAGGGCCAGAGACCAGCCAGAACGCAGTGATCAATGGGAGGGCTTTTGGGTCTAGTCAAGCTTGTTTCAGATTTACAGGAACTGAATAGAGGTATAAATCTGTCACTGCCTGGCAAAAATGGAGGTAATTAAATCTGCAGGTGTATATAATTGTCATATTGATGATCTATATAAATCAGTGGAGCCAGCAGAGGCACAAAGCACCACTTTGAGGATGGAGCCTTCCTGCAAGGAGCTGTTTGCCCACCTGCCTGATCAGGGGACACCAATCTCACCTGCTCGAACTTGCCCAGCACCACAACCACCATGTCCCTCTCCTCCATGAGTAATCTTCTCCAGATTGCCCCCACAGGCAGCAAAAGCAGTAAGCCCCCCACCACATTCAATGGATGCAATTACCCGTGGCCTTGTCCTGGCTGCTGCAAAAACTCCCATGACTTCAAGAAGACAAAGACAGGAACCTGAGCATTAAGATGCCCTGCAAAGGATGCCATGGGGGGCTCTTTGCAGCCACTTTGAAGCTCTGAGCCCAGGTGCAAGTGGGGCAATGACTTGATCTTGTAGGAACTCTCTTTTTTCTTTTTTTTTTTTAATTTATTTTAACCTTTGTTATTTTTGGAACTTTGAAGCCTAAGCTGCTCCAAGGTGGCTGCCTTTGTAGGAAGGACACAAAGTGCAGAGCGGGGATTTGAAAGAGGGGGAGAAATAGGGAGGGGAAGAAATGGTGCTTCACAGCTGAGGTCTACAACAGTTCCTTCCCCGTTTCTCCTGCATCCTAACAAACCCACCCCAGGAGGCACTTGAGGCTCTTTTACCAGCAGCTACAGGAAATCTGGATACAAAGCAACCACAGTGTCTTCCCTTTATCTAACACTGCGAGCCCGAGAAACCTCAAAGACCTTTGCAGACCATCATCCGTCTCCCACTGCTCAATGGGATACCCCTTGCTCCCTGTGGCGACTGCAGAGCATCCTTCCCAGCTGCTGCAGCCCAGCCCTGCTCCTGCTGTGTGTGTCAGTGCCACTGGAACGCATTTCTTCCTGCCCTGCCGGGAGGGACAGCAACATGAGGGAAGACTTTCCCGTTGTCTTTGCCAGCCAAGCTCCCTTGCACGTGCCGTGGGCCAGCCCCACTTCCCAGACCGAGCACTACATACATGCAGCAATTGGATAATTAAAAATTAAGCAAGCACTTCTGCATTGCAGTCCAAATTATGTAACACCGCTCTTTGGTCTCAGCGCCCATCAGCTTTAATGTAATCACACAGCAGTATGGCCCTGCCTGTATTTACCTGCCTGTCTTTTCAGGCAGGGCTCACCCCCTTGGCAGGGAGAAAGAAATCCCCATGTCACAACCACAGTCAGAAAGTGCCCTTGCATTCTCATGGACAAAAATAAAAGGGAGGAAAATCTACTGATTTTCTTAGTCTGGTGCTGAAATCCGGGATGGCTGGGAAAAAAGGGATGAAACTGGGATGCTCTGGCCCAGCCAAGTGCTGAAGGCCACCCCAGCCAGGACAGCACCCCCCTGACTAGGAGATTTCTGCGCTGCTGCCTCTTGCTCCCCCTGTGCCAAAGGGAAGCAGCATCCCATTTTAGCGAATAAGCAGCATCTCTGTAAGCAAACTAAATTAAATTAAGGTGAGGAATGAGCTGCATTTTCGCATCTCAAGAGCAAAGAGCTCTGCCAGATTATGAGCACCAGGTAACTGCAAGTTCCTGTATTTACCACCACACCACCATCCTTTCCTGCCCTCCCTGCATCACCTCGTTGGCATGGCTGTGCTTCACATGCATGCTGCCTTTCATCCCACAGCACACGAAAAAACCTTTGTCCCCCAGTGCTGAGTTTTAATTACAGAGGCCAGATCCAGCCCAGGCTGACCATGCCATCAGTATCCCGTGGGGAGACATGCACCACGTCCATCTCAGGAACCTCTATCCTTTGTTTAGCCCACAGCTCCAGTGCCCGCACAACACCTCTTCACCCCAGTTTGTGGTGGCAGGCATGGGGAGACTGCTGAGGGATGCTCAGATGGCAGCTTGAGGCTGAGTCCCCCTGCTGTTAACCAGTAATGTGCCTTGCTCAACAAGCAAGAAAAGAGGGAAACATGCTAACAAAAATCTGTGGAAGCCAGATGCAAGGTTGACTAAGTGTGTTAGACTCATGGAATGTACTCCCCTCCCTGGCTTACAGGCATTTCCACCATCCACAAAAGTGGTTGTTCTATTTCTCCTGCCCATCAGGTTTGAGCATGCCAGAAGCATGGCACACCTGGGAAGAGAGCAACTTCTGCTGAGCAGCTAATAAAATCAGTTTGATTTTACCCTGGAAGGATGTTTCAAGCACCGTCTTGCTTGTGGATGCTTGGACTCACATCCCAGCCCAGCTAAAGGTGCTCCTTGGCATGAGCTGGGATGAGCCTCCTGCAGCTCCCCACTCATGGGCCAACAGAGACATTTATAATTCCCCCCAAATTCCCAGGCCATACCTGTCGTGTCGGCAAAGACAAACTCCCTGGCTTGTCCCTTTTGCCAGCAAGAAAGCCTGCAGTGTGATGGCTCTCAAGTCCCACCACTGCCCTTCTGCAGAGCTCCCCCGAAGTGGCAAAAGCCAGAGCCCAGCTATTTCTGGCTGAACAATGAAGCAAAAGTTGGGGAGGTGTAGCTCTCGGATGGGGAAAACAGCTTCACACCAGCACAACCACCACGAAAGCAGTGCACAGGGGAGCCTGGGGCGAGCTCGGGGCAGTGGCAAGCACAGCAGGCTCTCCAGTCCAAACCTGACATTTCCAGGAGATCTCCCAGTGGCTACAGACACTGGGGACATCATTAGGGGAAGCACACGGGCCGAGAGCACCGCAGCAATTTGAACTCTGCTCTGTGCTGGTCTTGGCCCCCCTGGGACCCTGGAGCCACAAGCTACAAAGTTGGCCCTGGCAAGAAAATCTGTGAGTGTGATGTCTTGTCTCCCAGGCAGCTCCCCTTCCCCACTGAAGCTGGACAGCTCAACCTATCCCCACAGGAGCCCCCCAACCAGGACACTGCCCTTTTTGATAGGAAAAAAGGCACTACCTCCTCATGTCACACACATCAAGACAAGTCACCCCGACCTGCGCTGAGCCACCTGCCCCCATCCTGGAGCTGTGCCCTGTACTCATTTCCCATATCCTCACTCCTCCTGCAATGCCCTGAATCCCTTGCTCGCACCAACCCACCCGCCATGCCCTCCACCTACAGCACTAGGAAGGGAGTTTTTTAAGTCTTAACCCACCTCTTCTAAAAAAACACCCTGCTTCTTCCTCCGTGTTGGAGAAATCCCATTAAGAGAAGGCACTGGGTGTCCGCGGGGCACCCACACAGAGGAGTACTAGGAGCCCACCAGCCTAGGCAGCTGGTCCCCAGCACCGTGCCCTCCCTCTCCTGCTCCCCTTGGGATGTTCAAACTAATTGCCTTGTCTCCTAGAGCTTTTAGCTGGAGCAAATAAAAGAAAAAGGGGGGGGGGGGGCAGGGCGTGCCAAAACCCATAATAAGGCCTACAGTTCCTCTGAGCTACAAGGGCTGCTTTAAATTTCAGAGGTTTTTTTCCTTTTTTTTTTATTTGAAGGAGGTTTCCATGGTAACCGTCTCCCATTGCACAAGAGCCTGTCCCTGGGATATTTCAGGGTTGCTAATATCTGCTTTCCCAGGCAGCCAGTGTGTTGTGACGGTGACATCGCAGCTGGGTTTTTTGTCAGGGAAGGAAGGTACGAGTGCAGGAGAGAGGAACCGCACCCCCACTCTTGGGAAGTGCTGCTCCCAGAACCCAAGGTCAAGGTGCTGCCTGCACCCAGTTTCCCCTGTCCATCAGGCAGATCTCCATCCCAAAGACATGGGGATGGAGGCATTGGCAGCCAGGCGATGGCTTCTCTTGGACCACAGACCCGATGTGGGGAGTGCTCCTGACCACACAGCCTTTGCTGGGCCAATCACAAGCAATGTGCACAAGTAAGGGCACAACCAGGGTCTCCTTATCACCTCCTGCCACTCTCTTCAATCCTTTTCCAACTCTTTTCCTCCACCAGGTTACTCTTCAGCTGGATCAGCTTCCTCTGGGAGCAAAGCCAGCTCTCTGTATCCCCCATAGCTGCTTGCTCTGCTATGCTCGTTAGTCATCCTAATTACTGAAATGCCTCAGCGCCAGCCAGGACTGCCTCTCCTCTTGCATGGGGAACACAGACCCAAACCTTCCGTGGCTGATGTGCCACCAGCAGCTAGGGGGTTCCTTAGAGATTCTTTACGCCCCTTAAATTACAAATACTGAAAAAAGCCCCTGCCTGTTCCCCAGCAGATCTCAGGCTCTGCAGACAGGACACAGTGGAGAGTTCAGATCACTGCTTAAGCCCATCACCAGCAAATAAAAGCCCCACAGCAAAGCCAATCATAGGGTCAGCTTAGACCACATCCCAGAACAGACCCCAAAGAGCCCAGTACCAGTGCCATGGGGTGAGCATTGATCCCAAGCATCGTCCCTTCGCTACAGGGCAGCAAAATAGGATCAGAAATACCAGCTCTCCTCTGGTGCTTTCGCAGAGTTAAGCCGTGGCGGGGCAGCCAGGACTTGGAAATCAAAAATCTTTCCTTCTCTGGAGAAATCCCCCAGCCTCCAGAGTGCTGCTCACGGGGTGAGCTGCCGGCCACAGCCAGGCTGGCTGCAGAGACAGAACCCAGAAGTTTACAAGTGAAAGGACACCAGTGTTAATGACAGAGCCGTCACCATCCAGAGGCTGCCTTAATCCCACCAGGCAAAAAATTCCTTCATATGAAGGACCACTCTGCAGCAGGACTCCAAGACAGATGAGTTCAGAGCCTCCATTCAGCTGGCTATGCAAGCATTCAAAAATAAAAAAGAGAACATAGAATATAATGAAATAGATTAGAATAGAATATTATGTTGGTAGGAAATGGGACGCAGCCCAGGAGCAAACACCACTAGCATGGGAAGAGAAGGGTAGAGGTGAGATAGCAGCATCAGGAAGGTGTGAGGCTGCCCAAGGGTCTCCTCAACCACTGGGACCACAAGCAACTCCAGGAGGGCAATACATGCTGTAAAGCTTTGGGGGTCCTTGAGGAGCACCCACACAGGCAGTCTGGTCCCTAAAACTGGGACAGGTCTCAGGGCGGGAACAGGAGTGAGCATGAGCTGCATGAGCCTGGATGCAGTCTGAGAAATTAAGGTTGGGAGTGAATAAAGAGAGATGGGAGCATCGATCTGCACATCCAGATGAAAGAGGGGGCCAGGACCCACACTGCTCCTTTGGCTGAGCACTGGTCTCCTGCCCACCCTGCCTGGTGCTGCCAGACCTGGATACCCACCACTGAAACACCAAGCAGCCCCACGGCCGCTCCCCCCACTGCTTTCTGGGTCAGTGAGATCCCCTCTCAGCCTTGCTGCCGCTGGAGCCAGCTGGATGCGCGGTTGCTGTGGCAACGGGTTCCCAGAGACAAAATCCCTATTCCTTAGGATTTTTTCCTTTCTTAAGAAAAAACATACAAGAGGGCCTCTGCATCTGCCGTACCACCAAAACCTCTGCTCCCAGTAAGAAAGCGGGTCAGCGATGGATGCAGCATGGGGCAAGGTGTTCTTAAGGATGAGGATGTGAACCCTGTGCCTCCCTTCTGAGCCTCGGTCACCACCAGTTTGGCCTTGGAGGACCTGTGATCCTCCCAGGGATGCTGCCAAGTTTCCTCCAGCATTTTCCATCCCAGCCTCTGGGTTTTAAGGGCTGCCCCTGATCAGAGCTGAAGCTGGTGCTGGGCTCCATCACCTGGAAGAGGGTGACCAGGCATGAGGGTGTTCTCAGTGCTTCAGTGGCTCTGAGCAGATCACCTCATCCACTCTGGCCTCATCATTCAGCTGGAAAAGGGATGTGGAGAGGTGAGGTTTCCATTGCATGGCCAAGAGCAACGGCAGGAACATGGTCCCACCAGGAGGTTGCACTCAAACCGTATTAGATGAGAGTGTCCTATCCCACCAAGTGCTCCAGGCCAGGTTCTTCTCTGCCTTCCTGACGCTCTGCAAGGCCACAGGCCTTGGTGGCAAGCATCTCACATGGCAGACCTGGCAGCCCACAGCACTCTGGATGCTACTGACAATGTCCCACCGTCAGCAGCAGCAACCACTCCAGGAGGATGCAGGAAGAAGGTGGCAGGCCTGGATTTGCAATAGATGTAAACCCCAAGCATCCACCCCAAATCCTCCCCATAGCAATGGGAACTGGGTTTAGGACTCCAGCCAGGCAGTCAGCTGCTGGCAGCAGAGGGGAATTAAACACACCCCACTGCCAGGGTGGGTATTGCCAAGGGGAAGGAGGGCAGCTGAGACAGGGACTTTTTGGGGTCCCTTCACCACCACAGGCCCTGCTGTGGTTGTGTTGGGACCCCCCCGGTGAACTTCCTGGCTACCCTCCAAGCCACCCAGAGGGGAGGTGCCGGGGGCCACCCTCTCAGCCAGGCACATTAGAACATAGATCATAGCACCGGGTTTCAGTGCATGTGACAGTGTCCAGGATCAAAGCCAAGTTCAATTAATGGCTCACAATCTTATTAGAGAAATTATTTCAGGATCTTGAGTAAAAGTCCGATATATCCACTCCATTCCATTAGTCAGGCTCATTTAGCAATTCAATCAATCTAAGCTAGGCAATTGAGCTCCTCTGTTATAACTTAACTCATTTGTTCTCTAGGTACTTAAGAATTTCTTAATATTTGCTCCATTATTTCACCATTACACCTATTTTCAGGTGCAAGGTTCACACTGGAGCGATGCTGTGGGTCCCATGGTGGGACCAGCCTCATTGTAGCCCTCTGCTGTGCCCCAGTCTCGAGAGACGGCGGCATGTGATGGGGAAGGGGTGCTCTGGGGGTGATGCCGGGGTGCCAGCTCCCCCCCTGGAAATCAAGTCAAGCCAGGGTCTGGTAGCCGGACCCAAGAACCGCTTTCCTACCACAGAGAACTGGGACCAAAGAGCTGCCCTGCGTTCCACCAGTTTTGGGAGCCCCAGCCAGCACCCAGATCCAGGTGGGATGAATAGGGCCAAGCAATCCCAACCAAAACCCAATGGAACACTCTTCTCACTTGATGCGGAAGTGGGAGAAAAGCAGGATAACAGCCCCGCAGCCTCTTGGCTCCTGTTTCCCTCCTCTGGAGACATTTAGGAGCTGGGGGTTGAGGGCAGATGGGGGGGGACACACCTCCCACAGTCCACAGCAGTGGGGAGACATGTGGGATGAGGATGAGAGCCGACGGGTGTCACATCTCACTGCCTCCCTGTGCAGCCTGGAAGGAGAGCCGGGGTGGGCAGGCATGCTGGTGACCCGTCACCCCAATTAGCAGCAGCCCACATCACTGCAATGATCTGTCTCATATCTCCACAACCCACCATGCTATCCCGTAATTAACCCAGGGGAGCCTAGGCCAGAGCATCAGCCAGCACAGCCAAGAGCTTAGCTGGGATTTAACAAAAAAAAAATTGATTAGATATTTCGAGGAGATATTCCAGAGCAGTTAAATATGCCCAGCTCCTCGGTGCCTTTGAAAAATCTCACCCCTCTAAAAAATTAGAATTGATTTTGTATTTAAAAAGGAATCTATTTAATTTAAAAGTAAGATAATTTGAAATCATGACAGCTTGTATTAAGGCCTGAGTTTATGATAATCTATTAAAGTCATTGAAGTTAAGAACCTTCTACCACCCTTTGCTGCCAAGGCTCCCTTGAAGGTGATGGGGAATGGGGGAATTGGGGCATGTGGGGCTGTGCTGCCCCCATTTCGGGGCACAGCAGCTGGGCTGGAAACTGGTGGGGCAGGGAAAGCTCCTTCAGCTCCTCCAAACTCAAGGAAACAGAAAGAAGACATCAAAAATCTGCTATTTCAGGACCTCGAATTATCCAGTGCCCAGAAAGCATGGGCTCGACCCACCGGCTGCGCTTTCTAGCTCCTCAAGTCGATCTTACACCCAAAAAGGTATTTTAAGACTTTACTTTTCAACTACCTTGTTCATTACAGAGAAGGCAAAGGAGTCAAAGGCACCGTCTTTCATGCGTTTCTTTAATTGCATTGCAAATCTCCACCAAGCCCAAGGGGCCACGGGAAGCCAGGATGCTAATAAATACCCCGCTTGCCAGTTTATAACCTGCAAAGGATGGGGCCCAGAAAAATTAGCAGTCCGCAGGAGTGTGAACCCAGTTAATGACATATCAAATGTGGTTGGATGCTGCCGAGCCAAGCAGTGAGGAAGAAGGGGGTGTGAAGGTTAGCGGACAGGGAATACCGAACTGCTAATTAGCATTTCTTAATGGCCACTGACCAGTGAGATGCAGCATCCCTTTAGGAGAAAATACAACTAACGCAACAAACACAAAATGAGATGAAAGGCGATCATTTCAAATCGAGGTTTCCTTGGTTTAAAGCAGGATGAAACAGGGTGCTTTTAAATGCAGGCAGCCCCACGCGCACCAGCGAGCAGCCCCATCCCTGCTCCCACACCCTCTTCACTTCCCGAAAATCCAGGAGGTGGGAAAATAACCCACAGCGAAACAGGAGGATGGTGCCAGAGTCCCTTTGAGGACATGCATATAAAACAGCGTGGGTTTTTATGGGTACAAGCTTGAAAGGCAATACACATGGGGACCACGTGTGCCAAACTGCTCCTGAGCAAACACGGGCAGAGAGGTAGCACACGCACAAGGCAGGAGCAAGTGCAATTAAAACACACTCTGTTAGCAAAGGGAGCTACAAAGCAGATGAAAGCCTTGCCCAAGTGCCTTCCCTCCTCCCACACCAGGGGTAATGATCCCACAAATCCCTCTGCTTTTGGAGGAACATGGGATCAGCTGCAGGGTCTGCATGTTTGGTTGGGCTGAGCACCAATGCACCAAACACACCTGCCTCTGGCAGCAGAATGGTGCACGGGAAGTGAGAAGCAAGCAATGCCTCACTCTCTTGGGTAAAGGGAAATACAAAGCTAAAGCTGTGGGCAGCAGATCAAGGCAAGTGCATCCCCCTGAGCCCTCCACCACGCCACAGCTTGAGCAGAAGCAAATGCATGTCGGCAATGGGTGCCAGTCCCCCACGTGACATTCCCACCACCCCCTGCAGACCCTCAGGCAGGAGACCGCCCAGGTCCCCATCATCCCCACTGGCACAGGCAAACCCCAGCAGAGCTTGGCATGGAGGGGTTCATCAGAGTCCCTGACACACCACCTACCAGCAGCAAGGGGATGCCCGCAACCTCCACACTCACCATTAAGCTGGTTATGTTACTGGAGCAATTCATCAGAGTCAGAAGTGACAGCCAGTTTTGGGGTGCCCAGGTCAACACACACCCCTGGGACTTTATTTTTAGCAAGCATCATACGTGGCTCTCCAAAGACCCCAGCGCATCTCTAGCTGGGGGAAAAACTTGGACACTGGAAGGATGTCCAGCTTGACCACCATGGCAGGGGGTACCACCAAGGCAGGGGAAATCATAGACACCAGTCTCTGTGAATGCTGGCCAAGCTTGAAACCACCTGAATTATTTAGGGGAGTTCTGAGGAGACAGCCAGGCCAAAAGGGGATGACACCCAACCACCCCTGCACTCCCCAATCCTGACCCTTTCCTGGCTGCTCCCCTTGCCCCTTCCACCACCACAGTGCCACAGCCACCTGCCCATATGCTCCCACACTCTTTGGGGGAAAGTGAGGCACAGAGTGACCTCAAAGGAGTTGCTCAAGAGCCCACATGGCAGAGTCAAGGTGCCACTGCCAGGAGCACCTGTGCATCGCTACCTGCCCTTCATGGTGCTCCCAGCCTAAACCCAGGCCTTCCCTGGCCTGGAGGCACCACCCTGGGGTCTAGTCCAAGCTCCTGCCAACCAGTGGGGCAGCTCCCCTCCACTCAGGAGCTCCTTTTGCTGTACACAGGCCCTGGGACCAAAAGCCACCGAGAGGAGGAGCAGCTGCCCAACTCCAGGGTCAGAGGCACAGGCACAGGTGTGCACATTATCCACCACGCTGACACACTATCACACATTCAGACTCAACAGGGTGGGCACAATTAATGGATCTGGGTATTGACAGATGTAGTGCAATCAGCACCGTGTGAACCCAGGTTCTTGGAAGAATGCTCAAACACGCCTTCCAACCCATGCACGAGGGCCTGTGGAAACATAAACAGCCACTGACATCAGTTCAACCTGATATGGCCATGTCCCCACTGAGTATAGCATGCTTGCAAGACTTCTATGCAGTCCAGGGCTTCTTCCCGGTAAAAGCAATGCCCAGGATAGTAATAATAACAACAACACCCACACATGGCAAAGGATGAAAACAACAACAACAACAGTAATAATAATAATGCCCACACATGGCGAAGTTGCCAGGTCAGCTCCCAAGCAAGCCCTTCTCTCACAGAAGGGAGGGAGGTATTTCCTGGGAGTCACCAAGCAAAAACCCTGGCAAACAGGGGGCCCGCAAGGTGCCTCCGCTTGCCAGCCCAGCTCCAAGCCCCAGCATCCCAGGTGGGGAAAATTTTACTAGGACCACCTCCACAGGCCAAACCCTTCAGTGCTAGGGCCAACACAGCCCCATGCACTCGCAGGATTTGGGGGACTGATGTCCCGGGTGGCAACACCCGGGAGACCCTGGCCACCACAGGAACATCAGGGTGCACTGGCACAGGACCAGCCATCCTTGTGCTTGCCTGGTGGTGGTTAGAGATGGAGGCAAAAGCAGCCATCTGCTCAGCATCATCATTTTAAGTCCTGGGTGCAATGGGGGCTGTGGGGTCTTTTCTTGCACTGCCCAGCATATTACACCTCATGGATTTGAAAAATCCTGGGGAAAACCCCTGCAGTACCAGCCAGAGCCTATGCACAAGGACCCCCACCAGACCACAGCCACACATTCCTGCCCAGATGCTCCTCACTGGCAGCATCCCAGGGCCTACCAGGGATGGGAGAAGGCCCAAGGGGCCCAGGAGTATACGCACTCACAAAGCCTTTGGGGCATCAATGTGGCGTGAGGCTGGCGGCCATGCCTGCGAGTCCCCCTGCATCTGCAGCGCTGCCGCCCTGTTGCCACAGCAACGCTCTCCGGCCTCCGCCGCAGCATCCCGCAGCACGGGGCTTGGACCAGGGGACAAGGGGGCCACACAGCCTACTGCCCCCTCCACACACAGCTCCCGGCCTCACGCAAACCAGCCCAGGGTATTCCCACATACCCCCCCACCTATAGCATCAAAACCGCCCCCCCGCCTCTGTATATTCCCATGGGAAAAGGGGGATGCCCATGCAGCAGTGAGCACTGCCCCAAGCCCACAAAGCACCCAGGATCGGGGGCTTTTTTGCACACAGATGAATGAAGGTGACAAAGCGCTAGGGAGAAGACCCAACCCACCAGGTTTGGGCCACTGCATACTCTGCTTGCACACAAGGGTGGCACAGAGCAGCAATGCCACTCAAAGCAACACACTAGTGCCTCATTTTTGTGCCAACATTCAGACGAGGGTGGTATTTTAAAAACTGCAAAGGGCACCCAAGGTGCTGCAAGAGCAGCAGCAAATGGACAAGGCTTGTGGGAGGCGTTCACAGCCACTGAGGGGCTGCTAGGAAAGCAACAGTAGCATCTGCCCAGGGCAGGGGGTTGCATGCAGGCAGTGGTAGGGAACTGGTACTCTGTACCAATGTCACAATTAAAAATCTCAGTGACTTGTTCCAGGTGGCAGGGAGGGTCCCCGCTCACAAGCGGCAGAGGCCTTGCTCATATCCCATCATAAACAATGGAGCAAATTGTTGGGTTTTTTTGTGGAAGAGAACTGAAAAAGCCCATCAGATTTGGGCAGATGAGCCTCAGGCAATGGGTGAAATGCAGAGGCCTGGCTAGAGGAGGTGGGAACCACCTGGACCATATGAGCAGGCCAAAGCCTATAACCTGGGAGCAGGAACGCTGGAGTCAGTATACACAGGTAGGATGGGAAACGCTGGGGACTGGAGTATTTTTCCACCAGGCTGAAGGAAAAGTGACTCTGCTCAGGGGCAGACAAAGCAGAAACCCTTACCTCCAGGCAGGCAAGCCAGAAGCAGACTGTAGGCCTCCTACCAGCACAAGCCACCAGTGGCCATGCACTCAGCTGGGAACAAGCCCTGCAGATGACAACCCGGGGATGCACCGAGCACCCGAGGCCTGCAGCATCTCCATGGCATCCAGCCAGTGTCCAGATGCTGCAGCAGGGTGAACAGGCACCGGGGCCGCGATACCGCAGCAGGGCAGCAGGTGCCACGGCCAGGGCCAGGGCCGAGATGCTGCAGCAGGGTGAACCGGCACCGGGGCTGAGAAGCCGCAGGGGACCCGCACGCCGGTGCCGCAGGGAGGAGCCCCGCAGCCGGGGATGATCGGGGCCCGCCGCCGGGAGGGGAGGTGACCCGCCGCGCACCGGCGCTGCCCGCAGGCTCACCCAGCACGAAGTAAGGCAGCTCCGTGTTCTCCAGGTCATCCACCACCACCATCTCGCCGGGGAAGTCGTTGCGTACGGAGAAGAGCAGCTTGGGCTCGGCGGCCGAGGGGCCGTGCATGATGCTGAGGTCGTTCTCCCGCAGGAAGGGCAGCGCCGACACCGTGATGCTCTTCAGCTTGCACTCCAGCTCTTTGGCCGCCGCCTCCGCCGCTGCCTCGGCAGGGCCGCTGCCCGCAGCCAGGCAGCAGCCGGCGAGCAGGGAGCACAGCCCGGCCAAAGCCATCTTGGAGCCCCGCGCCGCGCTCACAGCGCCGGGCGGGCGGCGGCGGCGGCGGCGGCGGCGGCGAGGGGCGGGGACGCGGGGCCCAGCGCCTCCCCGTGCGGCTCGGCACGGCTCGGCACGGCACGGCTCGGCACGGCTCGGTTTCCCGGCCCCGCGCCTCCCCCTTCCTCCGCTTCTCCAATCTGTTGGCCCACCCATGGAAAACCGTGCGGGCTGCGGAGCGATGCGGTGGCGGAGAGGTGCCGGTGCTGCCTGGCCCAACCCGGCTACCTTTGCCACCTTCTGCACTGAAAGTAGCTTACAAGTACCCACCCAGGAGAAACCACAGACCCCCGAAGTCATGAACGTCCAAAATCCCACGAGAAGTCACAGACCCAAAAGCCCCAGGAGAAGTCACCAACCTCCAAAATCCCAGGAGAAGTCATGGACTTCCAAAGCCCCCAAGCCTGTGTATTTTTGAGGGGAAAATAAATAAATAAATAAGTTTGAGGGTAAGGGCCAACCCCAAAGCTGCTGGTTCTTTTTGCACTGGATGCTTTTTATGTTCACTCTCTTTCAGTGAGCTCAGAGCAGCGCCAACAGCTTGCCCAACCACCAAACCTTCCTGCAGACACCTACTGTTCTGCAGCCAAAATGTTGGTGTTAAATGTTCTCCTCTCCCAATGTCAGATGAAAAGCCCAGTCCCAGCCCAACAGGCACACACGACCATGCCAGTTTGGTTTTTGCCCTTGGAGGCTGGCCCCTGCCGTCTGACACCCCTGGAGCAGAGGGCTGTAGAGGCAGCGCTGCCCTAGAAGTGGAGCTCCCACCCCACCAGCCCCTTGTGCAGGACATGGCTCCATCCCGTCTGGTGCGTCCAAAGGAAACCACGCACAGCAGACAGACCTCACTTCAAAAAAAATCTTGCAATATGTTTTCTTTTTCAGAGCTTCCTCCTCACCTTGCAGAAGCCGCAGGGAATTTCCCAAATGTCTCCTCCCTCATTCATGACAGTGAGAAGCTTAACGTGCCCTAGTATGGGCATCATGAGGGGAGCCTGCACCCCAAACACATCAAGAAGAGATGCTTTTCCCCAGACCCATTTCTGGTTTGTAATAACCCTCTCAGTTTCCCGACAGCATTTTGGGAAGGAAAAACTATTCTCACCAGAAATTACCCTTTTCCGGTACCAGCCTCTTTAACAAAAAGAGCCAAGCACCAACCTAAACATAAACCAGTAAGGATGTAGCAGGGAGTTTCAGCAGCGCAGTCCCCCTCCAGCACCAACTGGCTGCAGCTGCCAGCAGAACCAATTAGAATAAACAGGAAAGATGAGCAGCAGTGCTTTGTGGGACAGGGCATGGCCCTAAGAGGGGTACAGGGAAATCCCTTTGAGGGTCTCCACCAGGCCCTTTCCTTGCTCTTCTCTCACCGGGGAATACAAACTCATTAAAAGGAGGATTCTTTTTCCCTGAAAAATAAAGGTGCAGACACTCAGAAGGTGTCGCCAAGAAGATCCTGGGTGACTTTTGGAAACAGGAGCATCTCCAAGAGCAATACCCCTGTAGCACCTAACGCTGCACAAAGAGGAGCGAACAAGGGGCTAGGCAGAAGGCGCGAATAATGCATACAGATAAATAAAACCTTTAAAACCAGCAGAGAACGGTGAGTCCGGCGCCACCAACCCCGTCCTCCTGCTGACTGCTCCGATGCACGACATCCACATCCCGAACCTCGTGCATCAGTTACCGGTATCGATGGGGCAATTTGGCACAACCACAACTCCTTTAAAGCCCAGACGACGCCAGCGCTCTGCCGGGGCCTCGAGCCTGCAACCCCTCCCGGGCCCCGCGGGGAGGCCCACGCGGCCCCTCTGCCGGGCCGCGCCGCTCCGGGGCAGGGGAGGAGGGCAGGAGGGGCCGGCGGGGACGGGAGACCCCGCGGTGGGGCGGGCCGGGACCGCGCCACGCGTGTCCCCCACCGCGCCTCCCTGCCCCGCCCCTCGCCGAGCACAGCACCGCCAATGGAATGGCGCGGGAAGGCCGGCGGCGCCTTTTATTGGCTGCCGGCCCTGCATATATTATCTGGTGGCGGCGGCGGCGCCCGCGGAGCGCGGCGGGGCCCGGTGCGGGGCCGGGAGCGCGGCCGCGGGATGCTGTCGGGGCCGCCGGGGGCCGCCCGCTTCTCCGGCGATGGGGCGCTGCGGGGCCGGGCGGCGGGGCAGGGCCCGGCACTGCTGAGGCGCAGCGCGGCTGGGCGGCACGGGATGGAGCGGCGGCCGGTGCCCCGCCGGTGCTGAGCCGGAGCCTGGGGTAAGTCTGCAGCGCCGCGGAAGGGGGAGAGCTGGCACGGGGACCCCGCCGGGGGGTGCGATGGCTTGCGGGAACGGGAAAGAGAAGGAGCAGAGCGGGAGAGCCGCGACGGCGGACGGCGGAGATCCCGGGTACCGCCGTGCGCAACTGTGGAGACGCCGCTCTGCCGCCGCCGGCTCGCTCGGTGACCTTGGTCAAGTTGCCTCCGTGCTTCGGGGTCGCTTCGCAGAGAGGTGTAGAGAAAGGCAACGAGCTCCTCCTGGGCGGGAGCCACCGCGGTGCGGGTCCCAGCAGGTCCCGGCGGCTGCGACCGGTAAACAAGGTGCCCGGGCTGCTGGAAACCTCCTACCGCTCGTGCAGCGTACCCTGCTCCGAGGGTGATGCCGGTGTGAGGCTTCCCGGAGCCGCGGGACCGGCTGCGGTGCCCCCTCAAGTGCTGTCCGCATCTCCCTTGCGGGGCACGCACCGAGCCAGCGCCGTGCAGGAGCGTTACGGCCCCAGCGCCGCAACGCTGGGCTCTCTCGCAGGAGAGCGAGGCGGGAGCAGGCACCTTTCAGAAGGTGTTTGCTCGCTTTGAGCACTGCCTGCGGTTCCCAGAGCGGTGCCGGGGCCGGCAGCTCCAGGAGAGCGGGGTCCCTGGCTGTTCCGTTCTCTACGCATCAATTTGTTTCAGTAGGAAACAAAACTCTGGACCTTCAAAGCACCGGGCTGGGAAGCATCAGGTCTGAGCACAGTGATGTCCACCCTGTCCTGCCCCTTCGTAGCGGGACCCCTGTGTCGCCGCCCTCCGAGCCCGCCCTGGAGCAGGGTGGCGGGTACCAGAGCTGCCCCTGCTGCGGTCCGGGGCCAGGCAGGGTGAGCAGAGGCGCTGCTGCGGGTCGGGGAGGCACCTGCCGGCAGATGTCAGTGTCCCCCCTCTGTCAGCAGCCAGGAGGGTCCCTACCAGCCCCGAGGAGGTCCCTGCACTTCTCCCAGGCAGAGCTGGCTTTGGTGCATTCAGGGACAGTTTCGAGGCCTGGGGAGCAGCGAGGGGCTGGGGAGGGGAGTGGCCCCACTCTGACAACCCAGGTCTCTTCTCCCTCTCTGCCCAGCACCAGCCACCCACCACCTTATTTACCCTGGACTGATAATGCTGAGCAACTGCTGCACATCACTGCCCACCCGTGACGTTTGCCACCTGTGTGAAAGCAAGTGAGGGTTGGAAGAGAGCGGTGGTCACTTTGCACTGCCTTTGTCCAGCTCCTGTGGGAGGCTGATACTTGGCTTGCAGGATCCATCACGAGATAAGGAGCCATCTTCTCTGGGGAGGGGGCTGCAGGAATACTCTTCCACAGCTCTCATGTGCAGGGATGCTCTTGCCCAGCCCCTGAGACCCATCTGCAGGGATGCTTCAGGCTGAGAGCTCAGCACAAGGCAGGGGAAGCCAGAGCTACTGCTGCCATCACCGTGCTGGGAGGACTTGTATTTTGCACATTGCTCTTTTAAGAAGCTTTTTGCCCATGGGTGCGAAAATCTCGGGTGAGCAAAGCCAGAGGGCAGAACACATGGTGCTGGTGTGACACGATGCATGGAGCTGCCATCTCCCCTGATGGCAGCCCAGGCTTCATCTCATTTGATGTCTTATGCAAATCCTTAGCTCCCAGAGTCCTGGGATTTTCTACTATTTTCCTTTACTCTCATCTTCAAGTCCCTTGCTCTTAAGGATGTGAAGAAAAGCTAATAAAAGGAACCCAAGTTGTCAAGTCTTGCAGGTTTTTAAACCAGCCTCATGAGCTGGGGAAAGGCAGTGATTTAAAGTCATTTAGCAATAGCAACAGAATGGGCTACAGAGGGTGGTTAGCAGAAGCCTAGCGAGAATTGGTTCACAGCCACCATACTGATCGTCAATCCCTGCTCGGGCAGGGATGGAAGGCTCCGAGGTGGCTGTCCCCAAGCTCGCTGCCTGGAGCCGCGTCTCCGCAGGCTGGGTGCCAGGCTGCTGACAGCACCCTGCCGTGCCCACTTTGCCAGCGATTACTGTGCTGCTGTCGCTCCGGCGGTGCCTGGCTCGCTCTCTTAATTACCTCGGCAGATCAATGAGGCCCTGGCGCTTCCTTAGGAGCGTGCGGATGCGAGCCCGGCGGCTGCAGATCCTTGAAAACCACAACAGAGCTGGGGGACAGAGGAGGAGGCAGCGGCATGGGCAGGCCTGGGTGCAAGGGAGCAGGTCCTCTGTAGCCCCAAGTAAGGTTGGTGGCTTCAGAGCACTGGGCTGAGCATCCTTTGGGATTGTCTGTCCTGGGGGTGCAAGCGGCAGAGCAGGAGGTGCCGGCGTGCCTGTGTGAATACATATAGGCACGACTGAGCTGAGTCAATCCACTTCAGAATCTAAACTGCACTTAGCCTCTGCCCAGACTCTTTTTAAGTGGCCTTAATTTGATAAAGCTTTCCCAGGTTTAATGAGAAGGTGACTCAGTCCTCAAGTTTGACATTCCCACCAAAAGGCATCCCCATGGAGCTCGAGACCCATCCCCATGGCTCTCAGCTCCCACATGGATGCACCTTTGCTCCTGCTGTGCCTCAGGGACCAGCCCCTATGGCTGGGCATGTCCCACAGCTCTGCCGTCAATAAGTACCGCTCCACTTGGCACAGACATCAGATGCTGCTTTTGCTCCAGTCTTCAGCTTGGCATTTAGAGGATGTAATGCCAGAACCTGTCTGGAGTCCCTTTCTTCCCCACAGCACCCAGCAAATACCACCACAGCTCTCCCCAGCACATGCTTCCCGGTTTATGTGTCTAGATCCACTCCTGCTGCATGAAAGGGCAGAAATCAATGTTAATGTCCCTGATAATTAGCTAGCGTCTTAATTATCGAACTCAGCCTGATTAGTGGTGGAGTGTGTGGCTCTGAAGATGCCGTCAGAATGGAAGCAGGCAGGACCCCAGCATAACTCTGCAGGACGTCGCTGCTGTTGCCACTAGCTCCAAAGGTAGTAGAGAAAGGCTTCTGCACCTCACCCGAGCATTTAAGCATCCTCATCCAAACCTCACACCATTCTGTCTTGGGCTCTCTTGAGCCGTTTTGGATGAGGACACCCACCGCAGAAGCAATCCCATTGCCATCTCAAGGGTACCTCTAGAAGTTGCAACAAGCTATTTTTAAGTTGCAGCGCCTGACACATCACAGCCTGGGCTATGCCTCGGCCATCAATGGAGGGGCATTGGGGTGTTCTGCTGCAGGCAACAGGGACACAGAGGGCTTGCAATAAGATCAGGAATACATGGCAAAGGATGTTGTGGTCTTGGGAAAGTTTGCCAAAATATTTGCATTGGCACTCTTTTTATAGAAGAGGGAGGAGAAAAAGAAAAATTAACAAGCTGGAAGTTTTCCAACTTTCGTGATGCAAAACCCTAAAAAAAAACAAAAATAAAAAATAAGTAGTCAGATGCTTCTCATCAAACCTTCATTCTTCTGGATCAAGGAAAAGTGATTAGAAAGTTATTTCCAGCTTCAGTAGTAAGGTCGAGGGGGTTACTCATTTCCAAAGAGCTTTGCTCTTCCCAGCATCCCAGGAGGATGCTGGTGTGAGCAGGCAGAGGTGCACCCTGATAAGCATTGCCCCTGACCCTGCAGAGCAGCAGCCCCCACCCGGCTGTGTGGACTTGGGACTATATGGAGCTATAGCAATTTCTGCATGTACTTATCTTGTATAACTCGTGATAGATAAAAGCAAATAAATTAGCCCAGGTAGCAATGATGCAGGGAACCTGCCACTCAGGTATAAGCTTGCTGTGTAACTCTGTATAGCCCCCACGCAGGCTCTCCTGCCCGCTGTGGCTTCCCTGTTCCTGCCTGACCTAGAGCTTCAAGTCTGTTGGGAAGGATGCTCATGTGCGTCAGCACCTGTCCCCAAGCAGGAGCTGCCTCAGAGTTGCCAGCACTCATGGTGTAAATAAGAGATAGGTGTAAATAAGAGCTCATTTAGCGAGGCTGGAAACTTGGCTGCTTTAAGGGACTCTGCACACCAGGAGGGGACCTTCATTGGATCTGCACCAGCTTGCACCAGGCAAGTGCTGAAAATACCCAATTCTGACTATTTTTATTGCTCTGCAATAAAACATGAGGAGGCCACAAGGAAACATTCCATGTTCAGCCTTGAATCTCAGAACAAGCTCCACAAGGAAGGCATCGGAGCAGGCTGAAATGGTTTCTAGCTGGTCTGGGGACCACAGCCTAAGGAAAGGGGTGACCCAAGATGGCTCCATCCTTAATATCTGTCCCCATAATGATCATCCAGGTCTGCTGCCTTGAGCTGCAGTGCTGGGTGAGGAGAGAGGGTTTTGAAAGGAAAGTCAGCACAGGAAGCCTCTCTTGGGGAAGGGATTTGGGGGTGACTGCCATGGTGGTGGCAAGAGGCTGGTCAGTGCTGGTGGGAAGCTGTTAGCACCCAGGATGGTTTGCTGGAAGAGACAGTGCTCTACCTAGTCCCTCAAGAATATGCCGTGTGCTTTGAATCATAGGAAGGATGCTCCCACATCCTCCTGATTTACACCAGGAAAGCCTCGGGGAGGGCAGCAGGATGACTGGCACAAGACCATCCACAGCAGCCTGTGCTGGTGTGAAATGGTGAGGAATGAGCCCAGTTTCCCATCACACTTATGGAAAATCATCCCCTTGGCTGTACAGACCTTGGTGGAGGGAGAAAGGGCCAGCCCAGCCCCACCTTGGCTGGAGGTGGTCGGGAGCCACAGACAACAACAGGGGATGAGACCCTGTTGATGGTGCAACAGGCAGGCTACCTAGCACACCAGCTATTTCAGCAACGTGTTTTGCTGGCACAGCCATATTTAATGCTACAAACAGCATGTTTCCACAAGCAGTGTTTAGAAAGATGCTCTTCAAAGAGTGCTTCCACCTCTGCTTCTCAGCCGAGAACCAGAGGGCTGCTTTCCCTGCTATATGCGAGAGGTACCAAGTCACGGAGCGTTTAGCCCATGATTTGCATCTAAATAATCCATAGAGTTTGCTGCTGGACCCTGGATCCTGCTATGCCCTCCTGGGCAGCTTGTCCCCACTCCCCAGATCATCCCATAGAGCGCAGCAGCAGGACCCACGGCTGCAGGGCAGCAGGGGGACAAGAGGGTTTACTCCTGAGCCTTGCAGGCTCCTTTGGTCCCCAGGTCACCTCAATTTTAATTGCATCTGCAGATATTTCTGGGGAGGTGAGCAAGTTGCTTGCCTGCTTCAGGCAGCCGCTCCATCCCAGTGCCTGCTTCCCCCAGCCCGGCTTTGGTTGCAGGCAGGGAAGCAGAGCAGCCAAAGTGCCTCAGCTGCTCAGCCATCACCCACACGTGGCAGCACACGAGCAGCTCTCTGAGCAGCCAGCGTCAAGTCCTGACATATTTCAGGGGGGACAGATGCCCCCTCCAACATTCAAGGCACAGAGTGAGGAAACCACCCTCACATTGCCGGTCACCCTGCCCACCTCAGCACGGGGGCTGTTCGTTTGGGCCGGGATTTGGAGGGGAGACGCCACATGCCAGGAGCAAGAGGCTATGACTGGGGTGTCACTGCCTGCAAAGTTGGGAGAAACCAGGGTGACATGTGGAAGGATAGCACAGAGGAGACAGAAAAGCCCTGGCTGCTGCTTCTGCCTTCCCTTGCCCACCCCGCTGCCCCGGCATCCCCAATCTGGTGATGTGAAAATCTCAGCTTCTGTTTATAATTAACAGGGCCCCAGCCTTGCGGGCTGAGTGAGAAGCTGAGAAAGCATAATCAAAGGGCACCTTTAAGGGTTTAAAAATAAGAGAGAGGGAAAAAGAATGAAAATAATCGTACATGTTAAAGCCTAATGATTCACATGGCAAAGCCCCGTCCGCGATAACACAGGGCTGGTGTTTGCTCAGCAGGGATGAGCAGTTGGGCTCTGGTCCCCAGCTGGCCACCTGCCCAGAATGAAAATACTTCCCCTGGATGCACTGCATGATGGGGTCCTTATTTGTACTCAAACAGCTCTTGCTGCCCAGCAAGACACCTTGTCTCACCCCAGTTCTGCTGGACCTTGCAGCTTCCTGTCTCCCATGTTCACCTGCAAATTCAGGCTCTGGCCCTGGGGCCAGAAGCTCCATCTTTACTCCTGCAGATACTGCACCCTGCTTTATGAGAGCAGAAAGATCTTGGCTTGAGATAAACACCAACTGCAGTCAAAACATCACCATGATTAGCCTGGCCAGCCACTGGCAGGAGGCAAAGGAAAGCCTAACATCAGGCCAATGTTGCTCAACTCATACCTGGAGAGGCTCATTTCATCCATTTCCCCATGCTTATCATCTTTTAGCCCCGCTAAAATGAGCTACATGTGCTCATAACAGGCATCCCCAAAGTGCAAGGCACAGAGGCAGGCCACCGTCCCACCACATGGGCACTCCTTAGCAGCAAGCTTGGGTCACCGGGCTGACGCACAGCCGAGAGAAAGCCAGAAGTGCCTCAAACAGCCACTAGCCAGGATTTCATTTGACAGCGGTCAGCACCCCTCGTCTCACCCGGCGCTGCGCCTCACGGGCTCCCCGCGGTGCCGTTGCAGGGCAGGGCCGTCCCGGAGGATTGCTGCGGGGTGAGAGAATGAAGAAGCCGGCCGGGCAGCAGCAGGATGGGGCGGCAGGAGCTCCCACGCGCTGACGGCCCCCCGCCGATGCTCCCGTGGCCGCTGGCCCTCCTGGCCCTGAGCACGTGCTGCCGCTGGGGGGTGGCCGGCGGGGCGGGAGGTACGGTGCCCCAGCAGCATGCTGCCCCCGCGACCCCTTCCTCCTCGTCGTCATCCTCCTCTTCCTCCGGCCGGGCACCCCTCGACTGGCTCCTCACCGACCGGGGACCCTTCTACCGAGCCCAGGATTACGTGGATTTCATGGAGCGCTACCGGCAGGGTTTCACCACCAGGTACAGGATCTACAGGTGAGAGGCCATGGGCACCCCAGGAGAGAGCTGTGGTGTGGGAGGGCTGTGGTGGGTACAGCAGAGGGGAGACGAACCTGCTTTAATCCACACAAGTGTTGATTAATCCCTGCGTATGGGAGGAAGCTGCCCATCAGGAGAGTCAGCAGATGGCTGCACGTGAGATGCTGCTTTCCTAGGGAATATAACAGCAGCCCCACAAGATGCTCATGGCATGGCTGGGGTCGGCTCCAAGCAGGATTTGCCCAAGCTGGTTGTGACCTGATGCACAGGTTGAGATGGGATCAACCCTTGTGGTGAGAGGCATGGAGGGATACTCCTTTGTACTTTTGCATGCACACATTTCTGTGCTGAATTAGTGAGCCTGCCTGGACTGCCAGCCATTTGGGGCTGGGATGTTGCTAAGGCTCACAAAAAGTCACCCTGACTGACTCCCTGGCATGTTCCCAGTGCTGTCATCCCATAAACTGTGGCAGCGGGATACTGCATGCTTAGGGGCTAATGCTGGGGGGGGTGGTTCTTGCCACTAGAGAACCAGGTTCAGCAACAGCAGGGTCCACTGGCTCCAGTAAAGAGCCACAACATGACAGCCAGCTTGGGAAACCCACTCCACCACTTCCGAGTGATAATTGTCACCTTCTGCTAATGAGCCCTCTTCCTTTCCTCTGCTCACTGGTGCCCATCCCTGGGGGTTTCCAGCAGCGGAACAAAGCCCAGCCGCTCCCTCCCAGGGGATCTGACGTAAATGCCATGTTATGCAGCCCAGCACCCCCAGAGAGCTCCTCTCCCCTCTTTGCCACTTTCCTACGCACAGATACTACCATGCCGAGGGACCCACGTCCTCCAGGGATGCTGCTGGTGATTGTGGTGGGATGGGAAAAAGCAGCCGGAAGGACAGCAGCTGGCTTGAACCTCTTCTAAGCAAAGAACCAGCTAGCAGCCTTCAGGGCTTGCTTTACCTATGGGATGGGGGGAAACTGGTGCAGGGCTCCTGGCCACCCAGCACCCAGGGAGTATGCATGCAAGGGGAAGAGCAGGATCCTGCCTCCGCTCCACTCCTGGCCCTAACATCCTACTCTGTGGGCCCAAAAACCATGATGCAAGACAACCCAGCACCCGCCAAGCCCCTCCCTTTGCAGCCATCCACTTCTCCCTCTCCCTTCTTTCCCAACCAGCCCTTAATTAAACTGTCTGAAGCCAACGCCTGGTTTTAATTAGAGCAAAATGCCACAGATTAGGCTGAAATCAGTCTCTGGTTGCTTACGGTCTGTTGGTTGTTCCAGGCAGCTCCCCCATGGGGCTGGGTGATGCCGGGGGCCCAGTGGGGCACATTCACAGTGCCTGGGGCTATGAGGGGACCCACCACATCCCAGTGCCTCCAGCTTGGTATAGAATGGTGCTAAGACTTGCAACTATGGAAGCCCCAGATGTCAGATTTTCACCCAGACCCATTGGCGTAAGGATGGAGGATGGACAAGGCCCAAGCAGCCCAGCAGGCTGGAAAAGGCTCTGGTCCAGCCCAGGGCTGTGATTAATGCCTGCCGGAGGCGCCTAATTAATCAGTATTAGGTATCTCTGCTGCTTGTAGTTCATTATCTCCATCAATGGCTTAGGGAGGGATGCTGCTTTTGTACTGACTGGATCTATAGCTGGTGAGACCAACAGGTCCTTTACCTCTGCTGCAGCAATGGGGAGACTGGGGTGGTCCCCCCTGCCCCGAGTTGGAAGCTGTGAACAGTGGAGGGGACAGCGTGCATGTGGCACAGCTGGACCTGCTCTGAACCCTCTCTTCACTGCCATATCCATCCCGCAGAGAGTTTGCTCGTTGGAAGGTGAATAATTTGGCCTTGGAGAGGAAAGACTTCTTCAGCCTGCCGCTTCCGCTGGCCCCCGAATTTATCCGCAACATCCGCCTGCTGGGACGCCGACCCAGCGCCCAGCAGATCACCGACAGCCTCATCAGAAAGTATGGGACACACTTCCTGCTCGCCGCCACGCTGGGAGGTGGGTGCTGGCGGGTGCTTGCTGCCCGCTCACTTCCCTTGCACAAGGCAGCGTGCATAGGAGAGAGGGTGGGGAAATAAGCGCTATAGGAGCAGTATGTCCAAGGAGGGGAACGGGGGGAGGCAGCAGCCCCCAAAACACTGCATGTCCTCCCCAGGAGAGGAGTCCCTGACCATTTTTGTGGACAAGCGCAAGCTGAGCCGCAGGGCAGAGCCCACCGGGGTGGCCGGGAACAGCTCTGGGGTCTCACTGGAGACCCTGCACCAGCTGGCAGCGTCCTACTTCATTGACCGGGAGAGCACACTGCGCCGGCTCCACCACATCCAGATCGCCACCGCCGCCATCAAGGTACGCGAGGGTGCGAGGCAGAGCGCGGCGCCGGGAGACAGCGGCAATGGGTCTCAACAGCGGCACCTCACCAGGCAGAGGGGCAGAGCAGGCAGAGTTAGCACATTTGTGTTATTTATGGGAAATCGGGCACGCTAATGAAGGCACATTTTTCAGAGGGCTGCAGGCAGGGCTGCCACCTGTCAGCAAGCCAATTAGCAGGCAATTAATCCTCCTCTCCAAGCTTGCTCTGAGGAGTGGGGCATGGCAAGTCCACCAGGGGTTATCTGCAGCACTCTCAGTGGGGTGGCACCTGCGCTGGGTCCCCTCCCGTGTCCCCGACCACCTGTGGGTCTCCCCTTAGGTGACTGAAACACGGACAGGGCCACTTGGCTGTAGCAACTACGACAACCTGGACTCGGTGAGCTCCGTCCTGGTGCAGAGCCCTGAGAACAAAGTGCAGCTCCAAGGTAGGGCTGGGCTGGTGGGGACGCGGTGATGGACAAGTGCCGCTGTGGGACGGCTGTGGGCACACAGGGGGCCGCAGGGGAGGAAGTTGGCTCAAGATCCTGCTTTTAATTTAGGAGCTGGGGAGGAGAGGGGATGAAAATAATCAAAGCTGTGTAGGATGAGGTTGTTGCTCGTCTGCCAAGAGGAGCCAAGATCGATGCACAGCCCAGACAAGCGGCTCCACAGCAAATTGATATGATAATCATGTAAGGGTGGGAGGCTGGGGAGCGGGAAGGCTCACTCCCTCCTTGCCCGGACAATGATTTGAGGGGCTCCACAACATGTGCCCTGATGCTCTTGGGGCTCTTCCTGCTTGCAGGGCTGCAGACGGTGCTCCCTTCTTACCTGCGGGAGAGGTTTGTGGCGGCTGCCCTCAGCTACATCGCCTGCAGCTCGGCCGGGGAGCTGGTGTGCCACCAGAGCGACTGCCGCTGCCAGTGCCAGCCCGCATTCCCCCGCTGCAACTGCCCCGAGGCCGACATCCAGGCGCTGGAGAGCAGCTTGGCCCAGCTCCGGAGGGCCTGGGAGAGCCACCACAGCCAGTTCGAGGAGTCAGGTGAGGCTGAGGACACCCCACAAAGCATCACTTCCCCTGCAGCTCCTCCTTTGGGAGCAGCCCAGGCTGGGTGGTGGGCTCCAGGGAAGGATCCAGAGAGGTCGTCACACTGTGAAGACCCGAGTTTGGGTGGAGGGGGGTTGCCTCCAGCCCCACTTTTGCCACTTGCTCCCATGGGTCTGCTGACACCATCTCTCTTCTGGCGCAGAGGAGTTTCAGGCCCTGGTGAAGAGGCTCCCTGGGGACCGTTTCCTGAACAGGACAGCCATCTCCCACTTCTGGGCCATGGACCTGGACGTTCAGCATCGCTACCAGCAGCTGGGCACCAGCCTGAAACTGCTCTCTAGGAAAACCCACCGGCTCATCCGGCGGCTCTTCAACCTCAGCAAACGCTGCCACCGGCAACCTCGCTTCAAGCTGCCCAAGGAGAGGTAGAGTACCACCACAGCATCCCTATCCTGCACTGGGGACACTGCTCAGAGCCCTGAGGGAGGCTCACACCCAGAGTCCACCTACCTATGGCTGGGGCTGTAAGAGGCCCTGCCCTGCTGGAGGGATGCCTGGGGGCAAGCAGGCAGCAGGGGCAGCAGTGCCACCCTGGAATGTGACCCTGAGAGGTTGAGTCTAAGGCTAGAGGTGGAAAATGGGGCTTTCTCCATGGAGTGCCATAGGCAGTGCAGAAAAGTGACCACAAGATGGGCAGCTCTTCCATGCCTAGGGAAACTCCTTTGATCATGACCTGAAAGATGCCATGTAAGCATCTCTTCTCCTGTGTCTCTTCTCCACCAGGTCCCTCCCTTACTGGTGGAGCCGTGCACAGTCACTCCTGTACTGCAGCGAGACCACTGTGCCTGGGACCTTCCTGGAAGAAAGCCACAGCTGCACATGTCCCTCCGAGCAGCCGTCCTGCCAGGGGTCCATACCGTGTGCCTTGGGCGAGGGGCCCGCCTGCGCCAGCTGTGCCGAGGACAACAGCACCCGCTGCGGGACCTGCAACCACGGCTACGTGCTCACCCAGGGCTTCTGCCGCCCCCAAGTGGCCGACTCACTGGAGCACTACCTGGGGCTGGAGACGGACCTGCAGGACCTGGAGCTCAAGTACCTCCTGCAGAAACGGGACAGCCGCATCGAGGTGCACTCCATCTTCATCAGCAATGATATGCGCCTGGGGAGCTGGTTCGACCCCTCCTGGAGGAAACGCATGCTCTTGACCCTGAAGAGCAACAAGTACAAGCCCGGGCTGGTTCACGTGATGTTGGCCCTCTCTCTGCAGATCTGCCTCACCAAGAATAGCACACTGGAGCCTGTCATGGCCATCTATGTCAACCCCTTCGGGGGGAGCCACTCAGAGAGCTGGTTCATGCCCGTCAATGAAGGCAGCTTCCCAGACTGGGAAAGGACTAATGTAGATGCCTCTGCCCAATGCCAAAACTGGACGCTCACTTTGGGCAATAAGTGGAAGACCTTCTTTGAAACGGTCCACGTCTACTTGCGGAGCCGCATCAAGTCTCTGGATGACAGCTCCAACGAGACAATCTACTATGAACCCTTAGAGATGGCAGATCCCTCCAAGAACCTGGGGTACATGAAGATCAACAGCTTGCAAGTCTTTGGCTACAGCCTGCCCTTTGAGCCAGATGCTATTCGTGACCTGATACTTCAGTTGGACTACCCCTACACACAGGGCTCCCAGGACTCAGCCATGCTTCAGCTGTTGGAGATCAGGGACCGAGTAAACAGGTTGTCACCCCCTGGCAAAACCCGCCTTGACCTCTTCACCTGCTTGCTCCGGCACAGGCTCAAGTTGGCCAACAATGAGGTGGCAAGGATCCAGTCCTCTTTGAGGGCCTTCAATGCCAAGTTGCCCAACGCACTAGAGCAGGAGACGGGCAAGCTGTGCAGCTAACAGCCAGGGCTGCTCCGATCTCAGAGCGAGGGGGTTGGGAGAAAGGACTCCTGGGAGGAGCAAAGGAATAACTACCCTAAAAAATTAAATCAAGGCCTTACCTTAGTGCCAACCGCGTGCTTCCACAGTACATCCAGCGACTGGCCAAAGAGACACAGGGCTTGAGCGGACAGAGGACACCAGCAGGAGTATGGAGGAGGGATGGCTCACGCAGCGCAGACCGGCTCCAAGCACTGGGACGATGCCAGCACAGCCACTCAGTTGGTGGCTGAGGGGACATGCCAGTGGCCAGGAGGGATGTGCCTTGGCCAGAGGCAGCTGCTGGTCCAGCTGGAGCAGAAGCCCAACCTGCCATGAGGATCCTCCAGCAGTGGATCCTCAGCACCCCAACTTTTGTAGTCTTTTTAAGAGAGGTTTATATGGCGCCTTCGCTTTTGCATCCCCTGTGGTCCTTCCTGCAGCCGTACACACGGGCACAGGGGGACACCGCACTGCAGGCCCCTGAGACTCGGCAGATCTCCACTGGGGCCTCTTGTGCCTGCTGCGGTACTGAGGCATCGTGACCCCTCGCATGGGAAGGACCTGGCACCTGCCCCAGGGATGCTGCAGTCACTGACACTGGCAGAGACCTCTGGGCCACAATTCCTTACGTGAAAGAGAACCCTAAAACACGAGAAAGAAAGAAAAGGAAAAAAAAAAGTTTTATTTATGTATTTATTTATTTGTTTTGTTTGGGAGGGATTTTTTTAAGCCTGTTTATTTGGGGAGTGTCATTTCTTGTCGGTGGCTCCAGCCAAGAGACATATTAGTAAAATGTATCTGTTTAATATATTTTTTAAATAATGCCTTTTTTGAGCAAAAAAGCAACCAAAACCAACGGAGATTAAAGAAAAAAACCCAAACAGTTACTGTCATCTCTGGACCTGGCTTCTCTCTTGCTGTGTGGATCCCTCCCTCCTTCCCGGTGCTGCTGCCACCGTGCTCGGTGCCTGACCAGAATATCAAGCAGCGGCGCTGCCCGGCTGTCAGATGGAAACGCTGGGTATGCAGACAAGTGGAGCTCACCGCTCCGGCAGCTGCCCCACTTTCTTGGATGAGGACGGTGCAGAGAGAGGGAGGAGCTGATCCTCCAGCCTACAGCATCCCAAAAGCAGGGGGTGCAAGCAGGGTACAGGGAAAAGAAGAAGTGGGAAAAAGTGTCTCAGTGTGCAGATCGGAGTCTGCTTCCTAATGCTCCCCAGCCAGCAAAACTTGCTTGCTTGGATGCTGCAGAAGCAGCGGTAGCCTGAACTCATCCATCCTGCTTCTGTCACCAGCCTGTTACCCTTCTCTTCCATCCTCAGACTGGACAGATAAAGAGATAAGCAGGAGGAAAATAACACCAGGAGAGAACAAGAGATAGGCGAGAGGAAAATAAAATGGGGGTAGATAAACTATGCTTGCTATTTATATTCCCTGTCTAATCTATCAATCCATCAGGCTGGCTATTGTGGTTATAGCATCCCTCAATCTGTCACCTGGACTTCTCCATACATCTGTCTTCCTTTGCTCACATCTCCTCCCTTGTCTCCCACTCCTAAAGAGGAAAAAAACAGGCAATTAAACACACCAGGAGGAAACGAGAAGTCAAAGCCATCATCTCAGCTCCCCCGGGGGGAGCCAGCAGACATCTGCCCAGGGATGGGGAGGGTAGAGGAGGGAGGGCCGCTAGTGCTGTGTGCTCCCGCTGCCGGGAGGCTTCCCAGCTAGAAAGATCATTTTGGCTTTTGCTACACATCTTTCTGGGCCATCATATCACTTCTCCCCATCATCATGTGGGCCATGCATCGGGCTAACATTCCTCTGCTCTATCCTTTGTCTCCTCCAGCCAAAGCATTTCCTGCCGTGCTTTTCAGCATGCTTAACCAATCATACATCCTAAAGTCACCTGGACATGAATGCAAGAGCCATTGGGATGTCTGGCAGCATCTCAAGGAGCCGCTGACCAAGGCACGGTGGAGCAGCTTTCACACAATGGAGAACTGACCCCAGGCTTCTCCACCATGGTGCTGGCTCCAGGGGCAGCAGGTGGTGCCCTGAGGGTGCGTGGGGACAGAAGCGGATGAAGGCTGTTTACTTTCAATTTAATGCAAGGTAAGGCAGGGACAGGCAGGCAGCTGCTGGGATGTGCCATCAACTCTGTATGCTCAGCAGCTGCCCCACAGGGTTGGGAGGCAGAACAGCTCTGCAGCCTCCCCTTCCTGCAGTCCCCCAGCAAGATTTCATCATGTATTGCTCAAAAGCACTGGGTTTGGCACTTGGTTTAGATTCCCATCAGGAATGAGGCTGTGTATGGCATTCTCAGCCCAGTAGCTAGTACAGCACCTTCTCAGCAAAGCACCCATTGGCAATGTAAGGGCTAGCAGATGAGGAGGGACAGTGATGCCAAGCACATCTCTGGCCACAGGCCCCCATGCCGTGGGCCTGGACCACCTCTCTAGCTGAGTGGAGGAAAGGATGGGATGGCTCCCTGGTAGAACCACTTCCACTTTTTTCAGGGTAAGTGGGTGAATCAAAGGAAGAGCAGCAGCAGCACTGTGCCCTCCAGCCCCCTGCAAGGGGACTGCCAGGCTGCGTGTTAATCCCGGGGGGAAGCAGCTGGGTCCTCCCATCCCTGTTCAGCAATTAAGGCACTCACTGGAGGTAATTGAGAAGACGAGGTTAATAACTAGAGGTCAGCATTTGATTACCTTGCAGCACATTCCCCTGCAAAGAACAGTGCCAACACCAGCAGGGCTGGCTGGAGAGTCACTGCTGCATGGCACTAACACGATCTGGCCTCAGGGTGCAAAAAGCCAGCATGCCACCTTGAACTAGGAATGCAGTGTCAAACCCATTCGGTCTTAAAAGCTGATATGTTTGTGATTATGCTTACCTGGAATCTGGTTTGCAAGCCCCTGCATTTACACAATATTCTCTGCAGCATGAACACCAGAAAGCTGCTTCTTAAATAACAAGCTGAGCTTCTCACTCGCTTGATTGCAGGCACTCCAGTTCCCTCCAGACACGTTTGTTTAGCAGCTCTGCCAGGGAAAAGGAGGCTGCGGAAAGGCCGGGCTGTTTCACCCCCAGCCCTGGCAGCAGGACTGGATTATCCACAGTGCTCTCCTCCAGCATCCCTGCTTGTGGCTTCCAGGTGTGGGTTGGTCCCACCTCCATCTGGCAGCCCCAAGACAGCCAAAGTTAGGCTGTGATTGGTTACACCTGAATCAAAAAACTTCACGGTTCCAGCTATCCAACCTACACCGGTTTTCCCCTCCAGCGCTTTTACCCCTTTTCCACAGCACCTGCTGATCCTCCAGCCCTGCTTGTCATGAGGTGCTGCCTTTGGCCTCATGGCCAAGAGCATCTCCGTATCAGGCCGTGCCTCAATAGCAGGGACAGTTTTGTCAGGATGGAGAGAGGCTCTGGGGCCAAGTCTGCATCCCTGCTCCAGCCCACCTCAGTTATCCTCCTCATAGCTCCCAGCTGATGCTGTCAGCCTGGAGGAAGAGCATGGGACACACAGTGGGGGGAAACATCCCCAGGGAAGGGTGGAGGGCTGGGGAGGCTCCAGGTAACACACTTTGCCGGCAGATACTCTTTTTCTTTGCATGCAAACAGCGCACTGGTGCAGATTTTGCTTGAAATACATCCCTACAGTCCCTGCCCTCTTGGTCGGGGCTGCAGGACGGGCAAGAAGCAGAAATCAGATGATTTGCTTGGCGGGAGGCTTCACGCCGAGCATTTTGCTGAGGGCTCCTCCAGCTTCGTCAGCCACACATAACCACCAGGCAGCTGCCAACAGAGCTGTTTTGCTGTTTGACAGCATTTCTGGGGGAGGCAGGCGATAGCAAGCTGCCTGCGGACCTCTCCGCCCCGGCTCGGCGCTGCTCAGGCTTCTTCCATGTAACACGGTTTGTCCGCCGGTACTAGACATGCCCCTGGGCACACACGGGATCACCACTTACTCTCCCCTTTAACCACCCAGACCACGGGATGCTATCCCTGGGAAACCGGGATGCCCAGGTTGGGCAGTGCCATGACTAGGAGCGGCTCTGCCGCACACAGGCCCACAGAGACTTGCCATAATTCTCTTCCCGCTCCAGGCTCGTGGAGGGGGGTTCGCCACCACCCCCTTGCTTCCCCCAGCTCCCTGAAGCCCAGTGACATCTGCGTAGCCACAAGGCACACCGGAACCTCACCAGCTCTCTTTTAGCCTCGTCTTTTCCTTTTTTCCCCTTCTCTTGACAGGCTCAGAAGTGCAGTCAAGGTGGCAAATTAGCGCCAGAGCCTTGTTAATTGGCAGGCAGGAGCCTTCTCCCGCTGTTTGGGTTGTCATCAGCTGCTTCAGCACATTTTTAGTTTCTCTCTGTTTCGGTCTATTTTCTCCCTTTGCTGACAGTGGGCTGGATTTTTTTCCCTCTGCTCCAGCTCTCTGCTGTCTCTTTCAAAGCCATCAAGGGCTCTCATCCTCCCATGCCGTGCTCCCTGGTGTTCCATCTCTGGAGAGGATTTACAGGGCCTGCAGCAAATGGCCACTTCTTAGGAAGCATGGGGGGACAATTAACAGGCTCTTGAAATGATGAGGACCTCAACTTCTTCTTCCTTCCTCCTCCTTCTCCTCCTCCTCAGCCTCCTGCTGCAGTCTCCAAAGGCAGCAGAAAGGGCTGCAAGGAGCAGGTGGGGAGGAGGCAGGGAGAGGATGCTATCAGCCCAGACATGCAGGAGAGGTCCCAGCCACCCTCCTGTGTCCCCTGCCAGGAGTTTAGTGAGGACCTGGGATGACTCAAGATTCAGGGCACCTCAGGAGGTCTATTTCCAATTCCCCAGCTCCCTTCTTCCCTCTGTACTGCCTCCTCCTTAAGCAGAAATGGAAAAGCGTAACCTCACCCACCCATTAGTACCAACCCAACCCCACTGCCTGCACCAGCCCTTGAACTCGAGTGCTCCCCACTCCCAAGGAGAGCCTGAGGACCACTTCAGACACCATCACATAACATACCGTCACAGCATCCCATTCTGCAACCAGAGAAACTCGCAGGGTTCTGTGGCCGCTGATAGCAAATTGCTTTCTCCTCCCCAGGCTCAGAGCTGGGAGCTGCTGCTGCCAGCAATGGTACCATGTCCATTAAATACGGGTGCTCTGCCCTGGGATGCCACCACAGCCGGTGTAAATCAGCAGCGCTGGGGCCAGGGGCATCTCTGATTCACAGCCAGCAGCCTGGCTGCAGGACTTACCTCATTGGGCTGGACCCTCACCCCATGGCCCAGCTGCCCCCGGGACGCTGCTCCCAGGGGAGGGACCTCTTGGCTCTGCTCCCGGGCTGCGGGTTGAGACGGGTGGTGAAGTTTGGAAGGATCTCCCTGGAGGACAAAGCTCTGTGAGAAAACAACCAGGACAAAGCTGCACGACAGACCTTGTGCTCCTGCTGCACATGCCGCGAACAGAGGCTGGATCATGGGCAGACAGAAGGAGAGAGATCAGGCAGCTCCTGCTCTGTATGAGGACGCACAAACCCTCCCAGCTGATCTGCCTCAAAATCAGCAGTGGGAACTACACCACAGAATCATAGAATCATAGAATAGTTAGGGTTGGAAAGGACCTCAAGATCATCTAGTTCCAACCCCCCTGCCACCTTCCAGCTTTTCCCTTGATACGATGCCCCACGACAGCTCCTTGCCCTTAGCATTATTGATCCACTCAGGGAGATGGGAATTGAAGGAGAAAAGCATCTCAGGGACCTATTTCTCCACCTGTAGCACTTTTCATCACTGGGAAAGCCTGTGCCACCAGGATTTATTTCCCACATTGTTTTCCCAAACTAGCTTCTATGGTTGTTTCACCAAAATAACAGTAAAAAAAAATATGGCATATAAACCAACCCAAATAGTGTCCAGGGATGTGAAACCCTATAAATCCCAGGAGGCTGCTGGGAGAAGAGCAATGTTCAGATCACGCCTGCTCCATCCAAGCCATCTCCTCATCAGCCATCAATCAAGAGGCTCCCCTGAAGTCCATGAAACCCATTTAAAAAGAGATTTCCTTCTTTTCTGAGGCTCGGCAGTGGCGTTGGGAGCACTGACCTCAGGAAGGCTCCTGGGGGAGCAGATCACTGATTACCCAAATTAGTTTCTAATAGCTTTTATCTCCCAATTTCTACTTTGTCAAGTGCTAAAATCCATTAACAATCATGAGATCACATGGAAAAACATTTACCATCCCACTGCCAAGAGCTCACACCCTGTCACACTGCAGCAAAGTTAAGAGAGAAGGGAAAAAAGTTATTCTTTTATAACCTTAAGCTCAGTTCTCTCGCTAAACCATCACCTGCATTTGCTGATTAGCATGATGATGGGACAAATCCATGCATGAAGCTGTGATGTGGCACCTCCTATCTTGCTCCTCCCCAGCTCTTATTGGATAAGGGCTCCATATGCAGCCCCATCCCTGTGTCAGCTCCTTTTTAGAAGGGACCAAAGGCTGGTGGTCAAGGCTTGTGGCATCCTTGGTCCTGCCTGTACCTGGTGCACCCTGTTCAAATGAAGGCAGGATGCTGCCCCCCAATAGATGGGCACAAGCAACAGACCCACCATAGGCTGAGGCTGAGTTAGACTATTTTCACCCCAGAGCTCATCCTTTCCACTCTCCAATAGCTCTGCCAAAATCCTGCAGCTCTTCATAACTCCCCATTTCAGCCTGTCAGCTTTATTTATTCCTTATCTGAAAGAGTTGGCCTCGGCCCTATGGCCACGCCAAGCCACGGCTCTCCCTGCTCAGGTGAGAAATCCACCCCCACCTTGCTTCAGTTTGCATCAGCTGCCATCCCACACAGCAACATTGCCCCTCTCTTTATTGCCTGTTTGAACAGTTTAATAGGCTTCCAAGAAAATAATTGCATTGCTAAAGTCCCCCCGTGATGGAATAAATCCCCCCGGCATCCCCATCAGCAGCCAGAGGGATGTATGCAACTGCTGCACGGCATCGCCCATGGCTTTCCCTAGGTGTCTAGGATGCGTTCCCAGCTGCAGCATCCTGGAGAGAGGAGGGGCATCCAACCCAGAGGTTGTTGCCTGAGCAACAGCAGAGGTGTGAGCAGGGATCCAGGTGACACAGACAGAGGTGAGCTTCAGACACGACTGCAGGGCACCCTCTGGGTAAAAACTGGGAGCAAGGAAGGCACTGGGATGTTGCAGCTTGAATTGACAGCTTCAGTAGCTGCTGGAAGGAGGATGGGGGAGGCATGGGCAGGCTAAGCAGGGGCCAGTGGCTGCGGCATTCTGTATCCCGATGGGGCTGCTGCAGGGGTGGTGTTGGATGGGCACTTTCGCAGTACCAGGGTGGATGTGGAACAGCCTGGTTTAAAGAACACCCTTGTCCAATATGTCCCCACTGCACATTTCTCCCTTCCTCTCCTGCCCAGGGGATGGTGGCCTGAAGAAGGGGACTGAAACCTTTTCTTTGCAGCTTAAGCATTGCCTAGAAGCAGGATTGAGAGCTGACAATCATGTGTAGCAAACCCATAGAACCAGTAAGTCCTCATCCTCACATGAGTGGGAGTCCGTCAGTCTGTCCAAGTCTATCTGGTCACATGCAAATCCCGTCCTGAGCTCAAACCAGCTCTGGCTAAGTTGCTGGCCTCACAGAGATGAGCAGTGAAAGCAATGACACTGTACTGTGGTGACCACGTTGGGGCCAGACCGTTGCTGGGCAGGATCTGGTCTTTGTTAGGATGTCAGTCCCTCAGTGACCATGCTGGTAACAGACTGGGACATCACCACCACCACGCACTTTTTATTTCACCCTTTTTTCCTGCTCTCAGTAAGGCCTGAAGTCTGGTTATGGATTTATTCGTGTTTCACTGTTGGCTCAAACATCACAAAAAGCTGCTGTGAAGTTGGCTGAGGAACCGCGGGCTTTGGGCGCTTGCAAGCCACAAACTGGCAGCCACACTGTGTGTAAATCTGCACACAGGGCTGCTGGACACGGCTCCTGCCAGAGGCCAGGCTCCATGGCAATCCCCGCCCCTGGGATGTGGCAGACCTGTGGCCCTAGGAGTGCTCAGCATCAGCCAGGAGCAAACCCCTGCACAGGCTTTCTGCAGCTGCCTGCAAAGTAGCCGGTGCTCACCAAGTGTCAGGGGCTGCTACAGCATCCACATCATCTCCCAGTCGGAGGGACATGGGATGCTGGGATGGGATCTGGTGCCGTGGATGCTTTCCAGGGGTTTGCTCTCAGCCAAGAGAGATTTAGTTGCTGGGTGGGATGTAAGTAAGGTCACAAACTGAAATATATCCAGACACATACAGTACATAAAACTACAGTCTGTTTCCCCTCTAATTGGTAATAAATGTAAATGTTTAGTTATGCCTGGCTTGGGAGCTATGAAAAACACATCTGGCTGGCTGGTTTTCCTGCCTACCATCTGTAGCCAAAAGGAAAGGCAAAAGGCACGTGTGTGTGTACCTGAGGAAAGCAACAGCGGGAGAAGAGGGAGCAGAGGCAGGAACAGGGGAGGAGGAGGAGGATTGCCAGAGTGGGGAAGGACAGTGCTGGAGGGTGATTCCTGGCCAGAGCTTTCACCTGCTCACGGGAGCCTCCAGGTTCTACTTCACTGCTCCATCTTTTGCTCCCCTCCCAGGTAATGCAACCCACAGAGGGCCTGTGCCCACTGGAGCTGCTGACACAGTGTTCCTGCATGCACTGGTAGGGGAAACAAAGCCAGTGAGCCCCTGGAGGTCTCCTCCTGGCCATTAATTGCCATTAACCAGAAGCTCTGACCTTATCATCCCTTCATCCAACACCAAGAGCTTATGGCTGAAATGGTCAGACCACAGCTGGCAAGAAGGGGATGCTGTTTCCCCCTCTGCTCTTGTTCCAGAGCTGTCCTCAGGTCCATAACACCTGATCTGCAGCACCAATCCCACCAGTTAAAGATGAGAAGGAAATCACTGACCCAAGGAAGCAAATACAGCCCATTCTCAGCTCAGAGAACTTTCTCAGCCCCACTCGGTTGGGGAAGGGGGGAGAGTCAAAAAGCTAACGCATATTGAAAATAGGGTTTGCAGCAGAACTAAGTGTACGTTCGCCCTCCCCACTATGCCTCCCAAGCTATGGTTTCCTGCCCGCACCCAGCAGCAGCTCCAGCCCCCACAACAACACCACCACCACATCACTGCTGGACCCATACCTGGCCCACCCCAGCCGAGGCCCTGGGAGCCCTGCAACCTTCCTCCTCCTCCTCTGCCTGCCTGGTTCACTCTTATTCTGACAGCACCGCCTCTTACTATGAAGCAGGTTTTTTTCCTGGAGAATGAGTTTAGTTTCCCTAGACCATCCGCAAAGAGCCCCTGGGTGCTCACTCTGTCCCTCCCCCTGCCTTGATCAAGGCTGAAGGCTGAAATCCAAGCGCATTGATCAAAGCGGCTTCTTCGGGTGAGATTTACTGGCAAGGAAAAGCAACAGTTGTTGAGGAGCTGGTCCAACGGGACAGCTTTTCCTTGCTGCGAAAAAGGTGGTAGCTGAGGGTAGGAGATGCGAAGGACTTCACAGCACCCAGGGCAGCAAAGCAAAGGGAATTTCACTGACCGGTGGGGTCACAGACTGTCATAGGTGAGAGGGATGCTGCTTGCTCCTGAAATGTTTGGGCTTGAGCATCAGCCAGACACCCCACTTCTGAGCCTTATATCCTACTTCTAGGGAAAGATGCAGCTTTATGTGTGACTGGGGATAGAGATCAATGATGCCTGGGCGCAGCATGCTGTCTCCAAGGCCTTTTGCCTCCCATTTCTAGAGGGCAGCTTTAAACCAGCCCAGATTCCACAAAACCCCTTGAAGAGCTGCGGGCTGGCGTGCCCAGACAGCAGCCCCCTGGTTCAATGCCGAGCAATGGGGCTGGGTGCCAGCGAGTCATGCCAAGGTGAGAGCAGAGAGATCAGGCAGCCAGATGGCATCCTCCATCAGAAATAACCACCAGGACTCAAACCAGCTCATCTGCAACTGAGGGCCAAAGCTGGGCCCAATGCAGCCAGCGGCTGCCCCACCGGGTACATGCTGCTGCCCAGGGATGGAGGGGGCAGCAGGAGCAGGGTAAAGCCATCTGCAGGGAGAGGCAGGCAGGGAGCCAGAGCTCACGTTCCTCAAGAGCACCCCCGGGCTGGCTGGCTTCCTGTTTAAGAGTGAGCCGTGCGTGTATGAGTGGCTTGTGACTGCCCAGCACACACTGCCACAGAAAGGGAGCAGTATAAGAGGTAAAGGTGGGTGTGGGGAGGTGGCAGGAGGAGAAAGCTCTCACTTGGGTGGCAGACGAATGTCAGGGTTGTCGCTGTTAGTAAGACAACCCAACACCAAGAGGCAGCCCTACCAGAGAGGCCGAGACCTGCTCAGCCCCAGGCAGCCCCTGCATCAATTTTGCTGTGAGAAAGGTGAAAAACTCCCCACTGAATCCCACTGTCATGTGGGGTGACAGTGCCATGCACTGCCTCTGCCCAGCGACAGGCACAAGCAAAGCAGCTAGCTGCTGCCTGCACGGTGATGTGCTTCATGCCCAAGACCGTGCTGCCTGACTGCTTCTTGCCTGCACCACCATCAGTACAGCTTCTTGGGCACCCAGGCTGAGCTCACATGCCCTGCAGGGTCCTCTAAGCCGAGCTTAAAGCATAACTCAGCCAAACCCAGCTGCACCCCCAGCAGGACATACAGCTTTGGAAGTACTGAGGCAAGGCTCCCCCATCAGTCACACCAGCCCCTGCTAATGAGGACACTCACCTTGTTCATCCCCTCCCAGGCTAAGATCAGCCCTGGGGCCTCACTACCTTATTCCCCGGTGGAGTTGATCCCCGCTAGATCCTCAGAGCTGGTGAGTCAGATCTCCATGGCCAGGCCATCAGCTGGTGCAACCCCACAGTCACCTCAAAGAGATTTACACCAGCACAAGCTCCGTTCGTCCCATGGAAAGGGTCAGACGGGGCTGCTGCAGGAGGAGAGGCCAGCAGTGACATTTGCACGCTGCTCCTGGCAGCCTCCAAGCAGCTGCAGCAGCTGCCTTTGAGCACTTTTCATCTAATTCAATGAAAATGAGATGTTCAAGTGAATGAAGATAATTTAATAATGAATAGCTCCAACTTATCAGAGAAGCTCTCCATCCCTGCCTGACAGTCACTGCTTCTAAGTGCAGTTTAATACGGGAATCACCATCACTCAGGCCTGTGTAGGAAATCAACACTTTGCTACCCAGGGAAAAGGCTCTGCACCTTCCTAAAAGCTGAAGCTATTTCTCAAGGAGCTTAAACTCTATTGGACTTTAAAAGGAAAAAGATAAAAAAACAGTAGGAAAAAAAACCCAACAAAGCAAGCCAAAACCGAACCAGCAAAGCAGCCCACCTTCAGATGCAAACTGTAATTAAAAATACAATCCAGCTTGAGGAAGGCTGTAAGTCATCACAAGCAGCAGCCAAAGCTGCAAGCCAAAGCAACGCTGGCTGAGCCTGTGAGAGGGGACACGGGGGGTCCCGTGAGTGCAGTAAGCCCAGAGGACATCTCAGCAAGACATTTCAATGCACCAAGGGGCTGCTTTCTGCTGCCAGGACTGGCACTCCACTGCATGCTACTGTCCCCAGCGGGGGGACATGCTGCCCAGGGACAGAAAGTCCCCTCCTCTGCTGGAACAGGGCATTACCACTAAGGCACCTGCAGCCCAGCCACCCTGGTTACCCCTGCAGTGGCTATGCCAGCCCCAGCCGGGGACACGCTCCAAGTCTTCAACACTGTGGAGACGCACTGCTGAGCAGCGCCTTGTACAGCAGGAACGGAAAACACCCGCAGAACATCCTTGCCAGGGTTTGACTGAGTTGGGAGGCACCCCTGCAGTGCTAACTGGGGATGATGCACAGGTCCCCACGGCTAGGCAGGCAGTGCCGGGCTCCTATCCTGCTGCATAAGCCTCAGACAGCAGGCAGCCATCATCCACGCTGTGGAAACACTACCAGCAAGTTATTTCTTCAAGGCATGAATCTGCATCCTACCCAGTATTGATCCAGGCAGTGAAGGGATGCATCCTGCCTGGCACTGCCTGCTCCCGTGCAGGCAGAGGGAGGTGCTGATGCGGGGGATGCCGGGCCCTGCAGATTCCTGCTGACACCTGCCAGCATCCAGTGCTTAATTATTAATCGTGTTTCCAGTAGCAATTGTTGCTTGTGCCGATGGAGTTGGACGAGACATCACAAGCAATTAGCAGAACCCTCCGCTGGTGTTTGGTCAGTACCTGCTTAATGCTCCGCTCACGTCCTCCTCAGGTTGCTGCAGAGGGAAGGAGGAACCCGTTTACATCTCCTGTGTTCGTAGCCTGCCGCTCGCAGGGAATCCTGAACTCCAGCCTGTGCGTGGTGGCCACGGGCAGCAATGCTGTCACCAACCACAGGCCAGCCCTGCCACAGCGCTGGCATTGTCCCCTCCTGCAGCTGTGTGCCACACATGATGGAGCATGATGCTCCACACATGATGTGGAGCAGGACACGTGGGGCATCAGCTGCCGTGCACCCGTGTGCACTGATGGCCACCCTTGGGGGCACTGGGCTTTTCAGCAAGGTCTCCCAGGCAGGCAAAGCCAAGAGCAGGAGCACTGGGAGCAGCCCCGAGCCTGGTCCTGAGCAGAGCTATCTCAGGGCCAAGTGTTACTGCCACAGCTCAGGTGTTTGATCAAATTAATTATTATCATAACCAAAGTGACTGGTCAGAGGAATCCAAACGGGCTCTTACTAGTCACTGAGACCGTCTCATAGCGAGAGCAATTTTGGGAGCTTATTTTCCACTCCATTGAGTGCCATGTTACTGCAAATGAATATATTCCTTGGTTGGTGTGATGGAAAATACAGCTGTAAATGCTTTCTGCTTCATTTGGGTAAAGAGCTCTAGATAGGACTAAATATAAAGAGAATTTAAATGCTCTACTTCATTAAAAAAGTTGTTTCCCATTCTCTTTCTTCCTGAAAACACAGGGCTGCTAGTGGAGAGAGCAAAAGAAGGATTTAAATTTGCATCAGTGTCGATCGCTCCCCACCCATGACTGACGGTCATGGTGTCTGCCAGCAGCTTGCTCTCTGAGAGAGGCTGGAAGCTGAAAGCAGATGGTGGGATGCCCAGCACTGGAGCCTGGAGCACGGCATGTCTGTATTTACCTCTCTATCAGCATACGTTAGCCCCTTCAGCTGACGGCTCAGGCTTAGAGGCAGCAGGACACATTAGCAAAGGCAGGAAGCCCCTGAGTTTTTTGGGGGCCCACCTAGAGGTTCCTAGAGACGTGTGCCACCATTTCACCTGGCCTTGATGATGGGCTTAGAGATCCTTACCTGCTGCACAGCCATCAGTGGTGATATAGAGAGAGGCTTGAGGACCTGGAAGCTGGCCCAGCTGCCCTCTAAATGATCTCAGTGTCCATCCACCCGTCTGCATCCGGGAATCAATTACTAGCTCATTTTCTTCTGCCACAGACTAGAGACACTCATACCAGCTAATGGGCATGCAGCATTTCACAGTGACCTCTGGAATGAAGTGCTAGCTCATCCCACAGCCATAAAGAACTCTTCTGGCTTGTCACTGCTGGTTTACCCTCTCCAGGAGGGTAATAACCCCCCCAGCCAGTGTCTCATTTCCTGATCCAGTTCCCAGCAAGGAGACAACGATCCGTATTGATTTGATAGTGGTTGGAATCATGTCCACACTCAGATATCAGCTCCGAGACATCTTTGAAAGGAGGAATACAGCCAGGTCGGGTTGCCGCATCCAGGTGCTGCCACACAGCTTCTGCCCCTCCATGCGTTCAGGAAAGGCGCTATCCCTTTCCAAGCTCTGGCAGGACCTGGCAACCAAAGTCACTCAGAGAAATCCCATATCATGCAAAATCTAACTGATTTCCTCTCTGGAAGTAAAGACCCATCGCGGTCCAGCAAGACACCTCAACGAGTCTTCAGAGTCTTTAGCCTTACAAATCCCTTAGGAGCAGGATGTCAAGGTATACGCTGCTCTTACTTGATACCAAGAAACTGAGGGGAAGATTTCATTTCTGCTAAATCCAGTTATAACCCAGGAAGCAATACGTTCTAGGCTCATGAGGCTTATAGATAAACAGATCATCTCGGCAGGGCTGCGGCAGAGTGGGCTGTGATGAGTGATAGGCAGTGGGCTTACACCTGACTGGAGGATAAATAGAGTTCACTTGACTTATAAAATAACCACCTACTGCAATTTTGCTACATTTTCCCCACAAGGATGAAAGTGGAATTGATAGGAATAAGTCCCATATAACATATAAGCTTCATAGAAATAACTGAAGCTAATTCAGCCTTCCATTTGAGTAGAGGAGCCAGGAGCAAAGTGACATCCATGGCTTTGTCCCCCACCTCCAGCCCAGGGGTCTGGCCAACCAGCTGCTTTGCAAAGGCTGGGCAAACCAGAGGGGCCTGGATCAGACAATACCATGGATACTAAGGATGAGCCATAGCAGTCTCATTTCGAAGACTTCCCTTCCCTTTCTCCTCCTCTGAGCATGGAGTTTCATGGAGTTCATGATTCAGATTGCCAGCAGAACTTAGGCACTTTATGAATGTGTTAAATGGCATTGTCTCAATCTCCAAGGCATGGGGACAACCCAGATGTGCCAGGGCAAGACAAGGGAACCTCGCACCCGTTATCCAGCCCCAGACAGAGGTGCTGATTCCCATGGAGAGTCCTCCACCAGAGAGTGGGTGCCAAAGGGGTGTCCCAGGCCACACCTCCACACAGTACTGTGCCTTCTCCCCTTTCTTCACACCATCCTACTGGAGAAGCTGGAGGAGCCCTGCGGTGGCCTGGGAAGAGTGCTCTGATCAGGACTAGCACAATGACAGCGAGTGCTGACAGAACTGCCCCAGGGAGCCAGCACAGGACTCCCGCACCCAGGACATTACCCAGCTGGGATCACACCACCCACTATGACACAACCTTCCCCTTGCATCTACTATTACTTGAAAGGCTGGCAGCAGGTGTGAGCAATTGCTGCTCAAAATCTCAATGAAGGACAATGTAATATAATTATTACCTTAATGGCATCTCAAGACTATCACCCCAAGCTGGAAGAAAAACTTCTGTTGAGTAAGCTTAATAAGCATATAATCTAACGTAATATTCACATGGAAGGACAGGGTGGCTTTAGGAAGGATTATGGAAGCTTTGCAGCTTTGCGTAGCTTTACATGAGATATTTCACATGCAACAGATAAAGCAGGATGAGCCCATGATAGCTGAAAACCCAGACAGAGGCAGCGGCCTTTAATGCAACCTCCCATCTTTTGTTAAGTAGAAGATTACAAGCTTACCTCACACACAAAGACGAGGCACCACTATGTCGATGCTCCAGTTGCCCCACCATGGCCTCCATGATGGTGGGGCAAACTACCCTCGTGGTCACTGGCTACTTCCCAGGTGGCCAGTGAGGCCTGAGGAAGGCATCCCACCAGTGCATCATTCTTCACCAGCCTGCAGTGGGCTCCAGGCCTGCCTGGGTAAAGCCCCACAGGGAGCAGATCCAACCTCCTTGGCAACGCTCCCCCATCCTTGCGCACACTCTGCAGAAGCTGGACAGGAGTGGGTCCCAGAGGGACCTGGGCTGGGTTAACTGTGTGCAGGTGAGCCTAGCTTTATGTGCATCAGCTCTGACGGCGTAGTAAGTACATATTCCCCGTCACTTGATGCCTTCCCCAGCCCAGGACCCTTCACAGCCTCTGACTGAATGCAAAAGGCATGAGGCAACTGAAGCAACCAGGCACCTTAAAGCCTGTGCTTCCCCCACAGTGTGAATTACTGCCAAGGGAGCTGTGGGTAAGGAGTCACCAGAGCTTTTCAGCTAGTCCTGCTGGTTAATGCACCCACAGGGATGTAAATCAAAGCAAAGGGAAGGCAGTGATTGCACAACAGCTCAAGGGATATACTGTGCTTCTAACCCCTGAAACTCCCTACTATAAGGCACAAGGAATGTTAGGGGGGCGAGGAGAGTGTTCAGGTTTAGAGACCTTCCTAAGCTTAACAGATACCCCCAAATTATTCTTTATGAGAGACTAAAAACCAGTCAAGAGCTCTGCAAGAGAAAGATGTGCATCTTAAGTTCCAGCACAGTTATCCGATGCAGAACGTGCCCGCCAGCAACCAAGAACCCAGACTGCCCTCTGCTCTGGCCGGCCAGGCCTTAGGTAATGTCCTATATAAAGCACTTGCATCCGCACACTGCCCGGTGAGCATCTCAGAAATATTGCCTTGCTGCCTAATACATGCATTGGGTTTTGCTCAGCTTTTGAACCATTGGGTCACCTTGTCGTTAATTAATGAATCACTAAAATTATGTTTTGGGGCTACTAAGGTTTATTGGGTAGAAAATTATTTCAAATACAGAGAGCAAGCAGTAAAGATTGGAAATATGTTTTCAAGTATAAAGCTAATTGCTGCAGGGAATCCCTGTGGGATCCATTTGGAGCCCTAGTTTTTTATTTCACTCCTCTGTTAATGACCCAGCCGAGGTTTGTAAAACAGCAAATGCACAACTGCATGCCGATAGTGTGACATCCTGCATGCCAGCAGCTGGCAAGAGGTGGGATGTGCTATGCCTTCATGGTGACAGAGTGGTGGTGGTGGTGGCGGCCAGAGTGGTTCTCAGGCACATGCCCTGCCGCAGCAATAGTGACCATGTTGGGTCCAGCTCTGGTCTCAGCTGTAGGACTGCTCACCATTCTGCTGCTCTCTGTAGCAGTTCACTGAGCCAGGTAAGAAACACATCCCACCACCAGCCTCCTGCTGACATGGGTGTTACTGGAGATGAACACCAAGAGAGGGCTCTGCTGCTTCCCAGGACAGCTTTGTGCAGGTCCCACAGCCACAGCAGTGTTGGCAACTGCGCTTGAGGTCCCCACGGTTCCAGAAGCAAGACTGCATAGATGCAGCTTGAAAGTGAGACTGGCCTAAGGCCAGACCCGTGACCAAGGGAATTGGCTTTTACATGTCATTGACCCCAAAGTACCTGTTTGCCTGAGAAAAGATGTCCTGCTTCAGGGTGACATCCTGCAGTTCTCCACTCATCCCAGTAGGAAGAAGCACATCCTCATTTCCAGTAAGGTTTCAATTTCCCTCAGGCAGTGTCACTTGATTAAAGAACACAAGTAAAAATACAGTAACTTCCCAGCCCAGGCTCACCTGCAATCAAATCAGAAATCACCAAGAGGGGCCATCATCTTGCAAAGCATCTCACGAGCATGCTGCAAAGGCAGAGGTCAAGAGCAAGGTTCTCCTTGGCTCCTTGCCATGACACCTTGCTCCGAACATCGACAGCAAAGCCCCTGCTGACCTGCCCCAGGCATGGATGCCACACAGTGCTGCCCGGGGAGACGCTCACATGTGCATAAGCGCTTCGCTGGATGACAGCCCAACTGAGCAGAGGTGTTTTGAGTGGCACAGATGGGGTATTTCTTCTTCCCTTTAGTTTTTTTTTTCCCTGTGGTGCCCTCTGATCACTGCACAGTGACAACCCAGGCAGGTGCCTGACCTGGACAAACAGTTTCGTTCATAAAAAACATCCTTGCTCCCCACTCAGCTGGGCAGAAAGGGACACACACACACACACACATTAAGATGTCTTATTTACTATGTCCCGCACTTCCTTGCTGTATTTTATTTTGGTTCCTAGAGGAAGCATCTCCCCCTGTAACTGCCCCTCTTTCCAGTCCCTTTAAGGCACACAAGGTTTCAACACAAGCCAGGCATCAGGATCCTGTCACCGGTCTCCGCTCAGAAGGTCTGGATGTCAGCAGGGCTGTGAAGGAACGCAGAGGTCTGCTCGTCCATCGCCCAGGGACACCCACAAACTGAGCCTGTTACAACCCCATGCCAGGCAGGGCAGAAACGGGGATTTGCTGAAGCTCTCTTCCCGCAGTGAAACAGTTGCCCTGGGAGTGCGGCAGCAGGCAGCAGTGCTGGGGACAAGATGCTCCATCTCCCAGCCAGCTCAGAGAAATGAAAACTGCGCCACGTTGTCCAAACCCACCCACCTTCTACAATTTCTCCTTCCAGAAAATACCACCACCACCAACAAACACACACAGCCAAAAACAACCCTTTTTCTTTCCTAAAGAAGCCATATGCAGTGAAGGAGCCCACCTTGTCCAGCGACCGCGGCCAGGCTGGAGCTCTGGCCATGTCCAGTCATTCCTGACTTAATCCCTGGTATTACTGGAAGACAAAACCAAGTCATTTAATCATCGCTGGATTTTCTTTCACCTACTACTCCCATGGCTGCCTCTCCTGTCTGGACTGCAGGTTTTTTGATGTAGGAGCTGGCTCTCCCTAAGAGAGAGAGCCTGCCTCAGTCCACCAGCAGGGACATTTCTGTCATTAGTAGCCAAGTGAGGGACCACATATACTTGAAAGCAAAGCCTGGTTTCAAGACATCTTCATCTGATGCAGTCATTTTAGGCCCATGCCCAGCAGGCATCACCTCTTAGGCTCAGCACAACACAATTAGTGCAGGGGTACAAAGCTTTCCTCTAACCATGCCCCGAACATGGGGCTGGTAGTTACAGGCTCCCAGAGACTCTAGTTCAAACAACTTCGTCTCTCCACCTTGGCAGCAGGCAGGCAGGCACGTCTGCTCCCTGTGCTGCTACAGAAACAACACTCTTTGAAATGCAGATCCTGCCCTGCTTTGTTCCCTGCATCTTTGTAGGTGCCGGATTTACAACACCCTCGCATCCTGATCACTGGCCTTACACCAAGGCTTGCTGTACCGGCCATGAACGCCAAGCTCACGTTAGTGTTCGGGACCACACAAACCCCAGGAGCCTTTTACCTCCCTTGGCTTCTCTTGACTGATGCTCAGGCAGGGAGACATGGTGATGCAAAGCTCGGGGTCAGACACAGCCAGCCAGATCACAGGATGCTTTTAAGATCAAGTCCTTGGTTCAGAAAGCTGCTCAGAGAAGCAGTTATTCACATGTCTGTCCTGGTGCCAGCAAGGGGGAGATCACGAATGAGAGCAAATTACTGCTCATGCAACAGCAGCTGAAGACATCAGTCCCCCTCTGGGCATGGACAACCCCTACGCAATACAGGGCTGCATCCAGAGAGCTTCAGATGGAGATGGATTTGGGATCCCCATGATGCTGAGGCTCACCTCCCCTCAATGCAGGTGTCTGCCCCAGCCTGTCTCCCCCGTCCTCCATCAACAAGCTCAAGCTGCCAAGGGGAATGTGGCTTGCAGTCTGCTGGCAGACACCCCATCTTTTTCAATTACATGCAGTCCAATTCCCATCACGAGGAGGGAAGCCAGGAGGAAATGCCACTGAAGTCAGCAGAGTCATGCTGCATAGTCTGGAGTGAGTGGGAGGAGATGCTAAGCCTGGCCTACACACATCATCCGGGCTTCTTACACCTGCCCCATGCTGGCTCAATCCTCATTTAAATTTACGACATCCATCCCCAAACTGGCAGGATGTGTTTACAATTAATAAGAGGGCTGTGGTGAGGTGTGTCCTTCTTTCTTTAAAGCCACACATCAGACCCCTTACCATCCTCTGCTCCCTGCAATAGAAAGCCTGCTCTGTAACTGAGTGCCCAGCTGCCAGCCTAAAAGCCAAACCATGCAGCATTGACCCCAGCAAACATCACCCATTAAAACACGCAGCTCCAGTTTACACCTTTCCCAGGCCAGAGCCTTAATGATTCATGGCTTTGAGCCCTCGGCCCAGCTTAGCCCACTCACGCAGGATGTACCACAGAAGTAGGCTCCAGCACTGATATCCTCTAGGGTGCAGTGAACATACCCCAGCCCTTTGGCAGCCACCAGCCAAGGGAATGGGTGCTACGGGACTCTTCCTGCCGGCCCAGCTCCCAGAGCAGAGGAGCAAGTCGCCTTTTTACTGCCAGCACTCTCCCCAGGGTTAGGACAGCTCAGAAGGGCAGCTTAGTACATCCAGGAGGTGCCCAGGATCTCCATTCCAGTGCCTCAGTTAGACCAAAGGGTCTGGAGACGTGGCTACACCCCTGGCTGCAGGACCAGCAAGTCCAAAAGCCACTACAGTAACGTGGCATGGGAAGCAAATAAGGAAGATTGGCAGCTCCACGAATTTCCCAGGGCCTTGTAACAGCAGAGGAATTACTTCAGGAGATGGTAAGATCTGAGAAAGCCTCCAGGCACAAGAAGGAAGCCAAATAAAGCCCTGTGCTCCCTGTTGGCTGACGTGTTGCACTCAGATGTACTCCCAGCTGTGGCCACTCTCCACCTTGGAGAGACAGGACCAACCACCAAACCCAGGAGCCAAATTAGTCATCAGTGGAGATGGGGATTCCCTGCTGGACCCTGAGGAGGAAAGCAGAAGCCCTGAGGCATGGGATTAATGTTAGCTAAAGAGAGCGCGAACAAAGATCAATCCAGTCCCACTTCAACACATCAGATACCCAAGGACTCCCTCCTCTGGAAAGACTCTGACTGAATAATCCTTCCCATGAATATTGAGATCTACCTTGAAACAGCGGCTGTCCCTTCCCACCCACCACCCCTTTTGAAGGCCACTCCAGAATGATCTCTTTCAAGCCTCGGAAATTGCTTCTAAAATCCCATCTAAATTTATTTCTGACCAGCTTACCACACAGGGATGCATCTTTCTCTACCGGAGTCCTTGCAAAAGCCGCTGGTATTAACAAGTAGATGTCTATTTAAACCCTACCGAGGGTTAAATCTAATCCCACATCCTATTCCAGAAAGTCTGGGATGCAGCCAAAGTATTTGCCCTGTCCTGAGGTGGGGACCCGTGGTAAGACCCCCAGCCCTTTCCTTCCTCCATTCCCTTAGAAGCAGTAAGGACAGAGAGTGCCTGAACTTCCTAAAGCCTGGCCCAGTGCCCCAGGAGATGGGGCATTGGAATATATATGTCAATATATATGTATGGAATATAGTCCCTGTGGCTGGAATGCCATGAATTTTTATTTCACCTCCACAGAGGCTACTCTGGGTTTGTGTGCCACGGAGACCAGGCCAGCAGCAAACAGAACCTGGCCCACCCCTTGTGCAGCAGTTGATACCAAGCAAGGAGAAACGTACCAACCCAGACATCTAAGGTAGGAGGGGGTCCCTGTTGTCTGCGGGACTACATGGCAGCCTTTCTGGCCTGTGCTGCAGGAGCTACGGCCTTTCCTCAAGCTCCTTGCCACTTTCTAAGTGATTTCTGCCTTCCATCTCATAGAACCATAGAATAGTCAGGGTTGGAAAGGACCCTAAGATCATCTAGTTCCAACCCCCCTGCTATGGGCAGGGACACCCCACACTAAACCATGTCACCCAAGGCTCTGTCCAACCTGGCCTTGGTTGGCCAGGGATGGAGCCAGGGATGGAGCATTCACAGCTTCCTTGGGCAACCCATTCCAGTGCCTCACCACCACTACCGTAAATAACTTCTCCTTGTATCTAACCTGAACTTCCCCTGTTTAAGTTTGAACACATTACCCTTTGTCCTATTGCTATAGTCTCTGATGAGGAGTCCCTCTCTGGCATTCATAGTTTCTCACTTGTAGCTCAACTAGATTATGATGTTCTCTTTCAGAGCTACAGAAACAAGCATGACTATTTCACACCAGGTAGGACCATTATGCCTCTGAGACCTTTTGGAAACTCAAATAAAGAGTCAGAGACTATCAAGAGATTTGCAGCTGTGAGAGCCTGCGGCGGAGAGAAATGCAGGAGCAGACGCTGAGGGGCTGAAAACCAATGTCAAGCCTCTGAGACCTCCTGGAGACAGACTGAGTACGGAGGCTGGCTGGGGACCTGGCCTCCAAAAGAACACCGCAGACAAACAGCACACCTGGACCATCTTTTATAAGGCCAAGGGAATTCAGAGGGTCCTTCCACCCCAGTAAATGTTTGGGATTTAGATGCTCAGCGGCACGGTTGGAACAATTTCCTTGATCTTTTATTACCCTGGTAAATAATTTATTGGGACAGCCATTTTAAAAAATCCCATAAAAGACCTATAAAACATATTTATCACACAAAAAACCATGCTCCCTGGCTCCAACCAAGACGCTGAAAACTTGTTTGTATACTTCACTGCACATAAACTAACCAATGCCTTGTGACAGCTTTAAGCTTTCTAACAGCTCTCTCCCTGCTGTTTGTTATTTCCATTTTTCTCTCTGTAACTTCAGGAGGAAAAAAAGAAGAACCCATCACAACGGGAGAGGTTTCTGCTTTTGGGCAGATATTGACAACCGGGAGCTGCCCCCCAGTTCTCACGGCACCTGGTACCTTTAGCAAATGATGCTTCTTTGGGCTGAAAAACACAACTCAAAGCTGTGGCTAGCTGCAGCACGTTGGGACGCTGGGATTGGCAGCCATACACAGAGGGCTGGAACTCGATGAGCTTACGGTCCTTTCCAAACTAAACCATCCTCTGATTCTATGTGTGACCGAGGTGCTAGTGGTACAAGCATCAAGCCACTTCTTTGTGCCTCGGTTTCCCTCTTGAGATGAGGAGCACCTATAAAGTACTTCGTTCTTCTGCTGCTGGCAGAGGGCAGGGCCCTTTTTTCAGCCAACACTCGAATAAATGAATAATCCAAACGAAGGGCTGAGGAAAGCATTTTCACACCCAAAACATGCAGGAGCCACCAAAGCTTTTCGTCACTCCCTTGGACACCAGAGGATGCAGTGAGATGAAGCCTGGTCAGCAGGACAAGACATCAGCCTGCTGTTGAAGTACAAAACCAGAACCCAAACCATATTTATAGTTGCAAGCACGATGCCTGGTTCCAGGCGGCCACACAGCCTCCCAAAGCAGACCAACACACACCCCCCCCACACTGTGCCTGCAAACCCAGGCCTCATCACGGACAGCTCTGCCTAGCAAAATGCCAACACACACAGATGACCTGGCATGGGGAAACCGAACTTCACACCTGGGGATGGGCTGAGGTGTGCTTCTCCTCTTCCCAGGAGTAGGGGGCCATGTGGGAGCAGCAGTGAGGCAGGATTGAACACGGAGCCCCTCTGCTGTGATGCAGAGCCTATCTTCCAGCCATGCAGGGAAGCAATCAAGAGTGAGAGCACAGTCCTCCCACACTGGGTCAGCAGAGCTGGCCATCAAGAGGGCTGCCAAAGCACACAGACACCCAGGCATGCACAAAGCCTGCTCCAGATGGCATCTATTGGAGGGAGCCAGGAGCTGTCTGGGTCAGTGTGCTCCCCATGCATGATCTGGCTCTTCTCCATCCCCAGACATCTCCAGAATCCCTCATTCTGGTCCTGATTCCAACACAGTGGTGATGTAATCCACTAAAATGCCTTTTCAGGACACGAGCAACACTCCCACTGTGCTCCCCCCTTCATTCAGCTTCCCCTCTGCCCATCCAAAGCCCACACCAGGCACTTGAGCTACAGCTGCTTTCATACCCACGTGAACCAAAATGTTCTTGTCTACACTGGCTGGTTCTCCATAATGTCTGCTCTCTGCCTCCACCACTTGCTCTACAGAGAGATCACAAGTTCAGAGCAAGCTCAAGCAGCCAGCATGGCCATATTATGAAGACCAAGCTATGAAAAGGTGATCAGTGGTCAAAGTAAGCTTTGCTTACTTTGCGGTCTCTGCGGTCTGAGGCTGCGGTCTCTGGATGCAGGGCATCACTTTTGCCCAGCTTCAGTGCAACCGTGGCTATGGGTACATTAACAGGGCACGTGAGAGCTCATCTGAGCCAGTGAATGTAGTACAGCTCCATCATAAGCCAGTCTCCCAAGCAGGTTAAAGCCCAGCAGAGCATTGGGTCTTCTGTGCTCATGGAGGCAAGGATGGAGAATGTAGATGCAGGGGGCAGGGAGAGCCTTTGTTTATCAGATCCATAAGTGAAGGCAGACAGCAGTCACCCAGAGGCTGGGATTCCAGGCTCAGCTTTGGGGCTGGGGCCTCTCCCAGCTTCACCAGGTCTCCCAGCTCCTTTGGCTGCCGCTTCCAAACTGATGAGCACGTTTGTGGTTAACTCCATTTGCAGATTTAAAAACCAAACCCTGGCACAGGAAATTAAAAGATAATGCAAGGAATTACTTAAAAAAAATTAATCTTTATTACTCTCCACTCCCAAGCTGCTAATAAAAAAATGTGTTCCTCATGCAGTCTCTATAAAAACAGGTTATAAAGCAGAGGAAGAGGAGAAAGCAGATGCTTTAAAAAAACATCTTTCACCCCTCTGCCCTGCCTGCCTGACATAGCCATTCATCTATACCCGTGTGTCAGCTCCCAGCAGCTTCCAACCCAGTCAGCCCTTTTTACCCTGCTAGGTAATTATTCTCCACCTCAGTCTGGTCCCCCCTGTCCTCCGCGTTTTACACCTCCAGTTGATCAGCAACCCCAGTCCAGAGAGCAGCCTAGAAGGTGGTTTAATAGCACACCTTCCTTGCCCCAGGTATCTCTGAGCACTGTATAAACCAGGATGAATTATAGCTCATTACAGAAAGGGCAGGCATTTGGGAAGTAAACAAAGCAGCTACTACAGAATCCAGCAATAGCACCACAACACCGGACCAGGGTTGATACGTGGAGGAAACCATGCCTGAAAGAGAGGTCAACAATCCTTGGCAGCTCTCAGAAACCAGTGTAAGAGACTGAGACGCACGTGGCAATTGCACAGATTTATTCAGAAGATGATTCTGTCTAGGAATGTGCTCAAGAAAGAATCATGGTCCTTGGTTCTAGCTGGTCCTGGAGCAGATGGAGCCAGAAATGGGACTGCATACCACTTCTGTGTCTTGGACCTACCAAGAGCCACCACGATTGAACAAAACCTAGCACATGAGAGAGATGAAGAAGCAAAAGTTATCAAACCCACCAGCTGTGTCCCTGCTCCAGTAGAAGAAACAATCATGAGCACAGATCCATCTCCCACTAGCCTTCTGGCCATCTCAGGAGTGTGTCCGCCCTGGGTGTGCTCAGGACACCCATCACCACTGCTCCTGCCAAAGAGGTGTCCCTGGGTCTGGTGGAAAAACAGCCATGCCTGGAAGGAGCAGAGTACTTCACAAAAGGAGAAACCAAGAGACTGAGAGCTGCTGCATCACACTACCAGCCCAGCATGAAAGATGGCTCTCTTAGCTACTCCATGCCCAGAGCTGGGGGTGGAGTGAAGGAGCCAGGCAGGCAACGGTAGTCTCCTGAACATGCTCTGATGGCCACTACTGCAGGAGCAGCCTTAGAGGACCCATAAAATCCAACCTCTTCATCCTGAGATGAGCAGTACAGGTACAAAAAACACCCCCTTCCCTCTCCCATGCAGAATGCAGGGGTTTTATCCCAGGAAAAGCAGCTCCACACCTACTCCTCAATGGGGATATAAGGAGTATTTGGCCTCTTCTGACTCCAGGAAGGAGAAACGCAGCCTGTAAATAAAGCACTGGCAAGGAACAGGTGCTGGGGGTGGAGGAAGAAGAAGGACAGAAACACAAGCAGGCTCAAACACAAGGAAGAAACCCCCAGGGACAGAATGTGCCTGCTGGCACTGCTGGCTGGTACACCTGTGGTTCCCCAGCCATGGGTAGAAGCAGAGTGGGGATGCCAGAGTACAGTGAGGCAGGAGGTGGCTTTCCGAGGGAAGGCTGACTGTGATTGATGGCACCGCGCTGTGTTCTCACTGATGTAGAAAATTAGAGAGCAATCGCTTCAGATATTGGCCCATCTGAGACACTTGTTGTGTCCATCTCCTGTACACAGGTGCCTCTCCTGGGACTTCTCCCTCCAGCTTGTAGGTTCATTATTCAGAGTGCTGAACTGGGAAAAGTAGCATTGTGTTATGGGCTTTTCTTTTTCCCCCAACTACTTGATTGTATTATTCTTGGGAATAGGTAAGGTGCCGATTTCCTCAGTCAGCTACTCGAGGGGAAGTTTGTTTCATTCTTCTTGGCTAGGAAAAAGTAACCCTTCATATTTTACTTTCTCTCCTAGCCCAAGGCAGGGAAGAGGCTCTACAAAAGAAAAAGACAGGAGCCTTTTCTTTTCAGGTGGAAACAACTCCCTAAAAACCAGCAAGTCATGCTTCACCCTGGGGCAGATATGATTGTTGGTAACCACATCAAGCAACGCTACTCTGCTAACGTAGCCTTCAGCAGAATGGTACCCTCTTGACTTTCCATCCCTTTTGCCATTTAAACAGTTCCTGGTTTTCCTTCCCATTTTTGTGTCTGCTTTCGTCCCTCCACTGCCTCTCTGTTAGATGCCAAAAGAGTTTCAATGTGGTCTTTAAGTGGTTTTTAAAAAATCTACATATGCTTCCATATGAAATGATGAAGCCAATGGTCTAGATCAGCACAGGCTGTTGGGTCTTCAGGAGATGTGCTTCAGAGTGCTGGCAGGACTGCAGCTGGTGGCATGGTTGTCCTTTTAACAGAGGTCCAAGCAGGGTTGTGTTTGTCTTTTTGTGAGGAGCTCCCCAGCTCAGGAGCCTGGACATTCCTGTTGGGTGATGAGCTTCGAAGCAGGGAAATTCTGAAGCCATTCTTGAGATACCCAAGAGCAAAAAAAGCAACCACAGGTGTGGAGACTACTGGGCCCTTGCCTTAAAACAATTCTATCCCTCAGTAGTGGGCAACCAGTTTTTTCTCAGCCAGGCACAGCATAAGAGCTCATGTCCCAGTGTTTCCACACATGATAGAGGAACCTGTCTGACTGCTGCCAACACAATGCCAAACAAGCCCTACACTCCTACTGCAACCGGTAACCTCTCTTCAAACTCTCCAAGAGCTCCCAGGCAACTACACCAGTCTGGGGAGCAGCACAGGCTCTTTCACTTGTCTGGCATGGCTAGAAGAGACTGACAAAACAGGTTAGATATGGGGACTCCCACCTCTGGAAAGGGCAAGGAAGTAGTTCCATTTCCATCATAACTCCAAGCTCCACCATTGGTTTCTCCTGACAGCTCTCCAGCCTGGGGCAATTGAGCTTGCTCCCATGTCAAAAGGGCAAATTGCTTTTTTTGCTCTTGGGTATCTCAAAAATGGCTTCAAAATTTCCCTGCTTTGAAGCTCATCACCCAACAGGAATGTCCAGGCTCCTGAACTGGGGAGCTCCTCACAAAAAGACAAACACAACCCTGGTTTGTCCTCTGTTAAAAGGACAACCATGCCACCAGCTGCAGTCCTGCCAGCACTCTGAGCACCCCCTGGGTCAACGCACTGAGGGCTGGCAACAAGCAGCAAACATCAGATCCAAGCCAAAGCCTGAAACACTCAAGAAAACCCTACAAGAAGATGACTTGGAACAAAGCGTCCCTCTCCCTTCCTCCCTCCCACATCCACCAGAGACTGACCCCAGAGCCCACTACCAGTTTTCCTAGTGGTGGTTAATCATCTGCCCTCTGGAAGTCTCTTCTCAGGGTGCAGAACAATCCCCACACATTCCACCTTCTCCATCTGCTAATGGCTTCCTTCTACCCAGGCTGAGCCTCCCCCAACCTGAACTAATGGTAGGAAATTAGCATTAAAATGATAGCTTGCTATTAGTAGTGCCTCAGCTTCCTATCACACTCCAGGAACAGCAAATGACAGGCTGTGATTTCCCTGCCGTGATGCAGGGGAGAGGGAGTGATGGCAGCCAGAAGCACTGAAGTTACTCATGGAAAGTTTTAGGCTCATCTCTCCTATTCCAGCAGCCCCTTGCATTCCCCATCCCCGTTGTGCTCATCCACTACACAGGCAATCTTACAAACAGATGGCACCTGGGCAGGAAAGCAGACAAATTGGCTCCCACCTGCAGGAGCACTAAGCTTTCAAAGCAGACGAGCACTCACTCGCCAAGAGCCCCGCAGTGTGGAGATGCCAGAGGAATCTGCCATCACCCACCTTCCTCCCTCCTCACTGCTCAATGACTCCTGCTGCATCCTTGCCTGGTTGCAGACATACAGCTGGCTCCTCCCAGGAGTCGGTGGCAAGAGGGGAAGGCTGTCCTGGATCAAGTGCCTAGAAGAGGTAATTCAGGCTGAGCATCAACAGAGCAACACTTTTTTCATGTCAGCACAAAGCTTTGGCTTGGAGGGCTTGCAGCTAGCCTGAAGGAAGAGGGTTTTCTTGGGTTCCCACTGAACATCCATCTGTTTGTCATAGAAACAGCAAGCTCAAGCTGTCTCTTCTCTCCTCCTGCCAAAGCAGGGGTCTGCCCTCCCAGAAAATTCCCCTCCTTGACCAGATAGCTGTGGCAAGAGCATGGAAAGACTCATTTCATTTTCTGCCTGCCTGCCTGCCTGCTCCTCTGAGCCCACCTGGCTGAAAGCTTCTTAGTACATCAAGGCCAGGGAAGCAGCTCGTGTACCAGACTGCAGAAAACAGAGAGGCAGGAGGAGATGAGCAAATCCATGGGTGTCAGTGCAGGCTGTCATCTCCCTCTGGGTACCTGAGTGACCTTGCGGAGTTGTAGCAACTGAGGATTTCATATATGGTGCATTCCTCCTTGCAGAGCCACATACTGCTGGTCATCTGCACCAGGGAAAGGGGACACAGTGAGGACAAGACATGCAGGAGCACTTGAATGCTTTCAGCACATATTACATGGAGTCATACACAACACTGCTGAAAACATCCATTCAAAGCTACATTTTTAAGCTGCTTGGGTAAAGTTAATCTCTTTCACTCTACCCTTACCTCTCAAAAAGTGCCTGGACCAACAAGTGAAGGCAAGTGTCCTTGAGCTCCAGCCTTCCAATTGCCTTGTAATGGGCCTAGAAATGGGATGAAAACGGGAGAAGCAAGAAGATGGTAGGAAAAAGCAGGGTAAAACAGTCACCCCTTTCCCAGCATTCTTATTAGCAGTTGAGATGTGGGAGCAAGGAGAGGATTTATCTGATGATGGATAGCCCGCACATTTGTATCTTCACTGAGCCGTAGACCCAGTTCGGCAGGCTCCTGACAGATGCAGATGGCAAAGCCATTTTTAATAAGGTGAAGAAAAAAGGGAAAAAGAAAAAAACAAAACAGAACAAAATAAAGACAGGCTCCAGCTGGAAAAGATGCAAGACAGGATCAGAGCTAACAGAGAACCAGAATCTTGGATGCAACAAAGAAGCCCACCCCTACCTCTGTTTTCTACCATGGCCTGGCAGTAGCAGGGTCATTCTCTCCTCTGTAATCAGGTGCAAAATGAAAGCTGCACCCAGAACAGCAGTATAGCTTTGCTGAACTGGTCTCTGAGGATAGAAAGCTGGCAGAGAGGCTGCTGGAACTCTTCTGGTCACAAGCACTCTTCTACAAGATTAGCTCCCATTTCAGAGGAGGTGAGAGACAGCCTGCAGAGAACATTAACATGTTTGCCCCTCAGACCCTGATTTAGTTCAGGCCTGGCCCCCAAAGAGCACAGATGGCCCCCAGGACTCTGAAGAGACATCCCTGGCAGACTTCCTGTTGGTACAAGACTGCCAGCACAACAAAGGACCATGCTGTGCAATGCTCCCATGATGGCAAACACGGCAACTCCCAATGGCCCTGATTTATCTCAGTCAGTGACAAGGGCTTTCCCTCTGTCCCAGGCCACCACACAGCAAAGAGACATCAGTGGCACAGAGCTGCTTACCAACACAGCAAGAAAAGTGATGCTCAGCACAGTATACATCGCCCTTTGAGCAGCACGTATGCATGCCCTGCTTGTTACTAGAAGCCAGGGGTTCCTGATGTAAGCCAGGGGGAAGGGAAAGGAAGAAGTAACCTCATGGTGGGAAAGATTTCACCTCGGCCAGTGACATTCTGCTATTGTCACCGCCAGCCATAACATCAGCCTCTTGCTGTGAAATCTGAGTTGACAGTGATACAGGAGAGGAGTAGAGAGGGCAGCAGTCTCTGCACACCCCTCCCTGCACAAGGCCTCTGCACAAAGCAAGAACCAGTAGTTCATCACCAGGTTACTGAGCAAGTAGATCTTCCTTTTCTAGAGCCATGGAATAATCTTCCCTTGAAGTTATCCCTCCTCCTGGGCAACTCTGTGGAGGATTTCATTTTGGTCTCTGTTGTATCCTCTTCCATTTCTGAAATAAAGAAACATATGTAGAAGCCAAAACCTCCTTTGCAATACAACACATGCATCCATAAGCTGAAGTCACCAAAGCCTGAAGAGCTTCTAGTGCCAAAGTCCGGGTGCTTTCAGACTCATTGGAGGTGCATTAAGCACCTTTGAGCCCTGCTGCCTGTGGCATTTCCAGCTGACATTCCCTCCCCTTGTCCCAGGAACAGGCAAGGACAGGGCTGGGCAGCAAGGTGTGGCGAAGGTTATTGCTGAGACCTGGTAAAAATGTCATCCAGCAACATATGCTTCAAAAAAGATTCATTCCCAAGCAGCCAGGCTCCATAATAAAAGTGTCAGAGCAGGCGACTTGCCTCCCCAAAACCTCATTGCCTCCAGATTTATCCTGTCTCAGGTCTCTCTCCCTCCGTAAGCCAGCACGTGCCTTTCCTTTCAATAGGCTTGCACTGAAACTCAGCCAGCTGAGATTGTAAGGGAAAAATTAAAACCAGCCAGGTGAAGGGACTGGGGGGCGGAAAATGCTCGGAGCCAGGTTTTCCTCTAATTTTGGCTGCTCTCATTTCTGAAAGGGAGGGGGAAGCAAGAAGTACCTTAACATGAGAATGCTCCCAAACCAGAAGCCACCCGATTTTGTGTCCCAAACCAGTGCTGTAGCTGCTAGGCTGTATCACCTCATTCTCAGAAAGCTCAAATCACATTCCTGATAAAACTCATCCCAGAAGACATGAACATCTCTGAGCCTGTCACCCTTCCAGCCTCTTCTGAGAGCTGTGCATGTGGAGGGTACCCAGAGAGCAAGGAGAGAGGATGAAGCTCCCTGTGAGTCATAGTCTTGGGGAGTGCTGAGCACTGGTTTATCTTCAGAGATACAATGCTAATGCAGTATTGCAGGCAGCCCCAAAGACAGAAATAGGGGGCACAGGGGGAGGAGAGAGAAGAGAGGAAGAGAGAGGTTAATATTAATGTTTTTTTGCAAAGAGCTAAAAATACCCAGAATAGCCAGAGTTTCTGTTGTGTCTGGGTTTTTTCTCTTTTCTTCCCTTCACCACCCCAAAGGAATATGCCACATAAATTAGAATTATTTCCTTCCAACCTGCAAGACAGGACCAGGCAAAGCATCCTTCAGCTGTGAGTGAAAGAGACAGATCCTGCCTTTGTCGGGAGGACACCAGCCCCAGGGAGGCGAGGTGGAGGATGGCAGATACCAACTGCAGGGACTCTGCTGGCTAATCCCGGTAACCACGAGAGACAGGTCTGTTCCAGGATCCCAGCTGGGGTGCAGGGTGTGTTTCTCCAATACAAAAGAGACATCAATAGCAGAAGTGAATCCTGGGCGTCTTAACTGTCCTGGGGGGATGCAGGCTAAGAGCAGATGCCTGCAAAAGTGGGCTGTGTAACAGCTTTCCATGGAGCAGAGAAAAACTCCACTACTGCTAAGGCAGTCCTGTTATATTTGCAAAACTTGTTACAGGAGGCAGAGCCCATGATACCTTCTGGACCTATGAACCTAGGACACCTTAGCTGGCCCATGCTAGGATACCCATTCATGTACGTGGCTTGCTACCTAGCACCCCCTTCCTCCATTCAGCTAATAGCATGGAGAGAACCAGTTTGCTTCTATCAGTGAGTGCTCATCCATAGGCAAGAAAAAAAAACAAAGCCACCCCCACCAGGCCGTAAAAGCACTGCTTCAGTGTGTCACAGCTGTTTCTCACATCTGGATGAGACAGCACTTAAAGTGTTGCAGCTGGCACCAGCTCCTCAGCATCTCCTAATCCTGTTAATGCCAGGCAGGGGAGAGGTCTGGCAGTCGAGGTGAAGGGGCACTTCATCTCCATCAGGTTCTCCTCCGTTAATGAAAACGTTTCGCTAGCATGTCCTCAGGAAGGTTTCCTACAGCTCCAGCCCCTGTGTGATTGAAGGCTAATCTTGGTTCTTGTTGGCTGAATGGCAGCCCATGAGGAAGGTGATGTATTGTGTTTCACTTCAACTCGACATTTAATGGTGTTGGAAAAAGAAGAAAAAGCACCAGATGTTTCTAGAGTGTAAGTGATCTCTTCCTGTAAAACAGAGAGAGGACAAGACAGGAACAGGGGTCTCACGGACTGGGATCACAGTGCACCCAAGGGGCAATGGGTGTAAACTGGAGCATAGGAAGTTCCACGTTAACATCAGGAAGAACTTCTTTACTGTAAGAGTGACAGAGCACTGGAACAGGTTGCCCAGGGGGGTTGTGGAGTCTCCTACACTGGAGATATTCAAGGCCCGCCTGGACAAGTTCCTGTGTGATGTACTGTAGGTTACCCTGCTCTTGCAGGGGGGTTGGACTAGATGATCTTTTTAGGTCCCTTCCAACCCTTGGGATTCTGTGATTCTGTGATTCTGTGATTCTGTGATTCAACCCCTCTGCAAAGGGCTATTTCATGCGCCAGTGTGGCTCCCTCCAAGAAGCAGTCCATCTGATCACATGTGGCCACAAAAGGCAACATGTTCTGTAGCCACTCTGTGGGTCATGACAGGCCTCCAATGAGCTCCCCATCATCAGTCTGGTCAGTGCAGCGGCTGGGAAAAAGAACAAGGTCTGGAGTGCAGGCTATTTGGGTTCAGGGAGGAGAGCACGTAGCAGAGGCTTGGTACTCACAGGCAGTGGCCTTGGCTCCTCTGCCTGGCTTTGAACTAGTCTCTGAAGCCTCAAGATGTGAGGTTTCCAATCTGCAGTGTTAGCTTTCTTTTAAAATGCTTAGAGACCTACCCATAAAACAGGGAGAAAAAAAATCAAGATTACAATCCTTTTGCTGGTGTGCCGCTCACACTCAAGGAGATGCCTGGCTCCAAGACATACCAATCTTTCCCCTCTGCTCCAGAGCCAGAGCTCCAGATCATCACCACCAACTGTTGCTCTCCTGCTGTGTCTGCCCTGGCTGGAACAAACCAATTACTCATCATAGCACCTTCTACCTGCAAATCTTTGCAGCTTTTCTCCTCCTTTTCTGCCCCTACAAAACTACTAATACTTGTTGAGGACACCCAAACACAATACAGCCTCTCCTGTTTGCTTTCCTTTCTCCTCCTCTCCCTTTTCCTATCTTTTCCTAGCCCCGACTGCCACTGGCACTGGATGTGGGATGCTTACCACAGACCACACAAAATGTGTCCTCCAACAGCTAAATCTGGAGAAGAAGCAGAAACTCAGAAATCAGGAAGAAAAAGAAAAACTTCTAATTACTGGCAATTAGCTCTACTCAGTGCTTAGCCACTGGACACCGTGCCCCAGACACAAATCACTCTAGTAGGTGAGCACACAGGGTAGCACATAACATACCTGCACACACAGTACACAGGTGAGTACTCAGGGTGCTTGCTGAAGGTATTCCAACCCATTTGGTCACCAATGGCTGCAGCCCTTCTGGGGGCCCCCTGTAGCCCAGTCAAATTGTGGATGGTACTTTGCTCCCATGAGCTGTGGTCCAAGCAAGAGACAAAGGCACTTGCTGAGAGCTGAAGCCCAGCACATGAAATTGCCTGAGGGATGTCCATCCTCATGCCCAGATCCACCTGATTGGGTTATCTGGCTGTTTTTCTTCCCAGGAGGGATATCAGCTACAGACAGCACTATGGGTTGCCTGTTGATGCAGTTGCAGAGGGAACAGCCCTTGCTGACAGACACCTTCCCCTCCACAGGAGGACAGGCTTCGCTCCCAGCCAGAGGGAAAGTGGAGGCACCCAGCTCACTACTGCAGCGGAGGAGGCACTCAGCCAGCCACTAATGCTTCCTACTGTCTTGGAGCAAAGGGATGAATTAGCTTTTATTAGCTCTTACGAAAAGCACATCACTCCTGCCCTTTCCTCCTTGCGCAAGACTCATACACAGACTCAGCTGTGCAGCAAGTGAAGCAGAACCAACTTACCTCTGTGCCAGCAGTCCCAAACTCCTTTTGGGTCCTGTATAAATCTTACGAATTTTAAATCTTAGACAAGGTGGGAGTTAGGATAGAGCAATCCTCCTAAGGTGGTGGTGCAAGGTGGTGCAGGGCCCTTGCTGCCCCAGAGTTCTTTAAAAAAAGATCGATGCTTGGCTTTTTCATACAGATCTCTCAGGTGGCACCACATATGGCCCGAAGAAGGGCACGGTCTCCATGCCAAAGCCAGAGCCACTGCACAGTCCCTACTGCAGACACCCAGACTTGGAGCTGTTATTTGGGATTGGTCGGCAGTTTTCCACTGAGCACTTCTGGCGTGCAATGTATTCCTCATCCCCAGCACCCAGCCATAAGCAGGGCTGAGGGATGGTGCTGCTCCAGAGAAGCCTCTCTGAAGTCACTCTGGGGCTTGTTAGCAGAGTGATAAAGGGGATGAATGGCCTCAGAGAAATGCTCTATTTCCTGCTGTGGCATTCATTATCCTTTAGCCGGGCAATTCTTCACACCAGCCAGGAGCCCTGGGCTTGCTCGTTTATTGTCCTCAGGGGCTGTCTTCCACAAGAGGCCAAGCTCTGTACCTGCACTCATCGCCCCAGGCAGCTTAAGCGTGCCTGAAGAGCCCTCAGCATGGCAGCCCATGCAAGACGGCTGGGGGCAGAGCAGCTCTTCTCCTGGGTAGTCTCTGAGCTCAGCGCCTTCCTCCCACCCAACCAGCTTGCTTTCCCAAACTCACAATTTGGTGATCTGAGCCACAGCTGCCCCTCCAGATCTGCAGGAAACAGAGCTGGGCACGTTTTCAGGCTAATTTCCCAAGAAGTGCAAAGCATATGCACTCCTGCTCCATCAGTCTGTCCTCTGCCCACTCCCCGCAACTTCTGACACAGCAAACAGATTTCAGCCTGATCTGACAGAGAGACAGAGGTCTCAGAGACAATCAGAGTCTATAAATTTCATGGGAACAGACTGTTAAAGAGAGGAGAGACATTATTAGCACCTTCCAAACTGTAGTGTATCATCCCTTATTAGACATCAGACAATCTGTGTGGGAAAAGGAGAGATACTATAAATATTGCAGTAAGGGGAGATGCTCCATTCAGCACAAGCAGCTTACTAGACACCAGCGAATCCAAACTCAGGTGATATATCCACAAGAGATGAGACTTCATGGATCCCACTGCACACAGTACTAGCGGGTGAAGGTTTCAAGCCTGTTCAGCCGACAGGACAGACAGCCAGCTAAGATGGCGTGTTAGCCTTTTCAAAGGCTTTTCAAAGCCTCTGGAACCAGGCTGTGTGCTTTTTCCTTGCTGGTCTTGCAGTGTGCAAGCTGAGGTCCTGCTGCATTTCCAGTTTGAATTGCCACCCTAGACTTATGGATTAGTTCAGATGCCCCCTGAAATGGAAGAGACATGCCCAGGTCCAAGGGGGAGCACTGATGGGCTCCATCCCTGCAACCCTCTCATTGCCTCTCTGCCACACAGAAAGAGATTTCACCTTCCATCAAGATGTTTCATCCACTTCCAGCAAGTGCCAGCAAGAGGAAGGCAGCCCCAAGTCAAAGCAGCCACCCAGGGAACTCACAACAGTATCACACATCAAACTACCCATTAGCAGGTTGACTGATTAGTGGCATTTGTTATTGTGTGAGAGGGTGCCTGTTCCTCTACACATAGGTCCTTTCTGCAGACCAGACCCACTCACCAACCCCAAGTACAAATCTGCAAGCCAGTGCCAGCACAGAGCTGGCAGGCAGCAGCATTGGTGCAAAGCTCAGCCTTCCCCTGGCAGGACAGAGTAAGTCCTAGCGACCCTTCCTCTTCCTTCTAAAGGATGAAGGGGACATAACAGTCGCTTGGTTCTCCTTTAAAGTCAGTTAAACAGTTTGCACATTACACAGTGATTACACAGTGTGATACAGCCTTGGGAGAGCAACACCAAGAAGCTATTGAGTAGACCTACCGGCTGGGTTTCCTTGCTCACCTCCTTTCAGTGACCCAGTTAGGAGACCCTCATTAAACTATTCCAATGTGGAACCTGGAGCTGGTTTTGTTGGGACCTCACATCACTCATCACCACTCTCTGGTATGGGAAAAAGTAGCAAGAAGCACATGGTACATGGCAAGGCAGCAAAGGTGACTGGAGCTTGCAGAGTCTGACCCCATTGCAAGGAAGCCAAACCTTACATGCAATTTGGGGACAGAGTAGGGCAATCCCTGTGCTCATTTAGGATCTGTACTGCCCCAGTTGTCATCTGTTCATGGTGTCATTTCCAGCCTCACTCATTCCAGAGCCCTGGAAGTAATCGAGAAGTGGAAAATAGCCTTTTTCCCTCCAGTTCCTATGTGATGCTGGCCCAGCTGGCCAGATGCATTTTGGGGCTTCTCTGAATCACCTGGTAAAGGCCAGGTCCCAGGATGTGCTGTCAGCCTGGTGGATCACGTATCACTTGTCCTTGCAGGGCTTCAGCTCCACAAAAAGAGTATTTAAACATGCACTACAGCACATCCTTTATTCCAAAACAAGGATTTACACTTCAGGGCTGCTTGACTCCCTGTTCCGTCCAACAAAAGGAGTGATGGGGATTGAATCCAGGCTTGTGTTCATTAAAAACAAAAAAAAAAAAAAGAGAAAATAAAGAAATCCAGTCACTCTATCTTAATTGTTCTGATCCAGCCTTTCACAGTGTTGCATTGAGCTAAAGGGCTGCACCTGAAAGTATGCCAAGAGCAGCATGAAATGTTAATGTTGCAATTAAAACAATATGAATATTGCAGCACCGCTCTGCTGCTCCCCATCCACTGAACAATTCTCATTCAATGGAAGTCAAGTTACATTTGAGGAAATAATGAGGTCTGCTAATTAAGTCTGGCCTAGGAAGAGAGCAGTCTTAAAAGGGGGAAAAAAATCAGATCCCCCCCAAATATATACATTCACTGCTTATTATCTGCAGAGGGAAATCATTAACACTGCACAATGCCAGGATCACAGGTCAGCACCCATTGTCTTATTGCACACATCTAGAGGAAATTATCTTTTTAATGATAAAACACATAAGTCAGGACCTGCCTTGTCCCTAGGAGCTGAGTGGGGAATGCCAGGCTGACACTTTCCATACTCTGAATGCAGAAAGCAGGTACCTGACAGTGAATGCCAAATCCAGGCTGGGCTAGTGAGAGGCAGGCAAGGGCTCCAAGAAGCTGAAGTCCGCAGATTACATTCAGCTGACACAAGACAAATCCCACCTTGTACACAGGGAAGGGATTTTTTCTCCCCAGCAACTGAGACAACTGACTGACAGTGACACTAACTTGAGCTAGTGGAAGCCATACGGAAAGAGACTGCTGGGTCAGTCCTAGGGGGACAAAGACTGGTCAGGATCATCTCATGTTTTAACTCTAACAAGAGGCAACAGGGGAAGACCCCCCTTCCTGCCCCTTGCATCCACCAGTTGCAGCCCCAAGCCGTTGCAGTAACACTGCACCCACCAGTTGCTGTCCCAAGTGTTTGTTGCAGTAGCATGAGGACACAGCAACAGCCCAGAAACCAGAAACAGCAAGTCCACGGGTCCCAAAGGAAATCTGTATCACTGCCTCACACCCACAGCTTCCCCACCTTCTTGTCTTTATCATCTTCCCAAATTTCTTTATCCATGACTGTTGCTGGGACTGCCATTGTGATTCCCCAGTCCAGGTAACTGCAGAGGGAGATCGAGGCAGGGAGTGTCTGGCATCATGCATATTTCTTGGGAAGACCAGACGGCTGGGAACAGGCCGACCATAACTTCCTGCTGATTCATCTGCCTTTTCTCTTCGAGTTTCAGGAGCATACAAGACCTACTCATCCTACAGGCTTGAACTTTGCCATTAGACCCAATCTGACAAACCAGCATGGAGTTGTCTAGGGACTACAGAGCAGCTTGTTGTGTAAAGAGCAGGCTACATTAGTCCAAACCTCTCCTGCTGCTGGAGAAACACCCTTCCCAATTCCCCAGAAGAAAATTCATCCACTGGAGGTGTGAAACAAGGCACCAGAGTTGCGGTTCATTCCTTCACCACTGCTGACACTCTGAACCAGGTAAGATCCTTGGAAACACAAAGATCCAAACGAGGGGAAATCAAAAAATCAGGAAAGGAAACGCTTCATTTGAAAGAGGAGAAAAATACAAATGAAAAGATCAGAAAGGACCTTCTAGGTCCTAGATTGTCCTAAAGGGCTCAGATACCATTTATATCCATCTGTGGCCTCCTGGAGATGGAAGAGAAATAAACTTATTTGCTAAGCAAGGTTCAGCCAGGAGGATGCCTTCACCCTGACCCCAGCAACAGCAGCAGCTCACTGTTTTGTGGATGAATAGGTGGTCTCCTCCATCCAGCCTGTTTCTCACTGTATTTCAAGACGAACCAGCACTTGCTGCTACCAAGTGTCTGTTCTGCAATAAAGAGCAATAAACATGCCAGAGTAATTAATGTCTTAACAACTTATTACAATCCTCAGATAATTAATCACAAAAGCTAAACATGCTGTCTCACCCTCCTAATGTGTTAATGCTCTAATTATTATGCCTCAATTAAGGGAAAGTCAGCGCTCCTTGCTTAGAAGTGCATGTTTAATAAGGGTGCTTGAATGCAGGCAAGTTGAAGTGGGAAGGGAGGGGGTGATGGGGGTTAAGGAAGAGGACACCATTTTTAATGAGGTTTCACGGGTGGCTCGAGGCAAAGAATTGACAGCCTATATCTGTGATCTCACACACAACTGCATGTGGAACTGGGGGCCATCTGCGGTGGCTCTGTACTCCACTACCCACCGGGCTATTTATAGAAGAAGCAGTATGTGGGACAGACAAGACAGGGACTGGAGATGAGCAGTTACACTGTGGATCTGGACAGTGCTAGACAGCAGAGCTGGCAGCTCGCAGAGCAGTCAGCAACAGGAGCAAGTGGTCTCCACTATCCAGCCCACTTATTGCCTTATTTCTAGACACACAGGCACTTGCCATCACTCCTGTCACATGTAAAGTCTCTCCAGCACAGTCCTCTACCCTTGACGTACCTTGCCTTCAAACAAGCTAGCTCTGGGCCATCCCTTGGAGATGATAAAAATAGTCCCCAAAACCCAGGATTACTAAGGGATGTGACAGAGCAACCCGTCTCATTTCAGCCGTTGCCTGGTGGTTTTCCTTTCATTCCTTTGTTGCATGAGGGAACAGAAAGATGTGTCTCAAAGAACTCACCATTAAAACATCCTTGGTTTATAGGCAGGGGAACAGAGGGCCAAGGAAAGGCATTCTGCAGGGGACTTTGGTGGTTGCTACCACTGAATCTGCTTTTCTGGTTCCTGGCTCTGAATCTCAGAAAGAGGTTCTTGGTGAAGAGGAGCTTGAGTACAGTTTAACAGAGAATGTAGGACCTGGACCCCTTACTGTGTGACAGCAAGAGGTCCCCACTGCACTCAAGACACAGCTCTTCATGCATATGATCCTCATTCTTGAGAAAAACTTTCAGTACAAAGTATAGTCAAAGCAAACATGGCATCACCTCTAGTACACCCTGCTGAAGTGGTGTCCCTAGAGAGCAAACACTCAAGATACAGGACTCAGAGAGAGGTGGCACAGATCTGCAATGAAGCAATCATTGGAAGCTGAGACCAGAAGGGCAAGGCTCCGGATCTCGGTACCATACAAGAGCTGCAACAGAAGAATGGCTGGAGCCCAAGTCTCCCAAACAAAGCCTATTAAAATTTTATTTTTCAAATAAAAAGCTTTTGAAACAACTCCCTCGCTCAGGTGGGTCTTCAAATGTAAGAAAGCTCTCCCTGAACCAGCCTGGTTTCTGTTCCATCCAGGCTTTTCTGAATTTCTCAGACAAATGAATCACCAGAAGCATTTCCAGCCTAGGTTTGACTGGAAAATGATTTTATTTCCTCAAAAAATAACATGCTATGTAGGTTTGGATGGTTTCTCTGAGGAATAAGGGAGAGAGAATGAGAAACAAAACAAAACAACCTGGAGGGGACATGAATTTTAAAAGCCATGAAGAGTTTTAGTTTTCAAATAATCCAAATGAAAAAATATTTCACATACTCATTTCCACAAAAATAATTCTGTCACCCTGATTCCTTGACGATGTCTCATGGAAAACAAAAGCAAGCTCTCCACCTGTGCTCACTTCACCTCTGAGACCACAGCCTGCTGGAAGTTTGACTGGAGAAAAGGGGTTGATGTCTCCCCATAGAAGCAGCCTGTGGGTTCCTCCAAAGATGAGAGCTCCAAAGGACTTGTGTGTTGGCCCTCTCTGCATGCCGCTTTCCACTCCAGCATCAGTTTTGATCTGCCCAGACTTTCCTTCACCTCTTTGATGAGGATGACTTTAGACATCCAACTGTAGTTCCCCACACTTGGCTGGAGGCACTGCAGCACTTTATCTCAGCAGCTTCACTCTGCTATTTGCTGCATGAAGACTTCACCAGAACCCAACCCGTCCTGCAAAACCTGACATCCACAACAGGGCCATCAAAATCATTGAAATCTGAGCAAACACCACTTCATTAGGGAGATACATGGTGTATGATGCCTCCTGAGGAACTGAAGGATCTTTCTGCTGCTATTTGCACTGACTGATGGAGTGGGGAATTTTTCCATGGCTGTTGGCATCTATATTGTTCATCTATGTTGAAACAGCTGTGCTCCGAGATGAGACTGTTGCCTTCTTTCTTTTCAAACATACTATCCAAGTCTCTCAGGCATTGCAAGAAAGCAGCTAACTGGTTTTGTACCTCACCGCTCACCACTGGCCACTAAAGTGCTCACTTGAACACACAGGCAATTGAAGACAGTTAGTTCCGGGGCTAGAAATTTTGGCTTGGTCATAACAGATTCGACCTATTGCAGAGCATCAAGTCAGTTGAATATCTGGTGCCAGGAGTTTTGGAGAAGTTGTCTGGCTTATGTTAGTATTGTGTGGGGTTGGAAAAAAAGAGCGCAGTAACACACAGCTCCTATGCCAGGGTATTTTCCCTGGGATGCTCTGGGCCCTGTTCAGCCTGTACCCATCACCAGTATGAGAAAAGGCATCAAATCAGAGCCTTCTTCCCAGTACAGTGGACATACGTTCACAGTAATCCTCACTGTGCCCAGACTGAACATGATCCCATTCACACTGGAGCAGATGAAATGGAGAGGGGAATCACCATTCACCATGCCTCTTTGCACCTTCCCCAGATGAATTTGGGGTCAGCATCTTGGAGATCTGCTCCCAGACATGCTCACACGAAACACTTGCACGCAGCAAGCATACGTGAGCATGTTCCCAGCGCCCTGCAGCAGGGCTTGAATTCTGAAGGCAACCTCTGGAGGAGAGCATACAACCATCACATAAATAGATACAAGATGTAATGACTATCAGATAAAACAGCATCACGGCTTCTCAGAAACACAGTGGGGCCCGAGTGGGTTAAAGTGCTGGGCCATGAACAAAGGTGGTGCCACTGGAACCCAGATGCCCCCAAACCAACCCTCACAGACTTTCTGAGCTCAGCTTACCCTGTCCCTCTGCCTGCTTCCTTTAAGACAGCATGCAGCATGACAGCTGGGAAACCCACTCTGGTCCAAATTTTGTTACAACCCTGCTGGTTTTTATCCTTGTTTACTAGCATTAATTTTAATGGCTTTCCCTACATTAACTTTGTCCTGAACCAGTCGGAGAAAGATTCCTGCTCACTTGCCTTCTGGAGAACAGCCTGGGTAATTTTCCTTTGTCGTATAACAGTCTGTCTGGGATCCTCAGGAACTACAGCCATACTGTGTACTTTGTTGAGGGCAATAAACTTCCCAAGGCTGGAGAAGGAAGATTTACATATCCCTGAATACACTACCTGTTCTTTATTAAGTTTGAGTCTTGGCTTGTGCTGGTCCAGCAGGTGGAAATTTCTTCCTCCTGCTCAGCATGGAACTACTGAGCCTGCACCAAGGAAACTTAATGCTTCCAGGCAAAGTGGCAACCTCTCCAAGTCTGGGAAGTTTTGGGCTGGCTTCATCACTGAGTCTCATTTTCCCTGGAATCATTAAACGTGCCTGTGAAATATGCCCTGAAAGAGATGATGGTGCTGGAGTAAACATGGAGGATGTTTCAGAGAGGTGGGGAGCAGGAAGAGAGGACGCCTTGTCCTCTGCACCAGCCCTCTGCTCTGCGATGCCCAACTCTGCCCACACTGGCAGGGCTGGGCATTGCCATACAGGCAGTGCCCCTGTTTGTACTATCTCATTGTCCCCCACACCTTTATTTGAAGCAGGGAGCAGAGGTGAGGATGATGCTATGCCTGAGATTTCTCCCTCCTGTTCACTCCCCCTTTTCTCACCTCTGGCTCCTTCCAGCCACCATCCTGGCTTCCTGAAGGAGACATCACAACTCAAACCAGGCTGGGCTCTGCTGGAGAGAAAAAGTTTGCCCTTCCCTTTGCCCATCAGATGCCATGAGCTGTGGTCCCTCTCCTTTCTTCAGCTCACAGGAAGGTGTGACAGCTCAGGCCCTGGGAAGGAAGAGAAACACTCAAGACTTCCAGCACCATTCTCTCCCTGTTAAAAAAAAAAACAGGACAACCGCTCTTTCCACCAAAGAAATGCAAGGGTTCAATTCAGGCATGCTTCCAAAGTTTTTTCGTCTGACAGCATAAAAAAGGGATATGGTTAGACCAAGGGAAGCTATTTGATGTATCACATGATACCCATACTTTAAAAGTACAGATGTTCCCTCCATGCTCCAAGGGGCAATTTGGAAGACAGAGGGCTCAAAAAATCCCACTATATCCAACCACAAGCACCTGGGCTGCTGTACAGAGTGTTGCCATGGAAAGATGAGGGAGGCAGCAGCGCGATGGCTGGAGTATTCCTACCAATTAACATGAAGAATTTCGACTGCTTTGCTGTATTTTCTGCAAGAGCCTAGCAACCACCTCAAAAGCGTTATTCACACATCTGAAAAGCGTTTAGCAGGGTTACATGCATAGTAAGCTATGCAAACAGGGAGGGACAGCTCCCCAGACAAGGCCTCCTCAGCACAGGCACACTGTATGTATGCAGCTTGGGCACCTCAACTCCTGCTCCAGGAGGCTCACACATTAGGTGCAGGCAGTCATCTGATCACAGAGGACACCAGAGCGAGATCACAGGGCAAGGAAGGGAGTAACATGCAGGAGACAGAGCCACAGCTGCAGGGAGAAGACCTGAAGAAGGAACTAGATGCCTTCCCTTTATGGGACAAAATAGGGCAGCTTGTCATTGCCCAATTCTCAGTCCTGGTTGGAGAACCCCTGTCAATCTGCAGCATGGGTTCATTTCGAATGTACTGTTTCCACCAAGGAACATTCCTTCTGCTCTGCCCTAATAAAACAGGAGAAACAAGACCCCCAAGATACTTTACAACATCTCTACTAGACACTAAAGAATGAGTGGCTCAGAGTGAAAAGCCACAGCATTCTACCTACTTCCACCTGAAGTAAAGGCAGATGCACCAGTCTAGCCTATTCCACAAAAGGGGCACTACAGACTGACAAAAAACAGCTCTTACCCATTCATTAAGTTCTTGGCATGAACTGATGTCACTCCAATCAAGCCATAAAACCCAAAGCTGCATGCAAGCAGCATCCTAAAATATCCTTGTAAATCTCAGCCACTACGTTCATTAATTACAAACCAGCGATAGTTCAGACCATTAGTTCTGGATGGTAACTTCATTTATTCCCACATTAATGCTCAGTGTCAGTGGTTATCTCATTACCACTCTATTACTTACCTACTTAATCCATCATTGCAATCCAGGCCAGAAGGGAGGAGCAGAGTTTGCCTTGCGTCTGTAGGAAGATAATGCCTCAAGTGTAGAGTACCTAGGAATCACAAACAAAACACTTTTCTAATCTGCAGCTGAGGTTATATCTATTAAGTGGAGGAAATTACACAGATAAGTGTTGTTAGGAACACAAACACATTCCAACATTGAAAAATTATTGATTCTGAGGATTAAGTTTCTTATTAAATCAGAACCAAAAGCTTTGGCGAGAATGGAAAGGCATACTAGCAACCATTAAAAAAAATAAAGACCTTAACTCTCTACTTTCCGCCTCGACAAACTCTGCTTCCTCCAAACCCCAGGCTGGATTCAGTTTCTGGCTTTTCCATGCTAAATAGTTTGAAAAGGCAGTGGGACCTGCTACCTGCTGAATGCTCCAGAAAACATAAAGGCAGCATTGCAGCTAACACTAGCCTCGAGTGCTAGTGAAAATACACCTAAAGCCATGAAAAGATACAATAGTTATTGGCATTTCAACGTGCACCCAGCTGGAGTTCCTCTTGTTTGGTGAGCAGGTGCTTCAGAAAATGTGCTTTAGTGCACCCGTCACACTCTTGCCTGTTCCAGGACTTACTCTGCTCACTGACGCAGCCCCATGGGTCTGATCAGGATGCTTAAGTAAGACCAGCAGCTTTCCCTGTCTCATTCCCTGCTCCTTCCCCCACCAGATAGTCTTGTTGGAGATAGTACTTCAGTATTTCCTGACTTCACTGAGGAAAAGGGAAGCCCTTTTTAGGTTAACAGGCTGTGAAACCCAGATATGCACTGGAGAAAGGGTTCAAATGGACATTTCCCTTTCAAGTAAGGCAGGTTCTCTCAAGAGCAAGCAAAGTATCTCTGCTCTGCCCAGATACGATGCCCACACCTATAGGAGTGGTGACTGGTTTTTACTGCTTCTAAGGACACGATATAGAATGACTGGAACCCTTTAATGTGAAAGAAGCTGATGCCACAAAAGATAGGTAGAGAAAGAAGACACAGCCCCAAGATGATGTTGGGAGCAAAATATCAATATTTTTCTCTGCAATCAATAAACCCCCAGCTAACATGCCTGTGCTCACAAAAGTGGGCTCTAAATGGTGCTGTGCCAGAACAACTGAAAGGGCAAGCTTGCAAGATGCCACAATCAGATGTAATTAAAATACCTCTGCTGTCCCGCTCTACCCCCTCAGCAATGAAATCCATTACAGAGTGTGGAAAGAAAATTATTTAAAATGTCCCTGAAGCTAAGTTGTTGACACTAGTGTAGACAGATGGATTTTGATACACTCTTGATTAAACAGCTTTCTGCAGAAAACAGAGGACAGAAAAGGAGCTGGGTGATGAGCCAGAGGACCAGCCTAGAAATAGTGGCTATTGCCCAGGGAAAGCAAAGCCTGCTGCAAGGGAAAGCTGCCCCATAAACCAGCCTCATCCGCCTGGGAAGCAGACTGCAACCCTCTGCTCCAGTGCCAGGCCCCTGTCCCTGAGCTCTGATGATGAAAGGCTGCGATGAAAGCAAGCAACAGAAAACTTCACACAGTACTTAGCCCATAGCAGGGCCAGCAATACTTCCATCTTCCACAGAGTTCCACGTCATGGGGGTATTCTTCAGGATGCAGTAGGATACCAGCTCCAAATGCAATTTTCCCCATAGGCATTCATAACATCTTTTTTCTTCGTTCTCTCTCACACACAGATGCTCTTGAACTGATAAGGACTGAACTCCCTTGGCAGAGAGGGGCAAAGATAAAGTCTTCTCCCTGGCTATATATTTATATCAAGCTGGTAGGAACTTGTTATCTTTGAGATCTCTGGCACATACAGCCACACTCAGCCATCAGGCTGGAAAGTTATTACGGGTGGACAAAAAGGAGCCCAAAACACATTAACCCTGTTTTCGCAGAGAAGTAAATGAAAGGCAAGAATGAAGGCTGTTACAACTGGGTGTACAGAGCTGACCTGTCCAACTCTTAGAGACTTCAGAAAGAGGAAACCCAGGTAGGACAGAGGGTCAAGCATAGCCCAGGAGCTCAGAGCACCACCTGTACCCACAGCTCAGGTTAAAACACCTGGGGTGAGCACACAAGCTCTGCAACCCAGGGTGCTGCAGGAGTGGGTCATGGAGCCATACAAACTAGTGACCACTGCTTATGAGTCCTGTGCCTGCATAATTCTGGCCCACTCTGGTGTTCAAGAGCTCTGCAGTTGCTTTTACCTGGTTTACCTAAAAAAGAAGGCTCACAGGCATGTCCCACAAGGGGCTTTCCTAACAAATATTCCTCAGGCTTTGTGTAGAAAGATATCTGATACAAGACTCCAGATAAGGAAGGAATTATAAATCAGAAAGTATAAGATACTCCATATCATCAGCTCCTGCAGTAGTAAAGCCCCTGTTGTTGCACAACATTCATCTCTCATTCCTAATCTACTTCAGATGGTTCAAACAGAGGCTTGAAATATTTAATTCCCTCTGCTTGCTCCCATAGCCTGAAAGAAACTGAGGCAAGCAGAAAGAATCCTATACCTTGCATCCTCCTTATTATTTTTCTGGGACTTGCCTGTGAGTGCCCTGTGCAAATTTGACACTTGGGAAACCTCAGCTGCTTGTTTTTACATGCACCTTGAGACTGAGGTGGCTTTTGGTCCCAACTCTGCTCAGAACCTTAGTTCATAACAACAGTACTGCTGATCCTCAGATCTGCAAATAGCTGAGGGGCAGCTAAGCTCCTTCCGAGTCATCAGAAATTCAACCATACACCAACAAATGAATGGCCCAGACAGCCACAGAGAGCACTGTGTCTCCACCTTCCCCGCAGCGGTTTAGTCTGAGTAAGTATAATCGTGTCTCCAACAAGGAAGCAGGTGTTTTTAAAATGTGTTCACCAATGCATAGCAATTAACAATGTCTTTAAACTCTGTTTCACACCCAGCCCAAGTGAAAAATACAATTGCATCTCAGAGGGATGCCCTTCCACGGGGTATCACAGGCACTCATAGCCCCCATTTTTGCACATAGGAAAGGATTAGGGGGAGATGCACTTTTAACCTACGGCTGCCTTAAGCAAAGTCTCATGTCTTTTAAAACAGGGCAAAAAGGTCACATTCACTGTTTATCAACAGTGTGACATCAGTTCATGCCAAAAAGTCATTGCACGAAACTTACCATGGTTATGTCTATGTGGGCACCTGTGCACAGAGACAAAGGAGCATTTGGACTTTGCCCTGGTCTCTGTCCATTGAGGAGCTGACAGCTGAGCATTTTATTCCTCCTGCAAACAAAACACATCACTTGAGCACTCCCAGGGAAGTAGCAGGACCAGAGCAAATTCAAAGAAAAAGCCTTGGCAGCATTCCCCCTGCTCTGCGGCTGTTAAGTGAGACAGAGTAACAGAGCACGACACATGGAGCAACAGAAGTTGAACGATGCATGTGTTACTGCAAGGAAAATTAACAATATTAGAGGGGAGGGGGAAAGAGAAAGCATTTGCTAACAAATACTTACTAAAACACAATCTTATCCTCATCTGACCCTAATTCCAATTAAAGAATACTGGAAAGACTGGCATTGCTGCTGCTGCATTCAGGCAATACTGCTGATGACCCATGCATATAACTGCCCAGGAGACCCCACAACCACTCCTTGACTTTCCTCCAGCAATACTAGATGCATCAGGTTAACTTACTAGTATTTTTAAGGCCACTCAGCCCCACTCTCCAGGCTCCAAGAGTCCTCTGACATAGTCAAAGCATCTTCCAGTCACCCCAGCCAAGCTAGCTCACCATGCACTCACTATTGCCTGTCTTGGATATAAAATGACAAGCTAGTCACAAATCCTGGAATCCCTGTAAATCTCCTTCCAGATGTCTTCAACAGAGATCAGTAAAGGAAATGCTTCCCATCCAAGCAAGCCCATTGAGCAAGCCAGCATGCTCAACAGATCTGCTGCCCTTAGTAGCATTCGGAGACTTGAAAAGCCATCTAGCTCAGCACCCAAGTGTGCTTGCCCTACCAGCAGCTGCACCACTCTTTCACAGGAACACAGGAAAAAACAGATTTTACAGAGTTTAGGGACCATGTGCCTGAGAAATCTAGGGGAAGCTAGACACGTGCTGAGTGGCTTGACAGACTCCTGAAAAAGGCCACCTCTGCTGACTGCCCAGCAAGCTTGGTTCAATGTACCTATCAGTCACTGGCCATCAAGCCTAATCACATGGCATAATAGTAACATTCCATAAATACATTCTAAAAAGAATGAAGGGGGGAAAATGCTGCGATGAAAAGGGAGAGCTGAAGTTCATCCACTGTAAGACAAATGCACATTTCACATTTTGAAGTCTGTAAGAGCTGATTTTCTGTTCCTCAGCTTCAATCACCTCTTCGCTAGTGAGATTTGGCACTAGCCCAGGTCTCCTGAGGAAGCAGAGGCAAGGATTTTCCAAAGGATTTGTCACCCACATCTCCTCCCGCAACATTCCCCTGGGGATTTGCTACTGATCAAGGCCCTCTCTGAAAAAAAATCTGCCTTTAAAAGATGAGACCATGGCCACGAGAAACCCAAGAGCAGTATTTTTGCCTCAGACCTAGCTCCAAGAGCAGTGTTCGCTTGCAAGCCCTGCTGCCCTCCACCTGTTTAAGGAGGATGTTTTCATTATTGTTCGATTTTCAGTGCGTTCAGCTTCACATTCTTCATTGGATTATTTTTACATTTAATGTCCTCTCCTACTTTTCTTTTTATAGACTGGTAATCCAAGTCCCTTGGTAAGGCTGAGTAATCTTCATCAGATTTTAATCAAAGTAAGCCAGATCCTCAGCTGCCACTATTGATGCATCTGCCTTTAAATATTTGAACGATGCCGATTTACCCCAGGAAGGCACGCACCCCATCCGTTCAGAAAATTGAAATTCCTCCCTATGCATCAAGCTAAAACAACAAGACAGAATAAGCAACCTGCCGCGAAGGGGGTTTAGTTTATAAAACCAATACCCAGGATTTCAGAACTAAATGAAAATCTGAGATAATCCCTCCCCAGATCCAGCCTGGGAAAAGCACTCTGGACAGAGCAATATCAAGTAACTTCTTAAAACACACTTTTTCCTCTTGCGAAAGGTGCCATAAAGTGAAAGTCAAAGGGAAATTACCCACAATGCCTCACTCCTTGACACGAGTCAGGAAATTCATATTTTCCATCCATGGAAAATGCGTATTTTACCCATGCAGGCTTCTCCGGGATGGACCTGCTTCTGCTTTGTTCAGCAATGACCCTTGTGTCACTGCCAAACCCCAGCATACAAAATCAGCATATTAGCTGGAAAATAATGAGATTTCTAGAATACAAAATGTTGGCTCCACTTGCCTTACCTTTAAAGATGATATCTGCCAGCTTTCCTCCACAGATCAGAAAGATAAAAAAAGCACTTAGATGAAAGAGAGTCTAATCTAATTGCCTGACTCCAGGAGACAAGTTTGAGGAGGAGATGGGGGCCATCCTACAGCACTTGTCAGTATTTGGACTGCAAACAGCATCCAAGTGAAAACAGAAATAGAGGATTACCTAAAACACTCTGGTAAAAAACAGGAGAAGCCGGTTACACTGATTTACTTTCACCTTCGGGGGTAAACTCCTGAGAAACACTTGGATTTTGCAAGTTCTCTTCGGTCATTTCCACTGAGACAGAGGTTGTATCAAAGACAATCTTGTGCTTACACACACAAATCTGCATTTCTATTCTTACTGCTAGAATGTCATACAGTCTTGAGGGTTTGTCAAAACCAGGCTCTAGTTTAGACACACCTGAACAGTTTAGGCCTCCTGAACAGGAGAACAACTTCAGGATCTCAGTCTCTGCTTCCCTCAGGAGGCTCAGGTTTCCTACTCACCCTTTCCAGCTGTTGGCTGGACCTGCCCTTTCTTCTGCCTCCAGCTGGGTTAGCTTACAAGCAGGCAGGGATCAAAGCTTTCCTGCTCATGACTGTTAGTGTCATCTTGCTTCACAACTAGATGTCTCAGTTTTGCTCTCCATGCCCCAAAATCAAGCTGGAAGAAATATAATCACCTTCTTAAAAGAATCCAAGACATAGCCCAGCCCCTGAACTGCACCTGCATTCATATCATGTCATTCATGCAAGTCCATTAAAACCAGGGGCCTGTTCAAATGAGCCAACACTACAGTATTAGATGCTGCCCTGCCAGGGGCAAAGCCAGGGGACAGTGTCATCAAGATGTTATTAATCATTAAGGGGACTAAAACCAAGATGGGCATTAAAATACCCCATGAGTCAGCTGATGGTTGTAAGGAGAAATTACAAAAAGGCAGAGCTATTGATGAGAAAAGAGCAAGGACTTTGTTCCCCTGCGGCTGCTCCACAGCTCTGTGAGTAGGAGAGGGCTCCAGCGGACACAACCCCACCAGTTTCTTTCTATATGGAAGGAACGCTAAGCAGGCAGCAAAGGCGCTGGTGTCATGCCCTGGGACTGACCCCAAACCCTACAGGGCATTTAAATCAAAATCACTGGTGGCTCCTCCATTCTCTAGACTTACCAGACAAGCAACCCACATGCCATCCATCCAGCTGCAAGCAAACACTTGGGAAAGCTACAGCAAATCAGCTGAGGTGGGACTCAACACAGGTTGCATATTAATTAAACCCTGTAAATAGTCTCATGAAGGAGCCTATATGGAGGTGCATCTACAGGAGGGGTAACGAGCTTCAGTTCCCACAAGCAGACTGCATCTTTTGTCCTTTCATATTAGCTCACCCAAGCATCCCTGATTAGAAACACAGGTTCCTACAACAGATGGTCTTGTTAGTGTCTACCTGTAGTGACAAGGAGACAACAACAGGTGGCCTAGACATTAACTGAAACACTTCACCCTACTTGCCCCAAAACAGGTTCAAGATCATGCCAAGGGCAACCAGGATCAAAGCACAAAAGAGATGTCATGCATAAGAGTCCAAATTATCCTCACATGCCTTCTGCACTGTTAGGATCTCAGCTGGAACACGTTGTCCAGTTTGGGATGCTGATCTCCAAGATGGTATGAACAACTGGAGACAGTCCAAAGGAGACAGACAGCAGTGACAGGAAATCCATAGGAGATGGTTGGCAAAGAGAGATGGCAAGCATTTGTGATGCTTAGTCTAGAAAGGATGGAGACATGGTTACATTCTTCAGACAAGCAAAAAGGAAAGGGGGGGAAGCCCCCACCTTTCCCCACCTGTGGAAAAGACAAGAAATCCTAAGCTTAATATAAAACAAGGAACCTTTCTGTCAAACATTAAGAAAGACCTTCTAAATATGCAGAGAGCAAAAGCCCTAGACAGTTGTCAGATCTCCACTGCTTTCTTCAAAACATCCACAGTTAAATTAAACCCTCTGGGCTATGTTACAGAAGACCCTGTAACTCAGCCACAAGACAGTGAGAGTTACGAGCTCATTCTGCACTGTGACATGGGGAATGGATAGTCCAACAGCAATGAAAAAGAAATTAATTTCCAGCTCATCATAAAAAACACCAAAAAAACCCAAAGCCACACAGCAGCTGCTGCTTAGAGGGACCTTTAAAACCCCTTCCAGTGTGAAAAGGCCAGCAGAGGAGGGAGAGGGTGCATGCTTTGAGGTCTGGCAGGAGCAGGGGGAATGAAGAGGAAAAAGCCACAGCAAAGCTGAGTCTACTGGGGTTGTGGCAAACAGATCGAGAAGAGCAGAGCAGCAATAGCCACCTGTCAAAGGAAAGCCCTGTTGAAGTCAAGAGAGTGCTCTGAGCACACGTAAAGCTGTACTAGGTTAAGTGATTCACCCACCACACACACTGCTCAGACGTGCCATCAGCAAGAAGGTCCTTGTGCCCTTGCAGAACCTCCCATGGAGTCTTGAGTGCTCTCTCCTCCAGCACATGCAAGCCTTGCTCTTGGTGCTGTCTCCAGCAGCAGGAGAAATAATCAGGCCACTTCCATTTGGCAACTCCGGACTGAGCCCCCTGGCCAACTTTAGTATTTCATGGGTGCCAATACAAGGCAGGAGCATGTGGCTGGGCGCTCTCAGTTGACAGAGAAGAAAGAGTTTCGGGATGTTCATGTTTTCATCCATGTCTGACCACATAAAACAATACATATATTTATGTCTAACTAACTTATCTATTTTTGTATATCCAATCAAGCAAGTTACAAGTAGAGAAGCTCTTCATGCCTGAGGCAAATCTGGGTGCCCCAAGCTCTCCTGAGTCTTACCTTTCTTAGAACTTGGGCAGGAGCCCAGGATTCACACCATCCCCCTTGGATTTATGTCCTGGCTGCCTGCTGACCTCTTGTGTGAGTAACAAATACAGCAGTTTCGTTGGCTGCTGTGAATGTGAAGTTGGTCATCATGGACCTGCCCCATTCCCAATACATTGGCTGGAGCTAGTTCCTGCATCATATCTTCAAGTTTGTCCAAGCCAAAACTTGTTCTTGTGCTCTGAGACCCAAACCTCCCTGGATTTGAGCTCTTCATGTATATTTGGCTGTATATTTTCAGGGAGCTGAGAGATGCTTGGAGAAACCAAACTGTCTAATCGCTTCAGTACGCATCGGAAAACACAGCTTGATGCACATTCACAATAAAGCCTAACTATTCGATGCAGAGTCCCCTAGTGATGCAGGCAAGTTTTGCAGCAGGTTTCATTCCAGATCTAGACATTCCTGCATGCCAGACCTAGACTTTCAGCCCAGAAATATTCCCCCGAGTGTCTTCTCCCATGTTGACTTGTGTTTGTGTGAGGCTTGGTTCACATCATCACACTTACTGTATTTGAAAGACTTAGTGCAGTCAAAGTCTGCTCACCTAAGAAGAAACTTCCTGACCTCTTCCACCACTCCTTTCCCCAGGTGCATCACAGAGAGACCACAAGACACGTCTGCAGTGAACTATTATGCTCTGCGCTCTGCCTCCTGCTTTGTTTGTAGAGACTCTGGGGAGATTTGTGGGCCTGGTGATGAATTATAGGAAGGAAGACAAACATATTTTACTGTTCTGGGCAAGGATTGTTGGAATCCCATGGACGTCTGGAGGAATTATTTCCAGAAAATTAACATTGTTTGTCATTTGCATGATGAACTTCTGGATCTCAAATGAACTATGGGAAGAAACCAGTGGGAGATGTTCATTATCCCTGATGGAATGAAGCCCCTTGACATGATGCTAAGGTCGCCATGATCTATGGACCTGCTTGACTGACAACTCCGAGTGCTCTGGAACTGAACACACAATATAACCGGGGGCGTAAGCGATCTGCCACATTAAATGCCGAGGCGTTAATAATTGTTGCTTGCCTCCAATTGCCTAAGTTTCGGATTCACTTGTTCTGGCTGTCTCACAGGGCACGCGCATTAACTCCTTCCTGACTAACTTCAGAGGACACAAAATTCAGTCAGAGGCACCTGCAGGCATCCAGGCAACCTCATGGATTAAAACTTCCAGGCTTTCTTGCTTACCTACTGATGTGCCTTTCGGGAACATGATCTCAGCAGCTCCCTGACACAGACTGCCCACCTCTGCCTCAGCTGCAGTTACAAATCCTAGGCAATGAAAGATGACATGCCTTCACCAGCCATGCAAAGGAGACACTCAAATTCACAGCACGGCAGAGAAGCCCTCAAAGTTTCCCCAGTACCACAATGCAGCCCGCTTAGTTTCTCTGCATGTTAATGTCTGCCACTTGGGACCTAACTTCAGGGGTTTTTTTTCCCTTGTGACTCTAACATGTACCAATGCCAGGAAGAAGCTTTTCTTAAGAGCTGGAAGCACCACTAGCTGCAGGGCAAGGGGTGGCAGGCACTAGAAGAATTGTCTCTGAGAAACATTGTCTCACTTAGGACATGGCTCTTGGTCTCTCAGCATCCCAGTTTCTTCCTTTGAAAAGCTGAAATAGTCTTTGATCTGCTTCTGAACTGATTTTCCTAAGTCTCCTGAGTTGGTGTTTCCTGAACTGGGGAGTAAGGTCCCCTTTGTTTCCCAAGGAAAGGGGCACATCTGGGGCGCAGAAAGGATGTGAGATCTCTCCACAGGAGCAGTGTGGGTGCCTCAGCCACAGCAGCCTTATTAGAGAGAGAGACAAGAAAAGCAGAGAGCACCTGGGCTCGGATCAAATTCACTGACAGAAGTACTACCTCAAGTGCTTTTGTAAGCTCCTCTAAATTCATTTTCCAGTGCTTTCATGCCCCAACCTCTAAGCAGAGAGAAGAACATTCCCTTTCCTCAGAGGGCTGCTGGGAAGAAAAATTCATAAACTTTTTTGGGGCAACAAAGTAGGAGAATGTACACTTCATGAAAGATTTAATGAGAACCCAAATCTTTTGGGCACCAGGACCATCCCAGCATCACCACAACCCAAATCTTTTGGGCACCAGGACCATCCCAGCATCACCACAACCCAAATCTTTTGGGCACCAGGACCATCCCAGCATCACCACAACCCAAATCTTTTGGGCACCAGGACCACTCCAGCATCACCACTTGACAAGGAAAGCAAGGGAAGCCCTCTGCTATGGACCACAGCCTCCCTAGGAACACAATGGGATAGGATCTGAGGAGATATAATTCACTGACAGTATTCTCTGTGCCAAGGTCCTACAAAAATATGCCAGCATCTTTCCTTATACCAAAGGAAGTGCCACACTGATTAACACAGGCAGAAAAAATCAGCCCCTGCCTTTCTGACACATCTTGAGGCCATTTTGTGATGACCAACTGGTTGAGGCAATGCAGTTTGATTTCGCCCGGGAGACAGGGGATGAGAGCATCCTATAGGTTTAGGGCATGCATGGGACAGCCAGCACTGTACCCACCAGTGCTCTGTGAACGGCTCAGAAGATGGCTCCATTCTGCCTCTGTCCCCCCTTGCAGGGACTGGAGCTGAGAAGGGAGAAAAATGAGCATCTGGAAGTCCATAGGAATAAGCTAATACCGCAGGGCTGTCAGTCATGTGCTAATATCCTTAGCTAAAGAAACATATTGATCCTGATTGCCTGGAATTGCACTTGAAAAGGGCTGGGTGACATTTCCAAGGAGACACAAGCTACTTTCAAGTCAATTAGCGGCATTGGAGGATTCATGCCGAGGGGACGCACTCACCTCTGAGGAATGCCAGGAGAGAATGAGAATTGAATTAAGCTCTTTCATACACAGAGAAACAAATCCTTTAATGGCCTGTAACAGCTGACAGGACACCCAGGGTCGCCAAAAGCATGCTGGCAGCAGCTAGGTGAAGAAGTTACCCTGTCATGAAGACGGGGACTGCATAGCAACTGAATCCTTGCTAAGGGCCCAGGAAGGCATGCAGAGCCACACGGGCTAATCCTCTAGATAAGGGAGACGATGGAAGCAAAGGTTAAGTTCCATGTCAACAATGCATGTAAAGCTCCTCCACAGGTGCCTGACTTTCCTTGAGGCTCAACAGGAACACCACAGCCAGCAGCATCTCACATATAACTAAGCAGCACTGACTCTCGTGTAACAGACATTTAGATGAGGTCTTTTGCCTGCTGCATTCCCCAGAACACACCCTCCATATATGGATCCCAAAGACTCCTTCAGAGCCTAGGATCACAAGCAAGTTTGAAACCACCACTGCAAATCCAAAGGCAGAGAAATTAAGGTAACTCTACAATCCCTCTGATTTTTCTACTTGCAGGTGCTCTGACCCATATTTAGTTTCCATGGTTCCTTTTACGTTCCTATAAATAAGAGGCTTGCACCTGAATTCAAGGCTTTCTGGACAGCTTTACAGAGATGATTTCGTGCTCTCTCACAGCAGCTGCAGTCATTCTGTCTCATAAGCCAAGGAGCACAACCCTTCGATCCTTGTGCAGGAGGGTGAGGAGCTCCAGTGAAAAGCCTTTCAATCCATTTAGCAAGGTGAAAGTGACCCCACCATTTACTGAGCGACCGAGAAGCCTCAGGTCTGGACATGTCGCAGGAGTATTTGAACCCTCCCGAGCATGGCATAGGAAAAGAAACATGGACAGAGAAGCCAGCCCACCTCTTTTCTCCAACCTCAGCTCTGCAATGAGCTCTTCAAAATCTCAGACACTATGGACTTCCTCGTGATACCATCTCTCAGTCATGAGCCCAAAGCCACCTTCAACATATTGGTGACAACTAAAGGCACCAGAAACGTCAGCATGTTCTGAATGCTGCACCAGCCCAGGAAAAAACTGCCCCTTGCTCCCACCTTCCACAGCCAAGTTGTTCAGCCTAAGCCTAAGAGCCAAATCATGTCCTTAGCCCCTTCCTCATGCACCCACCTATACCAGGCATGCTGCAGCAAGAGCTCTAATGGGGATAAACCTTCTGGCAGGAAAGGAAAAACTGCTGCAGCAGCATAAGTTTTACTGGGCATGCAATCACATTTCCTACCTAGCCTTGCCATGATGGAAGCTTTCCTAGTCCAGCACGAAGAAAGACCCTCTTGGTGTCCTCCTGGCTTTCCACCCTCCCCTCTCTTCCCCACTGCTACAGTCCTGAACTGAGGAGTAGAGTCGGCCAACTCCAGTCCTAAAGGAAATCAAATGGAAGTTGTTCTTTTCAACTCAGCTGAAGAAAAGAGCCCATGATTGGCTGCAAGCTCTGAGTAGACTAAATGAATTTCCTATTAGCCGCTGCAGAAAGATGGAGACTTGGGAAATGGATTCTCCAATGGGTTCACCATGAAATGTCCAAGTGACTTCTTAACTAAGCACTTTCTCACGTCCAGTGACTTCCCTGAGCAGAAAATAAAGCATAATTCCAACACATATCCAACAAGTCCTGCAGAGCCTGAGCTTCCACTCGTTTGGTGACAGAGATTACACACACCTCGGACCACAAATATGTATCCAAAGCACAGCCAAAAAGCTTAAACACATTTTCACTAGATCACAGTGCAGGGTGTCAGGCTCATTTTGCAAGGACTGGTAGGCGCCTGGATCTCAGTTAAACCCGGCAGGCCCCAAAATAGCCTTTTGCACTTATTTCCAGCTTGTAACATAAAGCATGGGTGCTATTACTGAAAGCACCTGAGAAACACAAATGTCTGAGGCTCAGCTTCAAAATGACGTTTGTTTCAACATCCACAGTTTCCTCCGTGGATGGAATATGGTTAAAAGCGACATATGACTAACCATTTAATACTAAAGAAATCGACCAGACTGCATTGATGCAGACAGAGGCTATGCTTACAGGTAGACAGCAGATGAATAGAAGTGACTTTTCCAAGGCTATACAGCAAAGAACAACAGAGACTTAACACCAGATCTTCCAAACTCTCCCTTTCTTCCCAGACCACTGTGCTTTCCTTTCTTCTTGCTATTAAAAGCCAACTGAAGGGATACAGTATGGCTGCATGGACATGCTTAGCACCAGACCTCTAGTGAGGAGCATAACTGAGAGAATCCGCTGCCTTTGCAAGGTGGGAAGAAAGTGAAGGGGAACAGCAGGGTGCTCCTGACTAGATGGAAAGGAAAGCAAAGGGTTTTATTTTTTGCTTTTTCTGTGAAGGGATGTCTACATTTCCCTTATTAACAGCAAGACTCAGCCCTAGCTAGAGAACAGCAGGAGAGACTACAAAATGGGGTCTTTTCAAAGCACCATTTCTCTATAAATACCAAGCATGAGCTGTTGCCCATGAGAGCAGCCCATTACATTTCTGGGTTGCTCTCACTTAACCATGCAGGAAGCCAAGCTGGTTGACTTAATGACCCCCTTCTGGGTTTCAAACAAAGCAATATCATCCCCCTAAGGATCCAGAAGGACCTACTAAGGTACTAAGCCAGTGTAAAACACACGAGAAAGTCAACTTTGGCCCAGGACTTGTGGGAGCAGAAGGGATGGTTCAGCTCACTTGCAGGCTTGAGGGACCACTGACTCATCTGACCATGTGTGCTGGCCTTTTTTATCACTTTTTAATAAAAACAGAAGTAGTTCCTTCTGCTATAGAGCACCACATGCAGGAGGGACTGACCCAACTGCCCTTAGCTCCAGAAAGGAGCCTGCCACAATGCCTATACAGGGATGTGGATGCTGTAGGAAGGGCATGGGGACAGACAGAGGCACCAGAAGTGGATGTGCTTAACTAGACAGATGATGAGCTGCTAGGTTAATGATGGGCTCTGTGCTGGGTGGTGGAAGGGGAATCAGCCAGGGAAGCTGGAGGGATGGGAGAGGAGGAGGACCTGCATCATGTTTTAAAACTGTTTGCTCTGGCCCTTGTTGCCATTATGAATTTCTTCTACCCTTGGCAAAGAAGATGCAAAACCCACCCTAGTGTAAAATTGGAGGACAACTCAGTATTTTTTGGCTGGTGTTTTGTTGGTTGTTTTTTTTTTTTCCCCACAGCCAGCTTCAGTTCTCTTCAAACCTGAGCTCACCCTAGCGATCCCCTCAGCAAATCCAACAAGGCCAGGAGTCCCCATCCCTGCATCAGGAAAGCGCTTAAATACACATACACCCCAAGAGCAGATCTTCCCTCTACCTTCTCTGATCTGGACCTGAGGGCTCAGTTGTGTCTTCTTACATAGATATTTTTATGGAGGCAGGGGAATTAAGTTTGATTAAAATAAGGGCTGTGATTCTCTCTGTCACATGCTCTCACAACATAGGAGTTCAATATGACATGTATCACCAGGGGGGCTACCAGTAAAATTGCAGGAACTAGCAATGAAAAGACCTAGGTTCAGGCTAGAGGCAAAGAAAAGACACAACATGACAAGGGGCTGAACATCTTGTATTGCTCTCACATGTGTCCTCAGGTCAGGTGTGGAGCAGAGACAGTGTGGCAAGGCAGCAACGAAACAATGCTGATCATGTTTTCCTTGTCCTATGCGTTTCATACTCTAAGGCTGTTAGAGCTGCAGCCACGTGTTCCACACACAGCTACAGACAGAGAGGATTTTATTCTCACTAAAGCTTAATCTCTAATCCAAAAACCTATGTATAAAAAACAGAGTTAGGAAAGCAAGCCATGTGCTGCTTTCACCACCCAAGAACTGGCAGCACAACCGCGTGAGTGCAATAGGACAGAGATAACAATACTGAAGTGGATAAAATCAATTGTTCTGTAAAAGCTTTCTGGGACCATTAGTTAATTAAGCTGCCAGCAGATAAAGGTCTATATAAAAGGCTCCGATCACCTTCAGCACCCAAGATTAAAGAGGATGAGTAGATTTGAGTGCCCACCCCCTGCCTACCTGCAAAACTCAAACCTATTCTTTCTCTGCATGCTCTCTACTTTCACAGAGTAACAAGAGTTAAAAACAAATCCACACTCCTTCAGCAAAAGCAAAGACACTGCCAAGCACATGAACACCAGGGATAAGCCAAGCACAAGCCCAAGCCTTGCAAGCTGCCCAGCCTATTTCTTGGAACACAGACATCACTCAGTGCAAATAACTTTCAAGAGGTGCAAGGGATACAGTACCCATGATGAGCTACTTCTGGACCCATCCTCCTCTTAGGAGCATCATTTGGGACTTGGTGAGCAACTTTTTGTTTTGCCCATCCATACTCAGCCCACCAGCAGTCACATCCCAGCTTTCCCCATGGACGGTGAGGTGGCCCCAAGGAACAATGGACCTATGCCATCCATGCTGTGCTTCAGTGGCCTCAGCAGAGTTAAACCCAGTCAGGGTCCTTAAAGAGAGTGCTCCATTCCATAAGGTGAACTGAAAAGGAAAAATTGACTTGGAAGCTCAAGAACAGATAGGAACAAAGAGGGACTGTTCTCTAGAGACCTTCAGTAACAAGGCATTCTCATGAAAACCACAGTCTCAGCAAACAGGAAAGTGAAAGACTGCAATTACCTTTTTGAACACACTTGAAGATGCTACAGGACTGAGTGGTGCTCTCCTCAAACCTTTTCTTTCCAAAAATTATGGCTTCCCAGTGTACCTTTACCCTGCTGGTGACCCACAGAGTCCTTGTCACCACATTCCCAACCTTACGTTTAAATCTCACTCAGGAGCTGAAGCCAGAAGTTACGTGGTTTAAACACTTCTGCTGAGATGAGTAGTATCACTTCCTCCTGGCTCCCCACATGAATTACAGCCCCCTCTGGGCAGTGCAGAATTGCTTTTGAAGAACAGCTAGAAACACTTCAGCACTTTCTGAACAGATAAAAGGAGAGCTGTTGAATCCAGTACATTCTGGGGAAGAGAGAGATTTTGCTTCCCAATGGCTGTTTACAGCACTAGCACAGCCTGGCTAGGATTGCATTAACCACCTTCGTGCTCTGGCAAAGTTACCATCACCTCCCCACACTCACTTTTGTCACAGGAAAGAACATTACTCAAACAGCACCTGGTTAACAAGCAAATCCCAGCAAATTCATACACCCCCTGCTGCCATCCAGGTTTTCTAAGACTCTGACTCCCAGTGCGCTTCAGTCAGAGCCAGCCCTACTTTCACAGACAGTTGTAGGGCAGAAGCTGGAAAGGCTGGAAAGGGGAGCTCCCAGCAGGAAGACATAGGCATGTCCCTGTACTTCTCTGAAAGACAGCAGTGGAATGGGCTCCCAGTACTTCATAGCAGCACGGCACAGATGCAGAGCAGTGCACTGGTGGCAGTATGGCCCCCTTAGTGCTAGCAGCACCTCAAAACCAGCAATGAAACCATAGGGCTGAGCAGTAGCACTTTACCTCTCCTTCCTCTGCATCTCACTTATCCCAATTTCACAAGACCTTCCAGCAACACACAGCTCATTAGTATCTTTCATTGCTTTGTTTAAACGCTTTCCAAACCCATTTAATCTTTAGCATCCACAGTATCCTGTAGCAATGAGTTCTGCAGTTTGCCGGCATGTCATGGCAAGCAATTTCTCCTTTCGAAGCATCCACAAAGTCATTTCACTGCAGATGCAGAATGAGATGAAAAAGCAGGAGGCAGTCTGGAGAAGAAGAAATAAAACCATCACAGCTTTAGGAAGAAGAACTGGCAAGGAAAGGTTAAATGAACTAGGTTCATCCAGCTTAGGGAAAAAAAAAGGAAAAAATAAAAGGAGAAGACTAAGGCACAGAGGCATAACAATCTTCCAGTAGCTAGCAGGTTATTAAGACAGCAGTCGATTGTTCTCTGTGTTCAGTGGCAGAAGAAGAAATAATTTAACTTGGAGCAAAGAAAGCTTAAAGTTTAGACATTAAAAAAATCACACTAAGAAAAACCCCAAAACACCCCCACCCCCATCTTTCTCACTAGAACAGATACCAGGGAAGCTGCAGAGTTTTTCACTGGAGACATCTATGGAAAGGTTAAACAAACACCTGTGCAGTGAGGAAAGGTGTAACTGATCTTGCCTCAATGCCAACATAGGGAGTAGATTATTATCTGCAGCAGCTCATTCCAGCCCTCTGCTCTGCGATACCAACAACAAACTTTCAAAATGATTTCTTCATGCATTTTTAATTGCATTTTAATTTTTGCCCTCATATAGCTGGAGACAAGTATATAAAAAAAAAAAAGCTGTATCTAATAAATCAGAAATTACATGTTTTCCATTTTTCCAGTGTAATAAAAAGATGTAAAAGTTCCAAATCGGAATAGATATATGTTAAGCTATACAGTTGTGCCAATAAATATGTATGGGTGTCGCATCCCCTTCTGCTTTGCCAAAAATAGTACCAAATTATGCCAACCAATGAGAAACTATGTTTCATTAGGAAATGAACTTTAAAATACAAGATTAAAACGTGTTTCTTAAATCAAGATTTCCTGCTTGTTGATTTAAATCATGATTAAAATGGGTGATTTAAATCAACCATCCTGAACAAAATACACATCTTTCTCAAGTGTTGAGGGTACTTCTACAGGAGAAGACAGTGGTACCCTAAAGATGAGTCAGATAATTCTAGTTTTTATTGCTCTGCTCTTTCTACAGCTAAGGGGTCTTATCATATTCATCTTCTCTGAAGAAAAAAGCAACTTACACACCCAAGCCTTACACCCCCTGTCCCTTTCATTACCCCTCTTTGGACCTTGTGCCTGCACAGTTCCCCTGCCCAAGGAGCATCATCAAGACATTTCAAGCCGACACAGAATCAATCTCAAACAAACTTCCCTGCGACAATTATAATCAGATCCTCCCTGGATGCAAATAGTGTTTCTGAGCGTGGGCTCCAATCACGGCTCGTGAATAATTACACCAGGATTTCAAAAGCCGCCCTCAAGAACAAGTGGAATGTGGAATCAACATGCCTTCTCACGCGGCTGGAAGTACACAGACACGAAAGGAACTGCCTGCCAGCAAGACACAGTGCAGAGGGCCCCGAAGACCTCATTACAAACAGATATTGGATATTTCATCCCAGAGCTGGGGCTGTGGCTTGTGTCAGGGATGCACTACACCTTCACCAGACTACAGCCACTTTCAGGGCAATCTTGAACATTTCAGCCAGGGGTGGCTGAGCATCTTGTCTAAGGCCTTTTGCCTCCTTGTTCCCATCCCAGCAGATGTCCTCTTTGCTGCTCAATGGACAGGGCAGCTTGATATTTAGCAGACACAGAGTGGAATTGTTCTAAGTGAACTTCAGCCTAAGCCTAAAGGAGTCACGAGGTTTATGGGCTGAGTTCTGGAAACGCCACTGGGAGCTAGAGCCATACCTCACGTGCTTGGGTGACACACTGCCAAAACCAGTCTCTGGCTCCAGGAACATACACAGCCAGGTACTTTCATCTGTGGTTCAGCCCCACAAAGTGACAGAAAAGTCACAAACACAACAGAAGCGCACTGCCAGGCATCACATTCCTTAGCCACGGTCTAGAGCATCAGGGTGCCACAAAAGGTGGCGAGGCTCCACATTTCTGTGGAAGGTTTTGGTCCATGGATGGGCAGGCCATGTCTCCAAGGTCATGTCACTGGCTTCATGTAGAACCAGTTCCCCTCCAGAGTTCTGAAGAGAATTCCAGACTCCAGAGACCCTGTGATTTTCAGACTACTGTGCCAAGACCACTACCAGAGGTGCAAAACACTGGTGTTTCAGCATGTGCTTGTCTATCAGAAGTAGGCTGAATGCCAGTTCATTTTCCTGGGCCCATAGATACAGAAGGGACTGAGATAGAAAACAAAGCCCTAAGTGGGCACCCCTGGCCAGGACACCCCCTGGCTTTCTCTTTTCCCAAATCAAAGATCAACTTGTAGTTCCAAAGGTTCCCCAAATAGCTTCCACCATTTTTATTTATGTACTTACCTAATTGATCTGAGCTACAGAGGAACAGAAAACTAGGAAGGAAGCAGAACTTCAGTTATTGCAAAGCCAGAATGACTCTCCAGTCAACACAGGTATAGATACAGCCTTACCTGACTGACTTCTGTGGGCCACAAGGAATATCCCAGTGGCAGAATCTGCCTCTCAATATATAAGAAGTGGAAGAAGATACCCTGAGCTAACAATGAAAACTTCCCAGCAACAATGCACGAACTGGAGACAACTCAGCCCAACATAATAGCTCTAGGAATCACGATGTTCTCAACCCCAAGTAGCCCATCCAGGAAGGAAATGCCTCATGACCATTTTAACTGCCTTGGAGGTGGCAATTTCAGAGAAACAGGAGTAGGAGTAGGAAAAGGCATCAGCAAGGATGGAGGTGGAAAGGAGAAACAAGGACAAATCGAAAGAAATAACCAGAGCTCTAAGAGGGAGTAGGCAACCCAGAATCAACTTGAAATTTTCTCAGCATATACTGAAATTTCATCAGAAACAAAGCAATTCAACCAAATGACATTTCAGCAGGAATACACCAAAATGAAATCAGGATTTCACCACCCCCACCAAAAATTGTCATTTTATCTGGTCAAAAATCAAAGAACTGTCAAGATTTTGATTTTTTTTTTTCTTCTTTCTTTGCTCTTATTCTTGCCATTAAATGCAACAGGAAGAATGGTACCCAGGCAGGATTCACCTGCCTTTCCCTTCCCACCTATTCTAACTTGCCAACACATCCTTTTTTAAACAAAATATAAAGAGTCTGTGAAATGAAAAGCTAACTTCTGTTAAAAACTGTATTTGTAAAAAGTCAAGGAATCTTTAAATATGAGTACAGAATAGAAAGACTACAAAAATATTACCAAAAACAAGCTTTAAGCTTCCCATCAAGAGAAGTTTCTGTTTGGTACAATGGAACTCTTGGCATTTTCTTCTTCACATTGACTGGTATATTGGTTTTTTCAGGGTTTTTTGCTGGTTTAACATCTTCCCTCTCCGTTAAGCTGGACAGCACAACAGGGCACTGGGCAAGTAAGGCTCGGGATTTCCAGCTTAGGCTCAAAAGCCAAAATCTGTTGCTGACTGCTTGGGTAGAACAGCAGAGAGAGGCCAGAGTGAGCTTTAAAAACAAATTCAGCACCTTCCACAGGGCATCTTTTTCCATCTGTCATCCCAAGCAATTCTGCTCGCAGCACGAGAAGCAGGCCAACACCTAAGCATGTTTTGCAGATCCTCCTGTGATTTTGCAAACTCACCCCACAAGGAAACCGGCAATGAGCTACAGCCTAGTCTCCCTCTCCTTCACTCAGCAAGCAAACTGCCTGGCCCCGGATTCTGTCATTAGAGACAGGAGTCGTTAAGAATTCATGCCCACTGCCAACACTGCATTTTTTGGAGAGGTCCTGCACTCAGGCAGAACTAATGAGCAGGCAAAGCAAGAGAACGGCAGTTAAAGCAGAAAACACGCACACAAATACAGCCAAAATGAGAATGCAGACTTATCTGTAGGTCTTCTTCCCTTCGAGGTACTTCAGCAGCATCGCATAATGAAATGTTTACCCAGGGGAAAGGATGATTGTCATACCTGTTATACGGATGGGGAGGCTGAGGTAGGAAGGATCTAACTACCCAGACGTGGAGGGATGTGCTCTAACTGGGGCTGGATTTGAAAGGACTGATCCTGACATATTTATTCAGCCGAGGAGACCACAAGGTGAAGAGAGTACCCTTGCCTAGATGGCTCTGAAGGCTGCAAATTCTCAGCTGTAAAAATAGGCCAGATAATACCTGTCTGAAGGGGATTTACCCTGTCGTACTTGCAAAATACTTTGCAGTCATTGGACAGAGGATTTTATCAAAATTCAGCCAGAGGCTGGATGAGATATTAACTTCTCCCTCTTTCAGCTATTGCAAAAAAATCCTGCTGGTTTCTGGGAGCAGAAGGCAGCGCTTCTTCCTGCATTTCTGTGCCTAACAGCCATCCTGTGGAGCACGTGCTTACCACTAATAAGAACCCTAACTGCAATGGAAGAGCAGAGGACTTAATCACATATAGAAATAGGACATGCAGAGAAAGGATTCACAGAGGAACAGGCTCCCTTTACACCCATAGAGCAGTTTACATAATGAATGACGCTCTTCAATGTATACACTTCCATGTACAGCTTTACTGAATTGTGGCTGCTGGAGAATTGTAACTAAAGTATTTCTCACTCGCATCTGTTTATGTCGTAAGCCATAATGTTACAGCAGCATTTATTCCTTTTTCTCTTTCTCTTCCCCTGCCTGCTTTTTCCCCAAGCATCCAATTTTTTAGGCCTATAACCCTGAAAATGATGAAAGTCTCCCATTGATTTCAATTGGCTTTTGTTTAAGGCCTTGATAGCAGAGAGAAAAATTGAATGATCATTCATTGAATGAGACAGATTTGGCCCAGTTCCCCAGCTGGTGTAAATCAGCATGAGCCCACAGAGCTCAGAGGCTCCCTGCCCTCTGCTGATGAGTTACCCCACTTCTGTATACATAAGGAATTTTAATGATGCTGTCTGGCGTTATTGGCACACGGACACAGGGTGCAGCTTTTAATGCTCTCAACAGCTCCACCTCATTTACTTTCAGGACACCCTGTGCCATGGGGTAGAATACAGTGTTTGTACCCCTTCCCTGGGGTACAAGCCTTTCCACTGCCATAAGGTATCCCAGTCTACTGGATCTTTACTTCTAGCAAAGGTAAGCACGCTGCTAATCCGTGTATTCAAATCAGGATGCTCTCGATACGTTACACCAATACTCTGGAGAGTGGTATAGGAATGGTAAGGAACGGGCAACTGTTTATGTATTTATTTTGCCTTCTTGCCTCTCCTTACCAGAGGGAATTAACTCACCTAGGCCAAGAGGAGGCAGGTTGTATTGGCAGCAAGATAAAAGACACAGGGAGGCTTTACAGCAGCACATGCCTGAGGCAAGGCAAAAGGCATACCAAGCACAACTCAGAAACCATGCTGCTGCTGGAAATCCCCTGGAATTAAGCTTCCCCTCATGATACAGGTATTCCTTCTCTCTATAGCTCACCTGTAGGCCTGTCCAATCTGAGCAAGGTGCTCCTGAGAGGAGCAGGAGGAAACCGCAAGAGGATATGGTACACCACATGACTGCCATCTCAGCGTTAGCTGATGGTTTGGGATCTGAATGGGAATGGGGAGATGAGACAGGGCCAAAGGTAGTCAAACCCCTGCCAAAATGTGTTTTCCTATGAGTTTTCACATACCTGATTAGAAACATATTGCAAAAGACAGTCTGGAAGAGCAAGAACCATTTGTTTACAAGCATCCAGCACTGATCAGCTGGATCTTTCTTCCCCCACAGAAGAGATTAGTATAGTAGTCCATGAAAGGGAGGGAAAAGCCGAAGCAAAGAAATGATCAAGCTAACCAGAGGAAAATCTCTGGCTGGCAGGTCTCTTGCTCACGTTGATTAGTTGAGCAGGATATAGACATAAAATTACAATTGCTTCCTCCATTCCCCCTTGCCCCCCCTTTGTGTGGGGAAGATGTTAAAAACGTCAGGCTTGATTTACCCTGACACTCTGACTGACTCACGACAGCTATAAATCCTCCCCACCAAACACAATCTCCTCTACCTGCTGCACGGCTGCAGATGGCAGGGGGAGGAGGCAGGGAAACGTGGTCTCCCCCTCTCGCTGTGCACATCAAGGCCAATAACTTCTTCTTTCACCCACCTCAAAAGAGGAGACAGGCAGCTTTTGTTCAGGTTGCTCATGCTTTTGCGTGAGTGTGGTTTAAACAAGGCCATGCAATATCTCTTTCGCTTTGCGGCTGTCTCTGTTCATTTTTATTAATGCAAGAATCTGGGTATATGCTGGAGCACACACGTTCAGCTCAATCTGACCACTGCCAACTGCATTACAGCTCCATTTCACCAGGGTGATTAGCACCAAAAGGAGAAAAAAGTAATATATATAAATGCCAGCCTACCCTTGTGCAAACTTTCAGGCAAGAGAAGCACAGAAGGCAATAGTTAAAGTGTGTTTTGGATAGCATAGCAATAGAAAGCTCTAGCCAGGAGGCAAGAGAAAGGGGTGGTTAAAAGGAGAGAGAAAAAGATCTAATAGGAGAAGCGGATGCAGTGCAGTCTGGGATATAGTTCTGGCATGTCTCCAGAGGCCAAAGCAGCTCCTACAGGATGGAGGTTTTCTTTTAAAAATACTAATGGGCTGATTTGCAGAGCTGCCTGGCTCCCAGGTCTCCCACAGAAACTACTCCTCAAACATCATTAACATGTGTGCACTGCTGAGAAAGCCTTCCAAATATGACCCTGCAGCCATGCTGCCTGACTGTGGGAGCCGACACAAACAGTACCTAAATGAGACGAAGAGGATCTGCCTTCCCTTGCCCAAGCATCACACGCTAGTGTTTGTTGCGGCACTGTCACATCTCCTAGCCGGTATGAGACTTCCACGTTTGGCTTTTACGTCTCAAGGCTACTGCTGGGTTTCAGCCTCACTGGCTTGTGGTGTCTTCCACATCTCTGCGCCCAAATGTTTCTGGTGAAAACCATGATGAAGCCCAGCATCATCGTTCTTCTTTTATCAGCTGCTCTATGTTTCCTCATCCAGCACACAAGGCCTCACATGGTGGGAGAAGACTCTGGGGAGATTCATCCCTGAGTAAAGAAAGTGCTGTCAGTCAAACCACAGCAGCTACAGCCTCCAGCACCCAGCCTCTGAGCCCCCATTTCAAGACTAGAAGACACAGCAGGCATAAGAACATGGCCATGCCAAGCGGAGGAGGAAGGAAGCAAGTGAGTGATGAGGTATCTATGGCCTTTTTCTTGCTGCAAACCCTTTTGTTATGTTCAGCATCTCCAGGGATCTGCCTTTCATGACAATTTAGTCCCACTTCACATCTATTCTCCTCTTTTGGACTCCACAGCAGCACATGGCAATGAAATATCTGCATAATTATGCTCATCAGAAAAATGGTCTTCCCTTCCTTTTCTTTAAACCTTCAGCTTAATGAGTTCACCACCTAACCCTCAGGAGCTGAATCACAAAAGACTGCAAATAAGCACCTGTGTCATGTCTTTTACTCCACTCTGGACTGTATGTGGCTTGATCATACCCTCTACCAGCTGCCTCTTTACTCAACTGACACATCCCCGCCTGATTAGACTCTCCTTGTGGGGAAGCTCCTCTGTACCTTTATATCTCTTTGAGGTTTCCTATGCCCTTTCCAACAGAACGCAGTCACGACTCCAGTGATGGCAATTTAAGAGACCTTCATTCTCATCCCCCTGGTAACACATCTAGTGCCTGAGTTTGACCACCGCTGAACATGGGTGAGACATCTAAAACCTGTGCCAATGTTGGCAGAGAGCTAGCCACCATGCAGAGCTACTGGTGGAGCCCAGCATCCCCTTGCCATGACTATTCCAGATACTGAAGGAGCAACAAACTTGTTGATGTTGTACTTTCAGGAGGTTGCTGGAAGGACACTTTGCCAAATTACTGGAGGGACCAACAAGACACATTCTGGAGCTTGGGGCTACTTGTATTTACTAAAATAACCACTACCAAGTTTACATCTTATCTACAAAAACAAACCCAGAAACCTCTCCACCCCAAGAGGGAGAAAATAACGCTTGCGAAGTACAACACAACAATACTCAGAGACTTTGGCATGCTGAGCTCCCTTTTGCAATCTCCTGGTTAAGAAAAATTCCCCTAAAATGTGCTGCTTTTGTTTATCACACACACACAGCTGGAACTCCTGTGATAGGAAATCCGTTTCTCTGTAGTTATTTATAAACTCTCCTTTCCAATAGTCAGTAGCTTCATAAACTAAAGCAGATCAATACAGCTGAAAAGTTAGAGGCAGATCACAGGGAATTAGATGTCATTGGTGTACACATCTTTAGAAATCAGAAGAGCTGATCAAAATGTGCAGGTCAAAAAGCCTTTTGGGTTTGGGGTGTTTGGCTGTGGTTTTGGGTTTTTTTGGTTTTGGGTTGGTTTGTTTGTTTAGGTTTGTTTTTTGTTTTTTGTTTAGGTTTTTTCTTTTGCAATCAGGTATTTTCCTCATTTCCAAATAAATTTTTCTAAGTATTGGACATGGGGGGCTGAAAAAATGCAAACAAAACCCCCCAGACTATTTTGTATTTTTTCTCATCCCCAAATCCAAGGAATTTCTGATCTTTCCCATTAAAAAATGGCAGAAAACAAACTTACCATGAGTTTGGGGGATGGGAAGGGAGAAATCTGACATGGGTTGTTTTGTCTCAAGTCTTATTTTCATCAATTTTTCACTCAAATCCAGTCACTGCTTCAGAAAAAAAGGAAAAGAAAAAGCATTCTTTTCTCAGCAGAAGCACTGCAGCTTCTGCACAGACATGGTTATTCTTCATGTGCGAAAAACTTGCAGGCTTCAGGCTGCTTAGACAGACCGGAGATCACCCCCAGCCATGGGAATGCAAACACAGCACCAGGGTTTCTCTTCTGTGAAGCCAGAAACCGAGTCCAACTCTCCAAGTTGCCTCTGAGCCACTTCCCCAGGCTGTCTGCAATCTAAACCAAATCACACCTGACTTCAGGCCAAGTTCAGGAAACTTGATTATCTTTCTCCCCCTATCCGATGGGAGATGGCAGGTTGAGCGAAAGAGAATGGAGGAGTGAAAAATTAACACAAGCACTTAAGATGTTATGAAACTGCAATATGCATCTCTAGCCTGCCCCCTGGTCCTCACGCCCATACATTATTTAACAGAAAAGAAAGCATAAATGAGCCAAAACAATAGCTAGAGGGAGGGAGAGGAATATATATATATGTGTGTATATATATAAATAAAATTCCTTAAACCATGTCCATTAGTTTTGTTTCTTATTTAGGATACTGCATTAATCATGTTAATATTTTACAGCCGGGCTGTACACTTTAGCCATTACTTTAATCAAACCCATCAGCGTACCCAAGAACGCACTACCAGGTGGGAATAGCTGCTACCGCTTGCTGTTAATTACTTTGCATTTTACAGCAATCAGCAGCAGGGGCTGAGATCATAATAAATTCATGACTTATGGGTCCATAAAATCATTACCGTAGGAAAATATGTTTTATCAGGCGTTCGTCGGGCTGCTGCTCAGAGAGAGATTTCTTGAAGGAAATGACACCCATGAAATTAAACCAATCCTTGCAGTCAGCAGAAATGCTAATGTGGGCACAAACAGAGCCGAGGTTTGTGCGGAGCAGAGAGGTGGGGGGAGCAGAGGGAGGGGAAGACAGAAGGATTTTGCCAGCCTGGAAGGAGGGGAGGCAGTGGGGGAAGCCAGCTCCCACCAGGACAGAGGGAGGACAGGGCACTGGAGGGAAATAGAAGAACCAAAAGCAGGATGCAGATCTGCTAAGGGGTCTCAGCACCATCACTACCACAGTATGAACCTGTAGGAACATTGCCCTGTGGGGCATCTAAGCACAGGGACATAAAAGGAGAAGTTCCTCTCACCCTCCTATGAGGAAGGAGCCTTTCAGCTAAAGATGCACTGATGAGTTGATGTACAGCAGCTTCAAAAGCCCATATTCCCTTTCCGGTGGCAGTTTTCCAGAAGGGAACACAACACATTCGCAACTAATCACAAAAGCTCTTCACTTAAATGATACGCCTGTGGCTTTGCACATAGGTAACGACAGCTTGGCCTGAACTTCCTATCCCCAAATAGTGTTATCTGAATCCAGAAGCTTTAATTCAATCACCTAAAGGCCCACACAGATTACATGGGACATTACAGATGTGATCAGCACAGAACCTATTCTGCACTGAGCATGGCACTGCCATCACAGTAAAATCAAGGGCGACAGTGAAATCAAGCAGTGTCAAATTGACATAAAGCGGCAATAAAGAAGCCTCAGGATTTAAGAAGCATGAAAGGAGCCTAAATGAACTTGCTGAATATTTTCTGAGTCTCTTCTGCACTCACATAAAATCCCATGGCACTTCCAGAGTCATTAGCCCTGCCAGTTCCTAAAAAACAAACAATAAGTTCACTTTTACATTTTTTTTCCTTATTTTGTTTTCAATCTAAGACCAACTGAGTTTTCTTTGGCAAGAAGCCACCAGCTCTTTAGAGCTCTTGTGTTTCTTGGCCTGTGAAAATGAAAAAGTGAAATGCCAACTAGAAAATTCCCCCAAAGTGTTAAATTGGCCAAGCCCTTGTTTTTTACTGTTTGCTTCACTTTGAAAATACTATGGAAGCTCAGTCATAGCTGGTTTGTTTGGTTTATTTGCCTCTTCCAATTACACTGTGCAAACAAGGAACATTATTTAGTGTTATTTAAGCATGAAATTATAACAGATAATTTTAAATATCAAAGTCCTAAAAATAAATCTTTCTATCAAGGCACAGCAGGTCTAGATCTACTAGTTTGTTAACATGAACCGGGGTGGGCGGATGGCAGATAAACCACAGTGGAGAGCTTGCTGCATACAAGATTTGTTGCTTTCCTTTCAGGGGATTGTGGAAACCTGGGCAGCTCAGCTCTAGAACCACACTGCTGGGGCTGGTATCAGAAGGGACATGGGAGCAGACCAGCACTGTGGCCGGAGCACGCGCAATGTCCCCAGAACGTCATCCTGCACAGTGCCCTGGGCTCTTCAACTTCTACACAGCTCAGAGGAGTCAGCTGACATCCCCAGGGGAGATCTCCTTGGGTCTCACCTCTGTGATATTCGGTCTGTAAAGAGGTGTTTTGATATTCCTTCAGAAGTAACAGCCCAGGAGGTTTTCCTACAAGTATGTGTGCAGCCCCCAACACAGCCCTGTGTGGTACCTACACCCCCATCCCAGAGAACGGGTCCAAACACCCTTACAGTTAAAAAAGGACTCTTCACCAAACCATATCATGGCTCCCTCTCCGGGCACTGTACCTGGATTTCTTTCCCTTCAAATCTAGGGAGACATGGGAAACACAGAGAGAGATCAGCCCAAGCCAGCCAAAGGAAGGCACAGACCTACGCCATTTTTGATGCTCCCAGGTCTAGTTTAAACTCATCAGAGATTTCATACTACAGGCAAATGAGCCGGCACTGTGCACAAACAACAGGCCCTAGACTACATTAGCCTGATGTCAACCTTCAGTGGCTTCCACCTACCTTGTACTACATCAGAATGTCCTCAGCATCATATCTGGGGCCTCAGTGCAAGCCCCAGGGCTCAGGTTGCAGAAATGCTTATGCCAAAACTTTCTGTGCAGCCCCAGCAACCACACAAGACAACCACAACCCCATTCCGCAGCCCCACATGTGAGCTCCCCACAGGCTTCAGTAGAGCTGCCCAGCCCCTTCCCTTCATTCTGGACCAGTGGTAGTAAGAGGCGACGTACGAACTCTTGTGTAGAACAAACTGTGGGCAAGAACAGGTTGCGGTGGAGCTCTGCTATCCCCAGACACACTGCTTCTTTTTTGCAAGCTGTCTTTACCTTAAGAAACCCCAATCACTCTAATCCCTGGGAGAAAACTGCTCCAACCACAGCCCAGACAGCTGCTCACTGCTCAGCATCACTGGCCTGGCGTCAGATCTGGCTGAGAGGAAGCAAGGAGGAACCAAGACCTAGAGCCAGATGCTCCATCAGCCCTTCAGAAGCTCCTAACCCCCTGAGGACAAGCAAGCCACAGACTCTGTGCAATAAGCTGTTTTTCTTTGGGGTTGGCACCTCTAGTTTACCCCTTCTTTGTCTCCCCAAAGACAGCAATAATCCAGGCCTCACTTCCAAGATCTCTCTGTATCAGCCCTCCCCTAGATTCAGAAGGGCAACAAAGCACAATGAGCTGTAACAGTCTCCTAATACCTAAAGTGGGCCTACAAGGAATCTGGAGAGGGACTTTTTACAAGGGCAGGTACTGATAGGACAAGGGGCAGCGGCTTTAAACTGACAGAGGGGAGATTTAGATTAGACATAAGGAAGAAACTTTCCACTGTGAGGGTGCTGAGGCACCGGCAGGGGTTGCCCACAGAAGCTGTGGCTGCCCAATCCCTGGCAGTGTTCAAGGTCAGGCTGGAGGGGGCTTGGAGCAACCTGGTCTAGTGGAAGGTGTCCCTGCCCACAGCAGGGGGGTGGGAACTGGATGAGGTTTAAGGCCCTTTCTAACCCAAACCGTTCTATGAATCACCAAGCATTTGCCAAAAAGAACCACCACACTCCCGGCAAGCCTACCTTCACCCTGGAGCATTCAGGCCAAGTATCTGGACCACTCTCCTCTGGGTGGTACAGGGCTGGACCCTCACCTTTTTGCTACCCTGTAGGAAGTTCCAGGTTGGCTGTTACTATTGAGGCCATAGTAACCTCATCTGACAGGTACAGCAGCCTGGAGATCTCCCTGTTATGGTGCTGCCCGGCTATAAATATCCTTTTCTTCTTCAGGGAAAGTATGTCTGACCTGAAGTGCATGAAGCTTCCTGACAGGCTGGAAAAAGGGAATAGAAGAGGTTTAAATGTCACCTAGAAGAATCTTCATTTTCTTTTCTAAATTTGCAAAGCTCCCCCAGTCACTGGAGTGAGGCATCGCCTGTTTGAAGTTCAGCCTGAAAATCCTTTTGCAAAATATTTGCTGAAACACAATAATGTTGGAATTGGAGGGGATTAAAACTGCTTCTGTCTGTGCCCCATCCCATTGAAGCCCCTCCTTTCTGTAGAGGCAGTGACTTGGGTCCCTATGTCTTGAAGGCGCAACACAAAAGAGAAAGAAATAAAAACGTAGAGCTCCTAACATCACTATTATTGAAACGCCTCATCTGACATTTTGACTGTTTCAATTAGCTAACAAGGAACGCTCCACTTAATCCACCCTCAGATACTGAAAGAAACTCAGTCTTTCCCTTCCCCCATCCCAGATCCCGCCTGGCAGCTACTTCCCAGCCTCTGGAGAAATCCCAGTCCGGGTGACAGCTCCTGTCCCAGGGGGAGCCATCAAGCCAGAGCCTACCCAGCCCAATGCCAGCTGACATTAAGGAGCATCCTTCCCCCAAACCGTATGTGCCTTCAAACACAAAATCAGAAATTCTGGAGAGTAAGCAAAAGGGCACCCCAAAAAATACCAGCTGGTGCCTTTTCTTACCATTTCAGGAAACACGACAGTAACATGGTGCTGGTTTAGACCAAAGAGATGGCCCCTCTCCCTCATTAGGATGGATCAGCTAGGATCCCTTGCTGTTTTGAACTGCAGAAAGCTGAAAAATTACAATGATTTGGTACCCACAAGGAAGGATGAAACACTTCAGAAACATTCCCCACTTCCTGCACACAGTCCTGGGCTAATTCAATTGGGTTCATTTTATTTCTCCAGGATTTACCTGCTGCTATAATTTTATGCCAAGGAAGCTGAAGTGCTGGAAGCATTCCTGTTGGCACATGTAATGGCCGGAGCTTTCCTCCACAAAACATTTTACAACCTTTAAACACACACACATAAGCTCTCCATCCCACGGGTGAGCTGCTGCATGCTGCTGGCTGCAAGGGGGACTCATGGCCATTACAGAGGAGACACTACACACTCCATAAAGTCAGGGTGATCGCCTTCAGCTGGGGGAGCTCTCGGGAAGATTGATTACCCTATGAGGAGCGCTTCACTTGCCTTGGGCAGAAAGGCAATTCACCAGCTCTTCTGTGGCCTGACTTTCACAAGACAGCTCTCCAGGCACCACCAAGAGTATTTTCTCTCACATTTGGAGGAGGAGGAAGGTGCAAGGAAGGAATGACACATGCAAAGCCACACAGATGTTTAATATCCACAGAACAACACCTCACCCCCAAAAATGGGGTCTTGGAGGTGGTAGGCTCTTACAGACCTCAATCAGGAGATGTCCACAATTTGTACCTGTTTTAGGGGATCAAAAAACTGAGAACAAGAAGTGGATTTAGGTGTGGAGAACTACCAAGGACTCCACCTGCTCTGACTACAAGGACTTTCAGGTCCAAACTGGCAAGCCTGGAATCTAGCAGATAGGAGTAGGAGCTGCATGACAGACAGCAGAGCAAGGTAAAGGCAAGGTATCAAGAGTCAGTAAAAGCCCTTTTTTGGCCAAAGACACAGGCTTCTCCCCTTTTCCCATAAAGAAGGCTTATCACAAGTGAATGGGACAAATCCTGCCCATTTTATGCCAACCATGACCTCAACCTGCTTGTCCTGTCCCAACCAAGGGCAATACTCTCCATCAGAGGAGACTGAAATCGTGCCCATTTGGAATAGCCTTTTCCATTGCTACTTTAATAACTCCCATAACCTTTGCTTGTCATAAGTATGTTAGCAAGAGATATAATTTCCTCTGTGCATGAGGAAAAAGTAAAACAAATACAAGTGTTTCTAGGCTCACCTTTCTCAGTACAGCCTGCCTTCCCTTTGCACGGAAACCAGCCACTTCCTAAGAGCTGTGCCAGATGCCCTCAGCTCCTAAATACAAAGTTAGTTTCCATCACATGGCTCTTCTCAGCAAAAGGCTTCTGTCATAGTTCAGGAAAGCATTTGCGTGCCAGGCAGCACTTAACCAAGTGCAAGTCTGTGTTCCAGCAGAAAAAGTAGCTTATAGAGACGCAAGGCAGCTTTGTGGGAAACTAGCCCTAATCCTCTTCTAAAATATCCTGGCTATCTTTGAGCTCCTAGACCAACAAAAGGCATATAGACCATCATAAATCACACCAGCAAGAAACTGTATGTCCCTGAGTCCAGCCTCTGAGCAGTGAGAGAGTTGCATCATAATCACTCCTGCTCAGCTTCATTTTAAACCAGGCCCAGTGCTTTCCTGCTCTATGGCCAATGAAAGGGATCAGTAGCTTTCAGCTCTAACATGCAGGAGCCTCCTGCTTGTCACCATCCTCCCAAGTTCATGGACAGCCCATAACTAGCTGTCTTTGTGCCAAGATCTGCTTACTCTAAATAGTTTTTCTCCCTACTGACTACTTCTCTTCCAATATACACACACAGCATACCACATCTCATCCTTGACCTTGTGAAGCCAAACTCCAAGCATGATGGGATCTCCACACACCCTCTGTGGACTCCTTTATACCTGCTCCCATCTGACTTCAAAGGTCTTCAGAGAGGGCAGCCAGAACAACCCCATTATTCCTGATGTGGTCCCATCAAACTAGCTGACAGCAGTGCTAACACTTCCCCCAGCCCACCAGGAACATCTCACTGGGCTTCCTCCAATCCCTGTTACTTCAGCCTTGGCTGCATCTTGTAATTTTGATACCTCATATTCTTTGGAGAAAACACTGACCAGAAAGTTATGAGGGTCCCAGCGGAGACTGGGACTCAACTCTGTCCTCTGGCTTCACTGGTCAGGCAAAGAGAAGAACACACGCTGCAGACCTAGGCAGGATAACCAAACCCTCTCCATGGACTGGAGGAAAGTGGCCCTGCAAAATAAAGAGACTAAATTTCCTATATCACCCCTGAAACAGATCATCCCTCCAGGGCAGATCTCATTCCTTCTGCATGGTGACACTCAGGCACCCTAACCTGCATGACAAGAAAGCCCCAGGCACCTGGGGAATGAATTTCCCTCACCTCTTCCCCAGCATGGGCAGTATAGAGTCTGTTTAGACAGGGTTGGCTTACCCTAGCTTTGCTCCTCTGCTTCCCAACCACAGAAAGGCAGGGCGGAGTGCTGGAAAGGTCTTTCATTCCCTGGAAGGGCAGCTGAAGTCCCAGCAGCTCAGCCCAGCACCTGAGAGCTACCTTATCCACAGATAGAGCTGTCCCTTCATGAAAAAAAGCATCACTGTGGCTGCAGAAGGGACCTGGCAACAACTTCTTCCTCCCAGACAACTGCCCAGATGTTCCAGAGGCACAAAGTACCTGATGCATCCCAACCAGAGGCACCTCTATTAATCACAGCGCTCCGCAGTTAAAGTTATTTAATTCAGAGGTGAGAGAAGCTGCTCAGCTGTTTATGTCCAAGGGTTAAACTTGCCCCAGCCGCACACTAAACACATTTTTTACAATCTGGCAGTGATCCTTGCCTATTAAGCATCTCTGGCTTCAGAGAAGAGGTATTGATTTATTTCACTTTTATGGCTGGAGGTATTTATTCCTATTTGCTTTCTCACTTCTTCACCCCAGACGGGGTGGGGGAATGAGGAGGAGAAAGAACAAAATTACAAGGCTGGTGGAGCCAAGAGGTGATGACTCCTGGTTTTCTGATGGAGGGCACAAAGGCTGGGACGAGGGAGGTGAGGACCAGCTCCTGGCCTATACCAGCCTTTGTCACAGCTTTTATTTTTATGATGAAAAAAGGCAAACATGTGGCTGGAAGAAAAGGAAATCACATCAAACTTCAGAGGGAAGGTTCCTAGCAAAGTTGCGTCCCCATAGGGTGCTTTGTGAGTTAGAGCTTGATTGATTTGTACCAGCTAAGGACCTCAGCAAATATCTCCTGTGGGAAGAATGTCAATGCTTTCCCATATCTTAAAGCCAATCAGGAAAGGAAGATAAAACCATACTGCTTCAAGAGACAAGTATAGACTAACAACGCTGACTTTAACCCATTCCCCATACTGCTGCAGACACCCACTTCCAGGAAAGGCTCCTAAACAGGGCCCCCACTCCAGTTTCTAATGTTCTTTTTCAGTCTCCTCTTGCTATAACTGATGTTGGAAGGTTTTGTTCTGCAGGGCCAACACAAATGCATTTGCACCCTTCCAGATGTCTCTTTGCACACAGGTGACGTGCCATGAGATACCTGGAGATGTGACAAAAGCAGTAGGAGGACAGTTCAGACCACTCCAAGGCAGCAGATGATCTGGCCCATTGTGTGACCCCCATCTCACATGCCCAGATTGTTCTGCCTCCTAGGTGGGAGTTTGCTTTTCAGAAATGCCAAAAAATCACTCACAAAAACCAGAGAAAAACAAGCAAACAAAAACCCTCAATCAAACAAAGAAACCCACCAACAACAACCACCAAAAAAACCAACCCCAAACCAACCAACAACAACAAATCCCAAACATGTTCATTTTCAGCAGCATCCAACATCAATGCATCAGCCTTAAGCTCTGCCACACAAAATTCTCATGACAGAGGACCAGAGCGAGCATCCTGCTCTCCTGTGACTGCCTGGACTATTTTGGAGGCAGATGACTTTGGGGAAAGGATGCCTTCCACCCCTATGTGCATGCAATGCAAATGCATCACAAGCCTGTAGTCTGTAGGCACAACATTAGGATTTCTGGAAACACAGTTCATGTCACAGTTCCTGAACTCCCACAGCACAGGGCATGGGGACAGACAATGAAGAAGGGCCTAGCTGAAGCACTGAAAGTTCAGAGAAGAGAGGGAAGCAAGTGCCAGGGACTCTGGGGAGAAGAGCAGGGGTACCTGGAAAAAGAGACATGGAGCAGGTCTTGTTGGAGCAGGGAGAGATGGAGGGGGTTTGAGGGAGGTGGGAGGTGTGTTTTGGAAGCTCTGGGGTGAGACCGGTTGGGGACTCGGGACTCTGCACAAAGCAGTAACAGCCCTGGAGCACAAAGCATCCCAAGTCAGGGCCTGTGGTCAGGGACTGAAAAAGACCCCCAAAACAGTAAAGATTTCTGAGCAAAGTCAGAAGCCACTCAAAGATCCCTTCCATGCACCCAACTAAACCTGCAAAATCCAGGGTCTCCAATCAGCCTCCAGGTCCCAAAGATTGGAAATTCCCCTCCCCGCCAGATGCCTTATGAATCCTCCAACAATTTTGCCTAGCCTGGGGAAACCGGAGAAAGGACAACTTGAGCTCCCACCCTACCCGCTTGCTTGCCATCCCTCCCGCTTCAAAGAGAAGCCCACATTTCCATTCATCAAACATGACATGCAAATACAAGAACGAAAGGAAAAAGTGGGCAGGCAGGCAGGCTGGTGGCAGATAGCAATGGAGCTGCCACTAAGCCCAGCTGGTTCACGCTTCATTAGCTTCCTCTCACCAAGCTGCGAGCACAGCCTTTCAGTCTGGCTACACAGACAGAGAGGGAGGAAGGGAAGGAGGCACATTTTCCATCTGAAGCCCATGTTCCCCCTTCCAAAACCCAGCTAACCCCCACTGAGGCTTCCCTGGGCTCAAAGGTGCACTCTTGTGCTCCAGCATCTCCCACACTAGTTAAATATACCTTCAGGCAAACGTCAAGAGTGAGCCCAGTTTGAAATTTACTGTGTTGTCAAGATGACAAGTGCTCTGCCATGCTGTTAGTCCCTGCTGCCCTTCTTGTGTCTGTTCCCCTCCCCTTCTGCTCATTAGAAGCTCTGTTGATAAACCAAGGAAGTGGAGGTCTTGGGGTGGCTTTTTTTAAGTATTTGAATATTTTCTTAGCTTCAAAACATTAACAGCTGTGAGACTAAAAGCAGAAGAACGATGGTTTCCCTCTGATACAAATGGAGATTCAGCCCATGGCATGGTGGGTCCCTAGACAGAGAAGAGCCCCAGTGTGCTGCAGTCATGTAGTAGTAGGCAGGAACCCAGCCTGGAGGTCTCAGGCCCCTGGCTGCTGCCAGCTCACCCCAACTTGGCAATCCTGCCAAAGGAGCTGGGGAGCCAGTCAGCACATCCTACTGCAGCCTCGCCTGCCCCAGCTTTCTCCATTCTCACCTCCTGTATGGCCTTCATAGCACCCTGCTTCTGCCCTCCACATGACAGCCTTCACAGGCAACCCAAACTTGGGTTTACATGAGGCTACAGCCAAGGATGAATCTGGAGTCTGGACAACACTCACAAGCACCAACAGCACACAGCAAAAAGTGCTAACAAAGGAGCCCATGAGTCAGGCAGGAGCACAGGCTGATAGTCAGACATCTGGAAGTCCAAAACACAGACCAGCAGCTCAGTCATGACCGATCCCAGCACAGGACTGCAGTGAGCCACAGGACAATTTGCCTTGCTGTCTTCAGTGCTTCCCCTTTACCTTCAGTTAAGTCTGTTTGTGGCACATTCCTCCCCGCATGACCCTGACAAACCTCAGGGCAAGGGGAACCAGACCCTTAACCTTTCCTCCAGTAATGGCATGGGGTCTCCCTTGCATGGAGAGGCACTAAGGGTTGACTCGTCTTGCCTCTCTGCAGGACAGACACGAGGAGAAGATCAGCAATCTAGCACATGGCTTTCCCTTTCCTTGACTGCTTCTCAGTCCTTGTACCGCTGTGTCCTTTGGTTTCTGCTCCTGGTTTCTGGGTCCTTTAAGCTTATCAGTTAAGGATGGAGTTAACTGGCTTTGAAAATGACAAACCAAACTCCCCTTGAAAACAAGCTGGTGCAGTGAACCTTCCTTTTCTATTGCATCCTTCTGCCTGGGTTCCTCACGGCAGTAAAAGAATTCTTTTGCCCTGTTAGATGTGCTGGAAAGCATCTTGACTAGCAGCCCAAGCCCCTGGAAGAGCTTGCTTTAAGTCTTGGCCAAGCCACTGAATCAAAACAGCTTGAGTGGGGAAATGAATTAAGCATTCTCCTCTTCGCCTTCAAGCAAAGGTCTAGGAGTGAGGAACAGAGGCCATCTGAAGCAGAAGGGACCCCACAGGACTGTCAGGTACTTCTCTTGCCACAATTTACTCTTCCCATCAAGCCATACTCCAGAGTTAAAGTTCTCAGTTTTCACTTTTACCCTGGCTTCCTCAGAAAAAGAGGCTCATACAGCCATTCAATGTGCCTGCCAACTGTTTCCCCAGCACATGCTCCCCAGCAATTCTGGGACCAGCTGATGAAGACAGAGGTATTGCAACAAGGAGGACAAGTGGTCAGAGCAGAGATTCTGCATCTTCTCAGAGCAATCTTTGCCAGCCAAAATGGTGGAGACAGATATCCACTGACTTCAGTGGCTCTCGCAGCGTCTCCAAGCAGCAGCAAGTCCTGCAGCTGGGGCTAAATGGCCAGAAGAGTCTGCCTATCTTGCCTGGGCTCTTCCTGCATGGTCAATCCACTCTCCAGGACTGGCTCCCTTTCGTTCCATGAGCACATATAGCATCTGGCACAACAGGTCCCTAGTCTGAGCAGGGGCTTCTTGGTACTGCTGACATAAATAACCATGATTAGCTCCTCTAAATGAGCATTCCCATCTTCTAATAAACATCGTAAAAAAGGAGAAATGAGACTTAATTCACTTTTATTGTCACAACTGACATGTTGCAAGATCTTAATTGGACTGAAAAGAGTTTCCAGTAAGAAGATGCTGTTTAACTAACTCATTAGCAGCTGCTTGACAGAAGAAAGATGCTCCACTTTTAGGAGGTCAAAAGGAAAGACAGATCCCACCACCCCATGCCCACCTGCCCATGCCCCACAGTGCATCCCCTGATAGCCCCAGGAAGGGACCCATATTGAAGAGTATCTTTAATTCAGGCACAGAGCAGACCAGTGTAGCACACACCAATTCAAACATCTGCCATGTGTTCCCTTTCACCAATCCACATCAGTCAATAGTGACCCCAAAAAAGGAGCTGCAGGCAGCTACACAAATTGAAAATATTTGAGTTTTTCTCTATTCCCATTCCTATGCACTACCTACAGGATATTCAAAGGTCCCTGAACAACAAGGGCTCTTTGCAGGCTGTGCTTCAACCTCTTTACCAGCACCATTTCCACACTTGGGTCCTCATAAGGTCTTGGGAAGGAAGGCAAGGAGTGTAGCTCCTCACTTTTCTCCCAGAAAGCAGAGGGACAGCTCTGCATCACATACGAAAAATAAATCAATCAATCCAAAGACTGAATTAGATAAAACATCATCTCAACAAGGCAAATTTCCCAGTAAATTCTGAAACCCAGGGGCTGGAACAGAAGACACTGAGTAGTTGTCACCGCCACCCCAGCATCAGCAGCAACCGAGCATCTCAGACTCGGACAGACAGACAGCTCTGTGCCAGTTGCTCCACGCAGCATATCTGGAGCAGCGCCTGGCTGGTTTACTCGAGCTCTCTGTCCCAATGCAGATAAATTTAGTTTTCTGCTCTCACTGCCTGGGGAAGAGTAGGGAGGGGGAGCTGACATCTTTCAAATGAGACCTTAAAAATAAGCTGTCCTCACGTCTGGACGCTGAATCCCAGGCAGAGCTTTGTCTGGATAAAAGAGCTCGCTCCAGCACCATAACCAGGTTGTACCCTAACCAGACTGCTAAGCCAGCCAAAACCAGCTGCACTTCAGTAGCGTAACAATCATGACTAGCATTTCTTGCTGTGCCCGGGATGCTGCAGGGGTACCACCACACCATATGCTGCATACACACACGCAGCAACAGTCTCTGCTCTTCAATTTGTAAGGTCTTCACAGAGATCTGGAGGACAAGGGGCCAGAACAGAGCCAGGAATAAAAGTCCAGATCACGCATCTTCTGTGACCCATTCCAGTCACTAGCCCAGCTTTGCTTCCAATGAGACACTTGCTTTCCCTGCGGCTGAAAGCTGCTCTGTAAAGGCAAGTAAGCATTTGATAAAGAAAATAACAGGATGAATAAAACCGTATGTTTGTACAAGAAAGCTTTTGCTCTGATCTTTAGTGCTGCAGTATGTTTTGACCTACAATTGCAAGACTCAGCTACATCTTCCCTCCCTCTAAATGTGACAGAAGGCAAAAAGGAAGCTGCGGCTGATGCCGCAGAGCCCTGTGCTGGGATTCCAGCTGACAAACAGCATCAGCAGAGCTGCCCACACATACATGGATTAAACCCCATACCCTCCACTCTCCTGTCACCTGCAGGAGGAAGTGCATACATACATATATACATACATTTGGGCCTGATTCTCCACTCAGACACTTGGTGAAATACCAGCACCCTCCAACAGGTTTGTATATAAGAAGAAATACACCCACGAGATATATTTCCTAATGAAGGCTGACATTTACCAGCTACCACAGATCCTACATTACCAAGAATAAAACTTACAGGCAGAACCATCTCTGCTTGGACAGGGCTGTTTTCTGAGAGCAAGCCGGCAGGGTGGAGGTGGGTGTAGACTCCAAACAGTCTCAGTAGTGATGGCATGCAGAAAATGCAGGGACTGCACAGCCACCCAACATGTATGAGGAGCTGAGGCTGGGTTTGCAAGTGGCATCTGCTCTTGTCCAGCATCCAAGGGGAGGATCAATGACTCTAAGTGGCCTCCTTAATCCAGCCTCTCCAGGCTGTCTGGCTACTACACAACCCTGTTGACTTATCAGCTCTGTGTTGATACAGAGAGAAGAGGGCCACTTACCACCATTATCAGAGGCTCACAAAGCGATGAAGACCCCAAAAAGCACTATCAAACTGCTGGCACCTCACCCAGAACAGGATTTCAACTCAGAGGTTTGTTACAGAGAGTTTTCCCACCAGCTCCTCTTCAGCACGGGCAAGCTTTGAGCCACACACAGACTAAGTGCATTTTACAACAGACTCCAAACCCTCGCTGGACATGCCTCATCTGATTTGCTATTGCTGCCAAGGAAGGTGGATTTATTCCCAAATTTAGCAGCTGCCAAATCAATGTGAGAGTGTTCACATGGGGATTTGCCACAAGCTTTTGTTAAGCCAGGGCAAGACTTGCACACTGAGCAGCCCTTTCCTTGAAAGGCATCAAGCCCACAGCAAGCAGTGGCCTCACTCTATCATGAGTTGCTCATAAGGTATCTCACTACTGACTAAATCCAGTGTCAATCCCGTTTGAAGGTGGTCACCCACATTTCACAGATGACACAGTGACAGAAGACAAGCAGCAGACAAGGAAAAGAGGTCAGTGCTCCAAATTGTTCTTTTAAACTTCAACCCTAGCTTGGCATGCAGGGTGCATGGCAATGGGTTTATTTTTCAGTGAACAACTTTCCTTTCTTCCAATCAACTCTGAGGCAATAAGAGGTGGGTTTCAACATGGCATAAATCTGCCAGGAGCACATCAAGCCTTCTGAATAACAAGGGCACAGACAATTGTCCAGTGGAAAAGAAAAAAAAAAGGTCAGAGCAGTAACTCTTGCAGTATTTGTTCCACAAACAGAGAAGGTTTACACAGCTTTTCTGGGCAATTATTGGGTAGGAAATAAATCTCAACAGAAACTCATCTTCTTCTCCTGCTTTGCAGCTGAATCTCTTTGCCTCACGCCCCTAGCAATGTCCCCAAAATGCTTTGCAACAAGATGTCAGTTACACAACCCAAGGCTGTGCCCCAAGAGCCAGTGGAGAACTGTATTAAATTTAATAGCATTGCTCCAGGTAATCTACGACCGCTTATAATCAATTGTCCATGCCCACTGCAGCATGACTATAGCCGTCTTCCCAGGGCTGCAGGTGCAGGACTGGCAGAGAAAGCTTCTGCGTAGGCTGGAGATGAGAGCGAGCTCTCGCACAGCCTTGAGCGTATGGAGAGGCTGCAAGGCAGCCAGCTCACCCCTGCTGCCATGCTCCTGTAAAGCCAGGGTTCAAGGTCTCTTGGTGGACTGGAGAGCCCAGGCACAAGCACACTAACTCCAAAGAGACTATTATCCATGCCAGAAGAAAAAACAGCAAGGAGGAGCCAGTCTCTCTCCTTTTTATCAAAGAGGCAAGAAAAGGATCACTGTCTCCGTTTTACGCAGAAGGAAACGACGAACAGGGAAACAGGAAGGATTTATCCTCTGCTGTAGCAGAGCTGGGAAATGACCAGCATCTCCTGCAGCCTCCAACACCCCACTCCATGTTCTGCAGTCATTCAGTGGCCCAGGACTGGCTTCAGGCTCCTCTGCAGCTCTGGCAAACAGGCGCAAGAATGGCCCCTGGTGAGGGGCCAGAGCTGGGAGAGCCAGGTCAGGCAGAGGGGAGAAAGAAGGGACACAGAGCAAGGGGAGAGCTTCAAGAGCACAGCTTGCTACTCCCACCCTTGCCACACGGGTGGGAAATGCTATCACGTACACCTCAATGCTTCCCTCTGTGGAAGCGGCCGGAATTAGCTCAAACCACCACCAAAAGCCGAAGACGAGGGGATCCTGAATTCCAGATCAGCTGTTGTTATCACAATGCTGGACAAGTTCAAGCAAGACCTAGGTCTAGCCTCTATTTCTGGCCCACAAAGCAAACCCAGACCTCCCAAGATGAGGGTATACTTGGATTCATAAAACTCCAAGAAGCTACAACAAATGGGTAGCCTGATTTCTTGATTGGACCTTTGCTGAATATGGTACTTGCCTTCTACCCTGTATTTTCTTGCCAGCTCTGATGAGGATGGCAAGAGAGAAGAGCTACAAGATCCCAGTATACATGTGCTGCATTTCACAGTGCCTGGAGGCAGGAAGACATCCCTAGCCCTCCAAGTCTTTCTTCTTCTTGACCAAAAGCATGTTGAGCACATAGTAAAACATGGTTAGGAGAAGTCAAGTGAGCTTGGTCCCCCTGGGAGCTGCAAAGACTTCAAGGAGAGGCCAAAGGCACACGGCAGCTGGCTCCTCAGGTAAGTATCACCTACACTGCTGTTGGAGAGCCCTGTAGTGCTAAGAAGATTTTTCTTGAGCCCAGGCTGTCCATGCAGCCAGTGAGTGACAGCCTTCTGGTAGGCCTCCAAGCCTCCCTCCTTTCTCCCTTGACATTCATAGAGAAAGAAAATACCTGTCGCATTAGCATCCAGGAGAAACAATATATGCTGGCACAGCCTCTGAGACAAGATCTCCACCCAGCATCATGGCAGAAGCCCCGGAAAGGGCAGAGGGTATTGAGCCCAGCATCCCCATCACTCAGGCACTGAGTAGAGCTAGTTGCAGGGATAAGGTAGCAAGTGTCAACTCTGTGCAGGAGCAATTACAGCTCTCTCTCCAGCAACACTTTTCTTCACCAGCCTCCGAGCTCTTCTCCAGCCAAACAACATGGCCCTATTTCCACACATGTATCCTCCACACACACTGACTGCATCAGAGGGAACAAAGTCCTCTGTCTGCATCCTCAAGTACACATAGGAAACAAGCCAAGCATTAATAATGCTGAGCTCTTTACCAGCATCTCCCAGTCACAGCAAGGGACTCCCATCACATCCAAAAACCCTGATACCTCTCTAAACAACGGGCAGTTGTCTGGGCAATCAATTGCATACTGATTTCATCACATGGGGGGGGGGGAAAGCACAGCCAGAAAAGTACTGTCCAGCCTGCTAAAATGGCTGGTCCCCTGAGGTCACCAAATCCAAGCCACTTTCACTGAGGAAGCGATAAGCGACAGCAGGGTACTAAGCTGTCCACTTCAGCCCTCTGTTAATCTCGGAGCTCCTCCAAAGCCTGGCATGAAAGGGAGCAGCACAGCTTGCCTGTACAGCCGCTGTCCTCCTGAACAGAAACACTGCCATCTAGAGGCCCCTTGCCTTGTGTGGGAAAGGGCTGGGGAAAGGGATTTCCACCCTCCCCAAGCACCTGCGCGGAAGAAGAGAGCTGTCAGCGGGGACAGGGAATCTCGGGTTTAGGAATGCAGCATGGGCCAGGCTCCAGCACTGGATAGAGAGCTATAAGGAATGCAGCCTCACTTGGGTTTTTCTTTTCTCCTTGAGAGAACTTAGGCTGAGAAAGTTGGGGCTGTTCAGCCTGCAGAAGAGAAGGCTGCGTGGAGACCTCATAGGAGCCTTCAAGCATCTGAAGGGGAGTTATAGGGATGCTGGGGAGGGACTCTTCATTAGGGACTGTAGTGATAGGACAAGGGGTAATGGGTTAAAACTTGAACAGGGGAAGCTTAGATTGGATATAAGGAGGAAGTTCTTTCCTGTTAAGGTGGTGAGGCACTGGAATGGGTTGCCCAAGGAAGTTGTGAGTGCTCCATCCCTGGTGGTGTTCAAGGCCAGGTTGGATGAGGCCTTGTGTGGGATGGTTTAGTGTGAGGTGTCCCTGCCCATGGCAGGGGGGTTGGAACTAGATGATCTTGGCGTCCTTTCCAACCCTAACTATTCTATGATTCTGTAACTTGGCTAGAGCTATGGCAACTGTTCCTTCTGCTTTGGTGTGTCTGAAGGCTTGCCTTTGCCCTCAGCAGCCTCAGCAACTTGGAAGTCTTCCCTACACCCATGGGCAGACCATCCTGAGGTGACTGAGCTGTCCCATGGGGAGACACCAGTGGAGCCTGAACTGAAGAGTGTGTTAAATAGAAACAGGCATAACAGCACCTGGCTCAGCCATAGATCTCAAGCCCTTTCTGCACACAAGGAAGTGACAACAACCCAAAGTCCTCTGTAAAGCTGGGCTCAGATCCAGCAGACCCCACTTTGAACCAGGCTCCTGCTCCACAGCAGAGACATTCTCCAGAAGCTTTATTTGGCCCATGCTCCTCTCCAAGTTAACAGCCCCTCAAATGCTGCTCTGTCTTCATCACACAAGACCAGAAGCACGTCAGGCCACACAGTGGCATATCAACCAGCACCTCCTGGTCAGCACAGAGAAGTAGGTCCTCCAGCGAGGAGCATGGTTCAGGTGGCAATCAAGTGTCCCCTGCAGGGTTGCCCATAGTGTCCTCCACTGGCACATTCACTGCTGCAGAGATCACACCAAAGGCCCTGGGAATCCCAGCCCCAGGAATTGTGATGGACAGCACAGGAGGCTGAAAAAGGTCTGTAGGTGTTTATGCAGGCTGTAAGAGCAAAGAGCATGCAAGCACAGAGATGTTCCCTCTGGAGCCTCAAAGGGAGCTGAAACAAACACAAGGAAGAGGCACAGCATGGCAGTCTCCATCCTTTCCAGTGACACATTCGCCAGCAGCCAAGGCCCAGCATTGCTTCTGCATCTGAGAAGGAGGCCCTAACAGCAGTGACAAGTTGGACATGAAGCTGGAGGTCAGCAAGGCAAGGAAAGCGGAGGCTTGGGTAGATGATGTGCCAAGGAATTCAGCTTGAGAATTAAGCTGAATTACCCTGAAGTAAAGGTCATTTCCTCATTTTGGGTAAACTGAGCCTGGCTTACTGAAATTGTTGGTCATAGATTGGCTTGCACCAATGAAGAACAGGAGCTGGAGCATGTAACCTCCAAGCTGAAAAAAACCCTCAGCCTTACAGAGCAGCCCCCAAGTGAAATACAGATCTCTGCAGGCTGGCACTTTAGCTTCTGGTCTCACCCTCCAAAATCCCCAGTAATAATAAGGGCTGTGCCACTATGCAGTCATCACTCCAGAAAGTGCCCTAGACATCCTTAACTGCTCTACAGTGAGAAGATGCCCCACTGCACTACCACCACATGACCTGGTGTTATGTCCACCTTTTCAAGCTCACCTGGGAGACCTCCTCACACGGTCTGCAACTTCAAGCACGTCCTCAAATCCAGACCACTGCTTAGTTGGGAAGCTTTTGTCAGCAAAGATTAATTTCTGCTGTTTGCAGCTTTCTACCTGAGCTACCTTGGAGCTTGAGCTGTCTGGGGAGGAAAAGACAGTAAAATCCCCTGAATGTGTTGATCATAAAGAATGTCTGGTTGGTTTTCCTGCTGTCCTGTCATTTTTAAATGGACGAATAACCAGAACTACTACAGAAAAGAAAAAAATGCCCACCCTAAGCTCTGGAAACCTCATCAAGGAAGGTGAGACGCTAGAAAAACATACTTGAGCATGGGTTTTAAAAGAAACATTCTAAATTAAGGCTGCTGCATGCCAGGCAGCCATTAAGGCGCTTGCACAGGGAGCCATGGTTAGTACTCATTAAAGGATGAGTAAGAAGGCACCCCAGGATTAAAGCTACTGGCGCCTCCGAGGACCAATGGAGGGGAAGCTTCTCAGCAGCTTATTCTTCCTCTCCTCTGCCATGAGCCGGCTGGTGATGAATGGCTGAATCCCAACCCTCCTCTCCCGCAGCACATCATTTGATTTGCCACAGACATGGGGCTGGAGGTCTCCGGCAGCACTCTGCATGCCAGGAGAGGTCACCGTCTCTTTGAATAACGTCCTCTTGGAGTGCCAAGAAGTGACATCAAGCTTTGCCCCTTGCCACCCCGCTGGCATCACAGGGACACTAGTCAGAGTAGGGGTTACAGGAGGTGCGTTCCCTGCCATCTCTGGCTGCCCATGCATGATTTATACCTGCTGTGTCAGACAGACATTTACATACGCTGGTGTGCTTGCACATGCTGCCTCCCAGAAGCGGTGGCACAGCTTATGAAGATGGGTAGGATGACTGGTCTGCACTGTGCCAGCCAAAGACCTCCTCCATCCCCCTGATAGAGGACAGCTAATCCCCACCTTGCCCCACCAGCAGTGCTAGGCTTGACCATGGGAGATTACTGTTTGCAAAGAGATGTTTGTAACAGCAGACCATCCCCTGGGATGCCGCTCTGCAAGGGAACATGCTGGGCAACTCAAATCGCTCAAAAGGTTCACTGCTGAGATCCTGAGACAATGTGAGAGGCAGCAACATGCCAGCACAAGAGACACAGCCAGGATGCACGTCATATGGAGGACACTTGCCTCCTGACATCCCTTTCCCAAAGTTCCCCTTCCACCCCAGCACAGGCTCGCAAGCCTGCCTTCTGCTCTCTGACCCTGCTTTGACAGACACAGCTGGTCCAGATAGCAGATCAGACAAAGAAGCAGTGGCACGTGGCTCACAAAGCCAAGGAAGAACAGCCAAAATACACAAAAGACAGACCCAGCTGCAGGGAGAGCACAGTACAGTGAAATGGGACACCTCTACAGAGCAAGGAGCCCCAACCATTCCAGGTCATGGGTGGGAAGCTCCCCCTCTCCCAGCATTTGCAGTTTAAATTAGTGAAAGGCCTTACTTTTAAACAACCCTAAATATCCTGTTAGACCCTTGGAAAGGGTCTACAGCTGTGTTTTCTCCTTCTTCCCCTCCAAACCCCACCTTTGCCACTGCTCACCAGCCCAGACGTGAACATACATGAGCAGCCACCTGCAAACATCACAAACTGCTCTGGAGCCAGTTAATACTTACGGTGGCATCTCTGCTGCCCTCCTGAGCTGGCAGGACCCAGGAGAGGTTGAGGGGTAGCACCGCAAGGCTCCCAACCTGAAATTACAAACATTGTCCCACCACTGAGTCACTCACCACAAGATCTTTTATCACTACAGCCAGCTGGGACTCTCAGTAATTTTCAGCTGCAAAATCAGCATTCAGACAGGGCTGGTGCTGCTCTCCCAGCCACAAACTGTGTATTTGAAAACCAACGTGTAGATAAGAAAGTGCCCCGGGCGGGTGGCAAGGGGGGATATGTTCATTTGTCCTTGGCAGAACACCACCTCAGCACCAGCAAACACTCAGCTCTGAGGGCAGAGGAGAGCACTGGCAGCTACAAATTACTAATCAATGTCGGGTAACAACAACAGCAGCTAATAATGAAGGGCTGATCAGCTTACTACAGCAGTAATTATTCCTGACACCAGTCCTCAGAAGGAGCATCCAGGCTTAGCACGCTGTCTACCATGATGATAACCCAAGATAACTAGAGAAATTTTGTGCTGGAGAAAAGGAGGGGGGAGAGAAAAAACCCTCAGCAATTAGCAAGACTTGTGGTGCTAATTACACTGTGAATGGTGCGCAGCTTTGTCAGAGCTAACTTGAGCCTTTCCCATGACACCAGGGAGGGATGCAAAGTGCCAGCACACCTTTCACAAAGCAGCAGTGACAAACGGTTTTGGCACCTGGTTATTTTTGAGAACAACACAATTCACTGCTGCTGACACCGAACTTTTTGATGGCACCAGCTCTTTGCCATCATGATTATCTCAGGAAAAGCATGTCACATCCATAGTGCAGAAACAGGCTTCATTTCACATCACTAGGTGATACTCAGCCCACTTAATCTGAACACAGGACCAATTCAGGATGTGAGTCTTTTGGTATGAGATACAGCCAGTGCAAGACCAGGTATCTTAAATCACCAGTGTATCTTAGGTGTGTATGGTCAAAACATGCTGCAGTCGCCCACAGCTGCTTAGAGTTTTGCAGCGATGATGCCCTGAAGCACTGCAGCAGCCCAGACACAAAGATCCCCATCGCTTCCAGCACAACTACCAGTCCTCCTGCTGAAGAAAACTTCCCGTCAGCATCCGTTCACCAGCAGAGGAAGAATTATTGCACCCGGCAGGGGTAGCAGTGTGAATGCGAGAACACGTGCGTGCTTCCCCCATGCGCTCCCTACTGCTAGAACAGGTGAGAAAAAAAAAATCAAACCTAACAGCCCCAAAGGCTTGCGATCGCACATGCCTCCTCACCCACCTCCCTCCCAAGTAGGTGTAATTAAGTGCACCATTTTCTTGCACCCTTCATTCAAGGAGGCTGCCAAATTGCTCTCAGCAATGACACGTATTTTACAGACATGAGCTTCTCAGGAAGGCAGCTGCTTCGAGGTGCGGGTCGCTGCAGTAGCCAGCACACAGAATCATAAGTTCTGAGTCCACAGATGAACGAAGAGGTTGCAGCATTTCTCTACACAGATCAATGCAGTTACAGCAGCAGCAAGAGCACAGCCTAGCCAGTTCAGACTCATCTTCCTAGGCTCTTCCCCCTCCTCCAAGGCTCAAAGCCTTTGGCACCTTACTGGGAATGGGAGCTTTACCTCAGCCATGGGGTCTTTGCAGAGACCCCTGCATCCTGTGAGGAATACAAACCAGACATTTCACCAGCCTAGCAAGATGCAGCAATTGAAGGCGTATGTCAGCTCTGTGTTGATGGCCTGCAAACTTCCCAGCATATTCCAAATGCAAGTCCTCCAGTCTCTCCCTGCAAGGGTGCCCTGCACCAGCCCAGCCCTTCCCAGCCCGCTTGCAGTGCCCACAATCCTATTACAGGGCAGTGTCAGGGGGACTGGGTTACCAGCCCTTGCACAAACAAAATCCTATTACAATGGAGATCCTGATCCCAGCCTTTATTTACAGAAATTATTATTACAAGGGACCCTGAGGGAAATCATGGTTCTGGGCTGTATATACTGAATTCATCATTGCTAGAGAAGAAGCCTCATAACGTTTTGAGACACAGTGAGATGCAAACTGCCTTTGAGTTGCATGTGATGGAGTAGAGAGAGAAAGGGAAAAAAAACCAACTACAGAATAAACTGTCGCAGAAGGAGATAAAGGGAACAGCACACGTATTTCTTTTGCCCAGCCCAAGGCAAGGTGTGTTTCTATCTGCACGGTGCACTAAATCCTTTGTACCACTCAATTAAATTACAGCTGACCTAAGCACAGATTGCTGTTTGCCAGAAAAGCCTTGTCCAGCCTCAGCATCCTCTTCAGGGCAAATGGCCATGGCCCCATACAGGCACATGGGCAGCCCAGGGAGGACTAGGAAGGGAAGGAGGAGGGAGATACTGCAGGGCTGGAGCAGTTCAAAGCGGCTACCATGTGCAGTATCACAAGCAGTGCCAGCACAGACACCAAATGCTGGGCTGAAGCATCTGCTTTCAGGTTAGACAACACAGATGAGGAAGGAAGCAAAGTCCCACTGCATCCTCCTGAGATGCCACATTTGGACGTGCAGGGAAGGTCAAGGCATCAAGCACCGTGGGGCACCTTCCTGCCTGTAACTCATGCATAGCCCAGCAATGCTCAAGCACCAACACGCTCCAGTGGTCACAGCATTCCTGTCGCATACCTTGACTGGTTGATATGAGCAAAGAGGGAAGGATTTCGATGTCCAATAGGGAACAGACAGGAGGCCTTCCTGGGGCAGATCAACCCATCAGATGCATGCTGTTCAGGCATACCCCAAGGAGGAAGAGGAGGCATGCATCTACAGGAGTGGCTCTTGAAATTTCTCAGCACAAAACAAGCAAAGCATCAGAGGAGAAGGGGAGGTGGTTTGTACAGAGAGGTCCCATGACACTGCAGCATGGGTACCATAGCACCATCAGGGTTACAAATCAAAGAGCAGGCACCATCAGAGTGATGTACACCTGCTGTAGAGAGACCTTCTTTATTAGAAAGGTCTCCCTCACCCTACAGATGCTTGGAATAAACAGCCCATCATCACTTTGCTTGTGCAGAACCAGAAATTCTGGCCTTAATACCTTAAGACACAGCCCAAAGATGTTCTGACAGTGCCTGACCTGCACACATGTTTAAAAGATGCTTCTTCAGGCATTCCCATGCACCTGTACCTAGAAACTAGCCTACTCCTCTTAGTGAAGGGCCCAAGGAGGTGTCCAGCACATCACATCATCAGAGGAAGGCAAATCCTGACAGACAACAGAAAGATCCCACCAGCTGACACCAATGGGTGACAATGACAGCTCTGCAAGAGACAGACAACAGAAATGGTGTTTCTCAGGGACAGTCAAGGTATGACTGGCACATCACAGAGGGGACATTAGCACAGGGTGCAATCTCAAATGCTAAACCAGACTTCCAGAAACTAGGCTGGAACCAAACTGTTCCTCCTTTGTGTCTTCAGTCAACAATTCTCTCCTGCTGCTGTCTCCATCAGTAAAGGAGGCTGTAGTCTTACACACCTCTACAGACTGCAGCCAATGCAGGGTGACACGGATGCTGGCCCCTGCGAAGCTGTTTGCCAGCATTTCAAGGTGAATCTGATGACACAGTTGCTTTCTTAAGTGTTAACAACATGCTTCAGTCCAGCTTTTCACCTCAAGCAACACACAGCACCAAGTGCAGCTTGCCAAAAGCAAAAATTATATGCAGGACGTAAAGCATTGTCCCTGGGAAATCTGCATCCAAAGAACACTGGAAATCTTCCCCCCAAACTGACAGAATTTGAATCCCTGCCCTGCTGAGACAGTCTCAATTTGTTCAATGGGTGCATTTCATGCCTCACCTGTGGAGCAACTATTTCCTGAAGATGGAGCAACTGTGGAGAAGTTTGAGCCCAGCACAAAGCCAAACCTGGATTGTGCCTCTTGCTTTTCACCACTTCTCCCCCACTGAGGCACGTTAGGAGTGAAATTCAGAGACCAGCAATATTGTGTCTGAGCCACAAGACAGCAACCCGAAGCTAGAAGGAACAATACAGCCCTCTTCATGAACCCGTCCTGCTTATTCTTTTCACGGCACAATTGGAGGCTAAACCCACACTCCAATAAGAGTGCTGTGGATGAGTCATCTTCGCTGCTGTCAGCTGGAATGATAAGGATGAAATTGCGTCGCTTATCAGCAATGAGCCAGCAGGGAGGTGGCTGCAGAATGCATGAGGCTTGCATTAGGAAACAGACCAAAACAGGGACATTCTCAAAAGCCCCAACCTTTTGTCCAATTGTGACACAAGCTCAGCATTCCTTCAAAGCCTAAACCCAAGTTAAATATTTGCTTGCAGAGACAGCAACTGCCTCTTGCACCTGCCCATGGAGGAGAAAACCTGGGGGGGGGCTCGATGACAATTTTAGTACCAAACTGTGCTGTTTACAAGCTGGGAGTCCTACAGGGTCAGTGGAGATGGACTCACAGATCATTATGGCTCTGACTAATCACACACAGCTCTTGGCTGGCAGCCTGGTTAAAGGATTACTCCAATGGAAAGCTGATCCCAAATTAAAGCAAAGCCCGCATTTTACAGCTTCATATTGTAGCTGCTAGGCTCTACCTTATGTGCCTTCTTTTTGACATAGCTGTTTCCTCTCCCTCTTTCTACAAACCAGAAAGAAGCAGGACCACTGGCAGGGCCTCATTATTGACAGGTCTAAGAAAACAACTTCCAGCCAGCTGACCAGTTGAATTGCTGAGCAGCTAAAACCACTGTTACTTACAGCACAGTATCAGTCCTTTGGCAAGGTCTCCCTAAGCCAGCCCGTTAGTCTTGATTAATACTAACACCTAATAACACCAATATTAATTCCACTTGCACACTTCCCCTTCAAGCTACAAGAATGGAAAGCCCATAGCAGAGAAAGAGCCACCTAACATACTGGAGAAGACATTTCAAGAGCACCTTCCCAGCTCGAAAAGCAGAATCTGATGTAGCCCTTGACCTGGAAGATAGGTGCCCATGTTCCTGTGGCATGTTTAACCCTGAAAAGTCATGACTCACCACCATTTTCCTCCTGTAATTGGAAACATAACAAGCAGTGCAATACCAGCATTTGGAGTGCATATGGAGTGCATATGCAAAAGATCGCCTCTTACCCAAACATATATAATTTTGTCTGACAGCTATAATGGACATCTGAGCCTTGCTCTCCATGGGAGATTCAGCCAGAGATCACCTCCGCAGCATCAGCTATCTGACCGGAATATAAAGGCAGCTGTTGGCATTGAGACTGGTGCATCAGGGATTGAGAGCTGAACAAGGCCTTCTCAGATGGCTTAGTGAAGCAGATAAAGGAGCTGTATGTTTATTTGATGATTTAATCGATAAGATAATTCTGTTAATTCAATAGTTTGATATAAAGCCACTTCCTTTCTGTTTGATTTAATTGCATTTCAGAATTTTCATGGCTTAGTTGATCAAATACATAAAATAGCAAATTAGTGCTAATTAATCAGATGTTCCTTAACTATGAATTGCAAGAGGACCACAGGCAGAGAGCCCTATCACCCTGTGACACATAATGACAGCCCATAGATTTGCATCTACAGTAATCACACAACCAACTAACGATGCCAGAATTCATTTTAAATGCAGGACAACTGTACCACAAGGGGACCTGGCAGAGAACAGAGATTGCATCCACGTAATTTATGTGTGCATCTACACTTACTACAGAAGGGTCCAACCACTTCTGGTAATGGAGTAAAGAAGGACTAGTACCAGATATATAGTTTTCTTTTTACAGGTAAGTGGAGTAAAATGTTTTCCTTCAGGAAAGTGGAAGAGCCCAAGGGTACGTTTTTTAGACTTGTACCCTAAAGAAACATCAACTACAGAAGCCCATCAGCACTACTATCGCCACCCCCCGTCCAAAGGCACAGCTACATCGTGAGCCCCATCCCTTAACGCTGCAGAGAACCACTGTAAGAGGTTGAAAGGCCATGGCAGACCGTAGGAAATAACTCCTCAAGGCAGGGAGCAGATATCAGTCACTCTCCTTCTCACAAAGGTACTCTGCATGTTGCTGGGCAGCCACATCTGAGAAGGCAGAGTGGAGAAGAGCATCTTCCTGAGCTGGGGAGAAGGGCATGGTATGCAGTGACCAATCCAAAAATGTTTTCTGCCTTTCCCCAGGCAGAACAAAGCACACGCACCCTGCTTGCAACTACAGCCGTACAGCAACTGCCAGAGTTACCACAACCTGTTTTCGGGCTAATTCTCTGTTCCCCCTTCATTTCTCCACTTGGAAATTAGCCAACCCCTGATGTTGCCAGAAGAGATACAGGAAAGGCAATCACAGGTCAGCCTCCTTCAAACAATTCCAGGGTCCTCTTGCCAGGTTCCTCTCTGGGTAATACCATCCCTCCAGCAAGACAGAAAAGCCTCTAATTAAAAAGACCTGGACAGCAGCTCCCACTCCTGCCCTGATCAACGAAGCTTGCTAATTAAAAGCAGTTGACCTGAGCAAAGAATGGCTTGGAGGAGATTAGCCCAAGGGAGACAAGATTTAAGAATTAAATTACTTGACTGCTCTGTTTCATTTTATTTTACAATCCTGGTTTTTCCTCCTCCCTCATGCAGGTAAATGGTGGTTTTGAGGACTACAGTTCCAATTTGTAAGAGCAAAGAACCAGAGACCATGGTCTTGCCGTTTAATTCACTGTCAAACACCACAGTCTGAATGTTTGGGCTGTCGGAGCAGCTGCTCCACCTGATCACCAGGTGACAACTGAAAAACGACCAAGTGGCACCTAATTTCTCCAGTTTGATTAACTAGTCCTTTGCACCCTGCCACATCAACAGGACTGTGAACAAACACACAAGCAATGCCTCAGACACTTGCTCTGACTCCACAGCCAAGGTCTCACTGATGTATTTATCTCTGCAAGCCGTGGGAGATTTATGCCCAGCAATAAAAGGGAGGTGACCACCATCCAAAAGCAAACATGCTCAGGTCAGGTCCCCATCATCTGGCCTGATCAGCAGCTCCCTGGTTTGAGTATCCTATCCCTCATGGTTATAGGGCAGATGGAAGATCCTAAAGCAAACTGGGAAGTAGCAAACACATCAGGTCTCATGTGTAGGGTGTTGCAGGATGCACTGGAATAGCAAAGCAGCAGAGGGCTGGGCCCTTTGGAGAGCTCTCACATCTAGTTTTCCGAGTTGCTTTGCCCTGCTTACATCAGTGGGAACCACAGGACCTCAGCACCTCTAGAAACCCTGTAACAGGAGGCAAAGAAATGGAATGTCACACTTCCTTCCTTCAGGAGAATTAGCTGGACACATGGGGTTTTCTCCCCATACAATCAGAAATTCCAGTACAAACAGGAAATATGTTCTTCAAACATCAGCATTCAATGGCCTTCATCACAAAATGAGGGGAATTACCCAGATCATATACATTTTCACAGAGAGAAAAAAATATTATTGGGAGAAAAAGAAGCTTCCTCACAAAACACTTGGGATTTTGTGTATGTTCCACACACAACCTTGGCATTCATTTTCTTTTAAAAATCACTGTCTTGCAGTTGACAGGCAGAAAAACAAGACAAACAGGAGCCATGACAATCCAATTTGTACGATTTATTAATCTGCTCCCCTTTTCTCGCTTGCATCCCATTTCTTTCCTCATTCAAGACCCTTCCTTGCTTGGATGCTGCAGGCCCAGCCTGGCTGGTTGGGGACTTCTTGCACTCCTAGACCACGTGCTGTCTCCCACTGCAATGACATACTGGGTGCTTCTCCCTCCTATCCCAGGCAGTCAACAGAGGCAGCAGACTGTGCAGGCTGCCAGGAGCAGGGAGCCCCAGGCAGCTCACGCACTGTATCTCCCAGACCAGCATCCTCCCTTCAGAGCTTCCTTCTCTGGACACCATACCTTGTTCTTGCTCATCATGGAGAAGAGCTCATGGAGAAAAAGCCACACATCTGTGAGACAAGCTTTGCTCACACGCAAGACAGCAGCCTTCTATAATCCAAATCCTTGACAAGTACACAGCTGGAAAAGAGCCATTTTGGGCCTGGTTATTCCTTCCACTGGCACCTCAGCAGGGTACCATGTCTCTTTTGTGTTCATGCTTCAGTGGCTGCTTCAGCGTTTGGGAGACTGGGCTCTCCAAAGGCCTTCTGTGCCCAGCAAGACCTGCAGGGAGAACTACATGGTGCAGAAGCCCTGTGGCACAGTTGGTTGCCAGCCCAGGCAGCACAGCCCGCCCAGATGCGCATCCCTAAACTTCCATTGCATTTGCAGTCACAAGACATAGGTGCTTGCCAAGAGCTGGCAAAGAGGTCTGGCTTGGGCCCTCAGCCCACGGCTCCTCACACTCCTGACTGTTGATACCAGATCTTCAGAGTCATCTCAGTTTTCACTTTCCCATGATTATGCTCTCCTCTTCATACCTTCAGGCTGTCTGCAGCAACTTGCTTACCATTTTCTAGCCAGCCCAGCTTGGTCACACCTGATACTGGAATGACCATCAGAGCAAGACGCTATATTTCAGCTGCAATTCCAAAACTAAAGTAATACCCTATTGCTTCCTTCAGTTCCGTTAGAAATGCTAATGGCAGGAAGAAGAGACTGTAACATCCAGCAAAAGGAACTTGTCATGAATTAAGACCCTAAGGCACTACCCACCAGAAAAAAAACAGTGCTTCCAAAGGAGAAATAATTCAGCAGCACAAGTCAAGCTGCATATCAGCGAGACAGTGATTTGTATTCCTGTTCATTGAGGGAAGTAGCACATAAGCATTTAGCAACAGACACTGAGTCAAACACACCATGCTGCAATACCAGAGATGTTTCAGAGGTACCCTAGATGGCTCACCAAGCATACGGGGACATTGTGGCTCACACTTTGTTCAAGCTGCATAAACTAAGATGTCTGAGATGTTATAATATACTGTTACTCATCCCTAAGTCCCCAGATGCTGTCCCTGAAATAACCCCATCCTTTTTACTACCAGGAGGGAGCCAATTGTAAACCCAACCACTTTACCTTCTGAGGGGGAGAAATTTTATCAGAGATGCAGCAACACACCCTCATCTGACTTCTGAAGCAAGAGATTTCTTTAAAGAAGTTCTTCTCTCCAGTGTCACCTCTCTCCTGTCCAAAGGTGAGAGAAATACAGGAAGAAGTGGAGAGAAGCAATACTGAATAGTCCGTCAGAGGAGGGTGCTGAATATAGTCCCTTCCAGTTACCTGGCTGAAATTCAAATGCTGGATTAGTGTCTATGGCACACTTAATAGGAGGCAAAGGAGAGAAATATAATGCTTCCTTCCGGCCTTTCACATCTACAGACCTCTCCCAGGTAGCAGACAGTCTGGTCCATCAAAGGGAGACTAGAATCAGAAATGAGACACATTTGTCATGTAAAATTTCCAGGTATGAGGAACCAAGTTGAATTTCTATCTGGCAGAAATGCTGTAATAACACAGCAGCAGCTAAGAACTCCAGTCAGGTGAAGGTCAGGGCTGTTTGGCATCCATTACAGTCACAGACCTCTCAAAAAAACAAGAAGTGCAAAGGACAAACACTTCCCTTTGGCAAGCTTGCTCCCAGACAGCTGGAAACGATGGACTTTAAAGATTGGAAACTCAGTGGGGTTGGCTGCAGTGAAACAGGGAAGAAAACTGAGATATGGAAGACGAAAAAAAAAAGTCTTCAAAACCAACGTGTTTTCATCCGTCTTCTCTTTGGTCACCAAGGTAGCTCCAGCAGTGATGACTTGCATTCTGGGACTGAAAGCAAAACACCAGCTGGAGCTCTCGGGAATTGGAGCATCTTCTTTCTACTGAGTTACAGCTCACATATAAATGAGGGTATCAACCCCCAAAAGTGCCCTTTAGCCACATAAAGGGAAAAGTGCTGCAAAAGGAAGACCTTGGTAAAACATGATCCAAACAGGGACACATTCAGCATTCCTTGGGGTGTGTGATAGCTGCGCAATCATCCCGACAGCACCAGGCAGGGTCTGGGTGCTACATTCTGCCCAGATCCATTCCATGGGTAAGAACATGAACAAGCAGACAGATTGGTGTTACATTCAGATTTGGATGTGTCCTATTTCTCCTATCAAATCTCTGCAAAAGCAACAGTTTTCCACCTCCCCCCTTGGACATCTGTAAGGATCAGCAGCTGGAAACCCCATATCACTGCCTATCTCAGCACCCAAGGACCTGCCATCTGCACTGCAGCCTGCATTTTGTACTGATTTGTTCAGTTTTTGCCCTGCTAGCACACCTCAGGCAGGCTACAGTTGCTCTGCGCAGGACTTGGAGGGAAGTTTCAAAGCTTGGCTGCTGCCAATGCACAGATGTTACAGGCTGGGTCACGGCAAGGTGCTAAAGGCCTTCAGAACTATTGCAAAGCATTAATTATGTTCCCGCAGCTGTTCTTTAACCCTTGTTCATGTCTCCTTTCTTCCAGGGGCTGCCAGAATGACAACTGTGAACAGGAAATCAAAGCAGGAGGCTCTGAAAGGAAGCCAAGCAGAGACTTTAAAGGTTAAAAGAAAGAGCAGTCTGCAAACACAAGTTCTTTTTTTAAAGATGTTCGTCCCTGCCATTTGCCTGAAAGCTTCCTCTTCTCCCACCCAGGTGCAGTACTGAACTCCAGCAGCACCCAAGGAAAGATGGAAGAGGTCACCCAAATCCTGAGATATCACAGAGGACGTCTCAGCTGGGAGGTTGACACATGCACTTGGAAATGCTTTATTTCACGAGACTGGAAGGAATGGCTTGCACTGTGGGCTTAACCAACCCTTCTGTCTCTGTAGATCCAGAGATGAGATCTGGAAGGCATTTTCCTGGTCAGAAATGCCTGCTATGCCACAGTTGGACCAGGGCTGTACTCAGGCAGAGAGTAAACCCCACTAACCAAACTAATCTGTTGAACCTAAGCTCAGAGCCGCTATAGAAGCCAGGGAACTCCAAGTGACAAGACAGTATTCAAGTAGGCTTACCTGGACCAGCACTGAGAAACACAGGGAGACAACAGTTTCCTGAACTCACCTCATGTGCTTCACCCCCTGACAGCCACCATGTGTCTGGGCTGGCAACATGCTTCTCAGGGTCCTAGCAGAGGCAATCTCAAGAGGACCTGTGCACAACTCTGGGAAATGGGAGCATCTGAATTATGTGAAGCTACTGCCAAGAAAGCAGGTCCATCCCTACAGCACAGCGCTGTTCAGAGCTGCCACTGTGGGAAAGCAAAACCACTTCAGTAAGGAGGTCTGCATCCAGATACTGAGCCCTGCTGAACATCAGGACTAACAAGTGCCAACATAGCACCAGGGCAGCCATTCTGGTGATAATGTTGCAGCCTACCCGGCATCTCTGCACCCCATAAACCAGGGCTTCCCATGGGGAAAGTCTGTTCATTGCTCATCTACAGACCAGCTACAAATTGAAGCCCCAGCTTGAACACAGACATCCAACTAACATATCTTCATGGGCTGGACTGCAGCTGTGACACAGGACCATGAGTGGCCTGATAAAACCCACCCGTCTCCCAGATGGCTTCTCCCTCCCCTATTCCCCGTGCTTTAAGCTGCAAGCAGAGCATAACTCCGTTTTAAGACTTGCAGATGTTGTGTTTCTGAATCATCTGGCTGGGCAGCTTGTGCTGGCAAGAGGAAATAAGATTGTCTCTGGAATCCTTTGTGCTGCAGCTCTCCATGCACAAAAGGCTCCTGCACACTTGTGGGCTAAATAACTTCTTATGCTAGAAACAAAACGGAGTGGGGAGGAGAGTACAGACACAACAGCAGCAAACAAGCAAGCAGACACTGAGGTGATAGAAAAGCTGGCAGAAAAAAACTACACTGTTGTGCCTGGACACACATCCCAAACAGCAGCATCTTCCATCGGCTTCCACATTTTAAAAGGCAGAAAACACTGAAGACTAAGTTTTGTCTGACATCTCCTGGACATGCCTTCAGCCAGGGATCATTACGGCAGCATGCTGGCCAGGACTTGAACTTCTACATAATGACCCCAGACAGCTACCGATAGCCTCAGCTGCTGCTAGCACAAACGTTAGCTCCATTGCAGCCTGAGGAGCTGTGATAACTTAAAAAACAAAACAAAGCAATGCACAGGTCTTGAAAGGGAACCCACAACAGCATTAAGAGCTCTGAGCCCCAGGGCCACATAACACCAGACAGAGCTCCCCTGATAGCCAAAGGTAAAGGAGTTTCTTCCAGGCTCAGGACCCTCATCCCAGGTCGTCAAAGAGGATGCAAGTCCTCGCACACCAAAGCGGTGGGTGATAGCTTTCCTCCCCTACAGAGACACCCCACAGAGTCCCATGGGGAAGCCTGGCACTGGGCATGCAGCCATTTCAAATGGGAATCAGGGATCTGCAGTGACACCCTCACTCTAACTCACAGCACTCTCGCAGTCCTTGCATGCAGGGTTTGGGTTTGCCTTCCTTAGGTGGCTGTCCTAGGGCAAAATCAGATTAAAGACTTTGTGGGAGCACTGTTTGTGTTAGACATTTCTGGAACCCCCCATTATACTCAAGTATCAGGCAAGGAGACAATGTTTTTATCTGCTTAATAGAGCTCTTCAAACCACGCACAGCCACGTGGCCTAGGCTAGCTATTTTAAAACAATGTTCCACTGAGACTCTTGTTTCCAACAGAATAATTTAACACCTCACTCTTGCAGAGCACTTTCACGCCCAGATACCAAAGCAGCTCAGAAAGGCTATGCTGATTTTACATACCAGGGGGAGGGAGTTGCAATGCAGCAACATAGCTCATACGACCTGCAGTCCTAGCAGAAACTCCTATCTGCCCAAAGCAGACCCCAGCATGGATAGGCAGCGATGCAGCTTCTCCAGCAGCCTCTCCCAAACAGCAGCTTTCCTCTTTCTCCTTCTTTTTTCAGCATTCTTTTTTGGGGTTTTCTAATCTTTGGGCCCACACACACACACTCCAAGTTCAAGTTACTGAAATCTCACAGGGGGGCTGACATCTCCTGGTGAAGATGATCCCACCAGTGTTATTGTCTGGCTGCCAGCTCCTGGGAAACAGGCGCGGCATGAGGGTGGTTGCTGTTTTTAACCAGAGGCCACATCTGACTTGAGTGTTAGGGGAGTTAATGAGCACTGTGCAGCAGGAGGGAGGCTGGGAGAAAGGAAACAGGGAAGCTTCATTTCTGTGTTTCATTATTTGTATAAGAAAAATAAGACAGGGACCTTAAGGGGAGCATAAACATTTTCTTCTTTCTTTGTTTTAAGTAGCATAATTACAGGGTCTGCTGGGATGTCCTGTGGCCAGAGGTAAATTGAAGGGAGGTGCCTGGGTGCCCATGCAGGACCTCACAGGTCACGTTGCTCTTTCAGGTCACAAGAAGGTCCAGAAGAGAGACATCACTCATGCGGTAGTACTGAGTCCTGTTGGGAATACAGCTGCAGTCGTGGTCAGGCAGGGAAACCTTAGACCATCTGCAGTAAGGGCCAGCTGTTTAAGGACCACCTCACCTTCTAGAAATCAAGACCTGCACCAGTTTGCAGGGTGCTGAGGAGCAGACCACACCAGCCATTTCAGCCGACACCATGGTGTTCACATACACCCTAGAGAAGATCGCTCTGTAGCTCACCCCATTCACCCAACCCCATCCCAGACACAGGATGGGCCTGCATGATAGACCCTCTCTTGGGGATAACAGTCTCCAGGCTGCCCCCAGGGAATCAAGGCATCCTGGGAGCTCCCTCTCCAGCTCTGAAGGGGGTTCAGGCCACTCAGTTGGGTGCTCAGCACCAGGCAAGGTGAAGCCAAATACAGTAGTCTCTAGAAATGACAGACAGGGTCAGCACACCTGACGCTATTCCCCTTAAAGCAGCAGGAAAATGGTTAAAAGGTAAGATTTATGGGCATATATCTCTGCCAGAACCACCAGGTGATCATGTGTACACATTTCTCTACTCTAAGACCTAATTTTCCACCATTTCCCTTGATTTGCTGTTCCTTTTCTTCCATTTCCTTGATTTAGGGCCCAATTATTTCTTGTCCTCTTGCCAGTGAAACAAAATATTTCATAAGCACTCCTGCCGTCTCTCCCCATTCCCTCCCTCCTTTGGATGCTGGTTTCAATGCTTGACTCATGCCTCATGTTCTGCAAAATTTAAAGTATTTTAGTGAACACCTAATGATGATTTTACGATTTTTCTCAGTGATACAAATGGGATTTGGCACCAACGAGCTCATTGCTGGAATTTAAGTGAGTCTGTAGCCCCCGCAGCTCTGGCACATCTTTGCAAAGCAGTCCCTGGGGACTGTCACCTGGACATGATTTTCTCCTGATGAGACTGTGTCCTTCACTAGAGATGAGCCACATGCCCTGGGCTAGGCTGCTGGTGACACTGCTAGGATATGGAGAAGGGCAGACAATTAAACTCAATAGCTCATCTGGCTCCTGACCAATACACAGTGCCCTGCAAGAGTTGTGTCGGCAAAAGCAGCACAACTCTGGGAACAGAAGGCAACTTCCTGGCTGGACCACATCACCCTATGATGTAGCTGCACGCCCAGGCCAGCCCCAGCCCTCCAGAGAGGAGCTGGGGACTGCTAACAGACAACAAATTCTGCCTTCATTGAAAGGAAATGTTACGTGTAAGAAAAAAAGGCAACTCCTGTCCCTGGTGGGTCCTCAGTCTAAACTTCTGAGAATAACCAAATCTTTCAAGTGGCTCATCACAGCTGGAACCCTGGGACCCACCCCAAGACTGCCGCAAAGGACAAACTGACTTCTGTCAGCACACTGAGCGCTAGCCCTTCAGAACAGTGCCCGGCAAACACCCTACTCTCCCAGTGGAGCAAGTTTTACAATAGCTTTCTATCCTTCTTCCCCCACCCCCCATCCAGACTTGCATGATCACAGCATATAACATTTCTATAGCATCCTCCTACTAGTTCCCATAATCATATCCAAACCTGTCACAATATAACACAACCATGAAAAAGACAGTTAAAAGTGCTATTTCAATATTGCCAACCTTTTCCAAGGAGATGTATCCATAAGTTAGGTGAGGAAGATTAGGGGACTGACAGCACTTATCAAATCAGGTTTCCTAGGCTTTGAGGGGAAAAAAAGCTAAAGAAAAGCTAAAGTTTGCTCTGAATCAAGTGGAGCAAGGACTCAGTGTTGGGTCTCCTGTATTCTGAACTCATGCCTCAGACCCCAGTGACCTCTAACTTCCATGACCATCATCAGCTGCTTACTTCTACCTGCTCCAAATACCATCTGAAACATTTGGAACCCTTGAAAGTAGCTCTAGCTTAGGTCACTCTCCAGAAGAGAGCAACTGCTTGTGTCAGTAAGCTCCTGCTCCTAGATCACCTTGCTGATCATAATGGCACACATGAAATACCACCTATCTGGATTACATTGTGGCTGTATATGGTTTATAAAGAGCAGGAAGTTTAGCCAGCTAGGGCAGGTAAACTCCACAGCTTCCCCTAAAGCCAGTGCCTCTTCTATATGCAATGGGGATTTCCAGTCATTCTAGTCCTTCCAGTGGCTGGCAGGAATAAGGAGGAAACATCTTGAGCTTCTGGTGGACAAGTTGAATCCTGTGACACTGTTTAGCCACACCAGACTTCTTGCTCCTCTGTTATGGGATTGAGCAATGTCACTCCAAAAAAGCTTCGCAAAATAACTGACCACCAAATGCCACCACAGTGAGACCTCTTTGGTAACACAAGAAGGGACTGAGGTTTGTCAGGGGGAATCTTTATCTTAAGAAGCAGAAAACTAGCCCTCAGTAGAAACAGCAAGTAAGAAAGAAAAACTAATGAGGAGGAAACCTAACAAAGGCTCTTCAGACTGGCTTGTGCAATGGCATCCTCTCTTCACTGCTGGGACTACATAAGGAAAGATCTCTCTATTTTGAGTATGTCCTGGGAAAGGCTTTTGGGACCCTGTCTACCACTCTGTGGGCCATCAAACGTGCTCTGATCCCCCTCTAAGGATCATCCCAGCTGAAGGCCTCTAAAATCCACTTGCATCTTGGGGAGCTTTGGGGTCAGCACCCCATAGATTTGTAAGATTCAGAGCTTTTAGAAGATGCTCATCAGGCTAACTTGATTCCCCTTCATAACTTGGTATGATCAGCTATACTAACTGTGTTGGCCTGGCTAGCCTGACACAGATTAATGTTATTTGTAATTTATCAGCGTGGCTGTGGCAGGCTGGAAGCATCACCTTCAGGGGAAGCTGACTCACCCTAAGCACACTGTTTTCCATAGGGCCAACTAAGTATTGTCCAGTAGAATAGCTTCCCTTCGAACTGCCTGTCAACCTAGTACAAGCTTGACAGCCCCCCTAAAGCTACCATACCACAGTTCATATTCCTAGCAAGTACCATCACAGAGCTTAACTTCCCTGAAAAGTATTGGAAATAGTAAAAGCTGGCCATCAGGGCAGTTTTATATTGGATAGACATATTCTACGTTGTAAAATGTGTTTGGAAGGACCATTACACTCCCTCTGTTGTCCTTCCTCAGAGGAAAGAAGATAAATGTCTAGCCAGTGGTTCATAGCGCAGGGCAAGGGAAATACAACATCCTCCATAGCAGCCAACAGAAGTACTGGGGAGCAGACACACACAGGGACTCTGCCCAGAGACAGCACGTCAAGCTTGCCAAGCGCTGTGCCAGCACACTATCAAATCCAAACCACCTCTGGTAAGTCCTGACCTTTGCACTACTCTCCCAGCAGCCCAGGTGCCAAGATGCTAATGAAAGAGGTGCTCATTAGCCCCAATCCTGAACAGAACAGTAGTGCATGGGTTGGCTCTCCAGATAACTACACTACAGTATGCAAGCCATGTAGTGCCTCTGTGTGGTTACTCTGCTGCCAGAAGAAATGTCTCCCATTCGATTTGACCATTAGATAAGCACAGGAAAGAACTGTGTTTGGCTCCCTCAGCCAGTATTTCTGTAGAAAATAGGTGCCTGTACAGCAGAATCTAAATACACCTTTAAAAAAAATAAAATCAGCCTCTACTCCATCTAATCAAGAAAAAAGTCTTTGGACGGTAAACTAAGACAGGAGTGTTTGCTCAGATTTATGGGGAGGCTGAATAACAAGTTGGAGAGGTCTGAACTGAATCCATCCCTTGCGTGGAAGTTTAACTACATAACCTTGGAGTCCACTATAGTTTCCCTTGCTGCCTGGCAAAATCCACAAAGAAAGGAAGAAAGGGCCCTTAATGACCTTCATCAGTGACTTAGATGACATGACACAGCACACTCAGCAAGTCTGCAGATAACACCAAATGGAAAGAGAGGTGACAGCATCCAACATACAAGGAGAGGCTGAGAGAGTTGAGACCTTTTACTCCAGAGAAGACAAAGCTCAGGGGAATCTTATTCATGTGCATAAATACCTCACAGGAAGGAGTAAAGAGACGAGAGACATATTATTCTCAGTGGTAATAGGCATAAATTGAAAGACAAGAAATTCTACTTAAACACAAGACCTTTTTTTACTGTAAAGATAATCTAGCACTTTAACAGGTTGCCCAGAGAGGCATCCGCCCTTGGAGGTATTCAAACGCTCACTGGATGTGGTCCTGGGCAGCCTACTTTAGTTGACCCTTTGAGCAGGTGGGTTGGACTAATCAATTGCAAGACATTACTCCAACCTCTTATGATTCTGTTGTATTCATGGTACCCTATTTTGATGCAGGAACAGGAGGAATATGTTAGGGCCACAGCAGATCTTCTATCCCATGTCCCACCTCATCTGATTTCTGACAAAGGGTTAGATTCAAAAAGCTCTAGCATTTTCCCCAAAAGCAGCATTAAAAAATGTTTAGAAGCTTCCCCCCTGGAAGAGCAGATGTCCACCAGAGATCAGTTTTTCCATTTATTCATGGGATGGATCACATCAAAAGAGCCAGGGCAACCCTAAAACATGCAGGTCCTCAAATGCTAAAACATTTCCAAGCCCCTACTTGCTAGACTGGAGGGAAAAAAAGACAGCATGGAAGAAAGATGAAGCTTGGTTTACTGGACCCTCTTAATTGAGCTTAGTGCTTAGGATCAAAGATTAGTTGATTAAAATCCAATTTCAAAGCTTATTAACTTTTGAATGAGAAATGCTGCTATGGCGAGCTTACTCCAGCAGGCTATTTCTGGCTTGGCAGAAGTGGCTGGCAGAGAAAAACAGCTCTTTGCTTATCAGTACCCAGTTTAGACCCAGATGAGACAAGAGGATTTCACCTCCCCAGACCACTTTAAACAAAGACTAAATGAACAAAGGGACTTCCTTTAAGCCAGCTACTAAAACCAGCTGGGCACTCCCCCTTCATGCCACCCCAGTTGATGTGAAAGCCACGCAGAGCCATTGTGTTACACTTCTGAGCTACTCAACATTTGCTTCCTTCCAAGATATTCTGGTTAGGCTGGCAACTGCCAGTTCTGTCATGAACTCTCTGGGTAACTTCGACCCATGTTCTCCTTGCCCAAGTGCAGCAAAGAGTGGGCTGAGAAAAACAGAGGCCTCTGTCCTTATGGCAGCTGTACCACCACATGCAGCTCTGTCCCACAGGACAAGGCACAAGATACCCTAGCCCTGACAGTTAAGGAAGATGGTGAGCCAAGCTGAGATCTCTTTGCCACAGGGTTTTATCCTGGAAGACATAAATCCCACTCCTAACCCGAAACCCCTTCAAGACCCTTAAGCATGTTTTAAAGCATGCAAGATATAGGGTAAAGCTGTGTGTGGAGATTCAAGGTTGAACACCTTCCTTATCCTAAGGACAAATGGGGGTTAAGCACTGCCCTTTGTCATCCCATCTCCTCCTGTTTGACCTATGTTGCTTGCAGAGAGTTTCCCACCTTCTCCCCTCTTTCCCAGGCACAGCAACCATAAAGATCCAAATTGCAACACACAATCCCATAGCTAACTTTTTCAAATTCTAAGAGCCCATTTTTTATCTCAGGTTTTTCAGAACATCTCTCACCAGGGAGACAATATTTAAGGTCAGCTGTGGCCCAGCAATGGGCTTCACCTGCTTTGCTGAAGGACTTGAGTTTATCAGCTGAGTGCAGCAGTTGCTTAGATCAGCTATTGACAGGGACTCACACATGTGCGACAGAGGTGGCAACTGTGAAGCACCAAGGTCTGGGTCTGACTCTTGTCCACTCACAGTGAAATACATGACATCCTCAGAAAGCATCAGAACAAGAAGATGTTAACACCAAAGCAAAGGAAATAAAGGCAATTCATGCTATTGCACACGAAAGAAAAGGCAGCAGGTAGTCTGGGTGACCAAGTTTGGATGGTGGCAGCTACATGATAAATACCTTGTCTCTCTGGGAGGCACCTTGGTAGCTTCTTTCCTCTCTCCTGCTCTGCTCCAGGAATCACAGACACATGCTGCCCAGCACAGCATGGCTGAATGAGCTCCACTTCACCACAGGGCTCTCAGACTCAACTCCAAATGGCCATGAGACCATTAAATGACACATGGAACAGTAACTTGTCCCTGGTTCAGTTAAGTCTGTCATCCAGTTAAAGTCTGCCATTCTTTAACCGGAAAAGCAGCCTTTTACAACCTGCCTCCTGTATACAGATGGGCATGAAGTATGCAGGAGCCCTTCAGAAGGATTTCTGCTCTATCAGATCAGACCCTGGCTTTCAGAAAAGGAAAATCAGTTATTTCTATGTGTCTCTTGGCAATGATCAACCTAGCACCCATGGGATAGTTCCTGCTACTCACACAGCCTCTGGAGGAAGGGAGCACTATATACAACACGAACCAAAGCCCTTCCCCATCCCTACTAAACCAGAGCATGCGATGATGGCATACTTCACCTAAATATGGGCCCAAAGCTGTGATCCAGTCTCTGGAGCAAGCCCATAGGAACCTCTGAATACACAGAAAAATATTGGTACACAAATGTAGTAGTATAATAGCTCCTCACTGGTGGTGAGGCAGCTACTGCTCTGGGAAAAGAGCATGCGTTTCTCCCCTAAGAGAGGCTGTGCAGAGCCTATCACGGAAAGGCAGGAGGTTTTTTCTACAAATCACAGCTTTTCATTTACATTACCTCTACCAAACAGAGTCTAACTCTCCTACTACAGAACCTATGCCATCACACTAGCCAAAAGAGTTAAGGGTCCCCACATGGCCTAGGACAGAGCCAGAAAGTCAGCACAAATTTTGTAAGTGCCACCCTTGAGCTCCAGCCACATGCTCCCAAGACCAGTAACCCTGCAACCCTGCTGTCTCTTGCAAGCTACACCATGCTGCATGCTCCAGCAGCAAGCCACAACCAAGCTGTGAAACAACACTCAGAAGCAAAAGACAACACCAGATCACTCAGGCAAATGCTGAGGAGAGGTGACAGTAACAAGAAGGGTTATGTTTAGCCTCACATCTGTGCTGTTTGGAGGCTCTCTTCAGAGGAGGGAAAACAACATCTTAAGAATAAATCTTTTACTTGGAAAACATCCAGCCTGGGAATAAAAATAAAGAAATAAAGAAATAAAAACAGTCTAAGAGAACAGGTAATTCAGTGGAGACAGACTGTTGAACAAAAGAGGTCAGAGATTCAGGGAGCACACATGCAGGACCACCAGTAAAGGGAAAATCTAGGGAAAGCTTTCATCTTTGGGGCCAACAAGCAAGTTCCTGCTCCCCTGGCCTGGCTGTCTCACCAGGATCATCTTGCAGGTGAAGGGAGGAAGCCCTGTTCTGCCTCCACTTTTCACAGCCTCCCCTCCTACAGCAGGAGGAACTAGCTCCATTCTTCCCTGAGCTTTTCCATCTCAAAACCCAACAGAAACCCAGATGCCAGACAAGAACTAGGAGCTACTGGTGAAGGTAGCCCAGTGTAGAGAACATGCAAAGCCACTGGATCTGGGTCTCACCCTGGAACTAGCCGCTTCATACAGTAGCCTAACACCACAGAGCCCACCTGTACCCTTCTGCAAAAAGAACCAGTATTTTCTTCTCTAGCCTCATTAAGCCCCACCACAACAGGTCCCACCACAGCTGGTCCCGGACCACCTACTGCAACAGCAAGTACCAGCAGAGGAGTAGAAAGGCGCACAGGTTTGCTCAGGACCAGCTCAAGCACACGTTTGCAAGCACATTCCCACCTAGTCTTCCAGCATGCTAGGAACTGGCACACCATAGCAGCAATAGGATCATCCCCTGTCCACTACACTCTGGTCCCAAGAAATCAACACCATGCTTAGTTAGCATTCCACAGAAACAACCATTTGGGCCACCTAATCCAACTCCAGATAGGCTTGCTAGGAACATTTCCCTATTACTGCTTGAACAGCAGGTGACAGATCTGAGCCTCACTGAATTAGAGGTGGTTGCAAAGACAGTTTCCTTCCCCCAAAAACTAGGCATGTTTCCATCTGCCTTGACCCCCTTGGACCCTGCCTAAGGATGGAGCAACTGGCTTGAAAGATCAGTTCAAACCCCTCTAAGTGTTAATCCTGCACGTTCAGATCAGAAACCCAAACCTCTAATTTACTTCACACTGAAGTCACTTAAATATAAGCATTGCTCCTGGTCCTGTTTCTGTATTTACTTTCATGGTTGCAGGTATTATAATTGTTATACTAACAGTGCTTTAGTTGTGATTATAAATACACAAACTCACATGCCTATATATGTGCAGGCACGCATCCACACACACTCACTCTTCTACCTCTTGAGAAATGGGTCTGTTCTGCTTTCTTCTGCTACTGATAAAATATTGATTAGGGAATTTGAAAATTTGAAATGATTTAGGAGTCCCTGGATGGGAAACGTAATGTACTGTGCCGGTCGCATTATGAGCCATCCATCACCTGTCAGCAAGCAGCAAGAAAGTGACAGAATCAATACAAACGTGTCTGAAGATGGGTTTAACTCATTTCCCTTCCCCCTCGGGCAACGGCTAGAGCATCCCAGCTGGAGAGGAAGGGAGGCTTGGTAGCTAACCCTAGGCCAACTTCAACCCACCCGAAGTGCAAGGGGGTTAACTCCTTCCTTGGCAGTCCAACCACACCAGGGCCAAGAGCTGAGGTGAGTGCCCTCAGCCGCTCTCCCTGGGGAGCATGGCCAGGCCAGCCAGCCAGGAATTGCTAACACAAACCCCGAGGGCTGTGTTCATTTCACGAGCCCTCATGTCAGCGCACAGAGCTGTTTGAGATGGTCTGGGGTACTGAAGACATCCACATGGGTCACAGCACCGGCGTGGCTCCTACTGAGACTGCTTCGACTGACTTGAGCAGGGTGTAAGTTGTCCCTGAGGCCTCCCAGGGCTGGTAAACATTCTCCACTCCTGCCTCCCCCAGCACACTTTACCCCATGGCACACTCCCACAGCCTCACATACCGTTATTCTGCTCTCGGAGTGACCATGCCAGGCAGCAGCACAGTATGAATCGCCGGCTGACTTCCCTACCCATTGCTGCCATGCACATCATCAGCATTGACTTTCCTTCTGCATCACCCACTTTCAGCTAGCACAGCCTGATCCAGCTCCTCATTACACCACAGAGCTTCTTCCTTAAAGTGTCGATTGTTCTTACTAGGTTCAGGAGTTTTAAAACAACAAAAGGGGGAGTGGAATCCATCCATAAGGTGATATATTATCCTCCCGCACTTTGCAGATGGATTCAATTGGCCTGTCATCCTATTTTGCAGATTCCCTCAGAGCACTGTAATTCATCCTGCAAGGTATTTCAAATGAGACTGGACAGAGCACTGGAGAAATGATAGGAGCTGAGCAGGCTCCTATGAGCAGGCTATCGCTCATCTGTTATTAGAGTTAATTATTCTGAGGGCACACCACAGGAGGTGATGGCAGCACAAGGGCAGCTCAAACAAGGCTGACAGAGTGGCTCAGGCCCAGAGAGGCTGTTTTGAAAGCTGCTCCTCAACTCAAGTCAGCCGACCATGGGACACACGCGGCAGTAGCATTAACACTGGCTGCAGAGCACGTGGTGTGGCACAAGGGATGGGAACAGGGGAACTGGGGATGTTCCTGAGCACAAGACACCTTTTGACTTGCCAACAGTGGAAGACTCAACAAGCTGCTAGGTGGGAACAGCGAGGAACTCCAAGCTTGCCCCTTGACTGCCTCTTCTCTATCACAACAGAAGCCTGATAGACGTCCCCTTCCAACACCTTTCAAGGCTTCAGAGTGGCAGCACTGGCCAATAGCTACAGGAGCAAGCATTTGTCATCTTGGCAGTTCTTTTCTCCTCTGTTCTTTCTGCAAGGGTGAAGCATCAGCTTTAAGGCAGTCAAGCCACCACCTTGGCTCAGCTGTTCTACAGGCAGCAGAAACAGCTGGAAGGGTGCCAGAGCCCAACTCTGCCATGTCAGCTGATGATGTGGCTGCAGGTAAAGCTTCTTGAACAAAACCTTCTCATTTATTTTGCTTTGAATTCCATTACTTAATAGACTGCAAAACCCCTAAAGTGGGAGTCCCAACTACTGTGTCTGTTCAATTCACTCTGGATATGTCCCTTCTACCTTACCATCCCTAATAGACTCTATAAATGGTTTCCAAATCCAGCAGAAGTGGTCTATTTGCTGCCTAGTATACCATGTAATCTTTTGCAGAGGTGGTATTGATCTTATTAAACCTCCAGCCATTGAGTCTTCAGATGTGTCTCAGCATTTGCTTTCCTAAAGCAAAGCAAAGCACCCCTTCCAGCCCCACAGCACAGGTGCCAGCACCAGCCTACACTGACCTGGAGGCAAGACAATTACTGCATTTCTGAGAACAATTTAATAGTCAGTAGAGCCATGGCTGTAGGGTCCTTAGTCAGAAGCAATACCCCATCTCAAAAAGAAATGTCCAAGTCATTTTAACTGTAAGGGACAGAAATTAGGGACTAATTCAGCCCGTAACAGGTACTGAATGCTGAGCCCAGAAGCAGCTCTGCTTATGGCTAATGGATTTTGCACACCAAGACTGGCTCAGAGCTCTCAGCTCACTACTCCAGGACACTCACAAGACTCATCTGCAGCTGCCTTGTCAATTTTTCCTCACCCATCCACAAAAGAAACTCATGCAATTATTTGCACAGTCCTCTCCAAACAGCTAACTATTCCTTCAGCACACAAACAGGCTCCAGCTGAGAGAGAAGAGGCACAGAATGCTGAGAGGCTGCAGGAGGACAGACAGGGGAAGAGGCACCAAGCCACCAAGCACAAAGTTTGAGCTCTTTAAAAAAAATTATATATATATATATATAAAATAGAACCATAGAATAGTTAGGGTTGGAAAGGACCTCAAGATCATCTAGTTCCAACCCCCCTGCCATGGGCAGGGACACCTCGTGCTAAACCATCCCACACAAGGCTTCATCCAACCTGGCCTTGAACACCGACAGGGATGGAGCACTCACAACCTCCATGGGCAACCCATTCCAGTGCCTCACCACCCTCACAGGAAAGAATTTCCTCCTTATATCCAATCTAAACTTCCCCTGTTTAAGTTTTAACCCATTACCCCTTGTCCTGTCACTACAGTCCTTAATGAAGAGTCCCTCCCCAGCATCCCTATAGGCCCCCTTCAGATACTGGAAGGCTGCTATGAGGTCTCCACGCAGCCTTCTCTTTTCCAGGCTGAACAGCCCCAACTTTCTCAGCCTATCTTTATACGGGAGATGCTCCAGTCCCCTGATCATACTCGTGGCCCTTCTCTGGACTTGTTCCAGCAGTTCCATGTCCTTTTTCTGTTGAGGACACCAGAACTGCACACAATACTCCAAGGTGAGGTCTCATGAGAACAGAGTAGAGGGGCAGGATCACTTCCTTCAACCTGCTGGTCACGCTCCTTTTGATGCGGCCCAGGATACGGTTGGCTTTCTGGGCTGCGAGCGCACACTGCAGCCAGCTCATGTTCATTTTCTCATCAACCAGCACCCCCAAGCCCTTCTTCGCAGGACCACTCGGAATTTCTTCTTTGCCCAATGACATATACACACCTGTATGTGCAGGTACATAAGGCTCACCTTTTTTGAGAAAGGCAACACCACAGTGTGCTGGGAAGGTAGAAACGTAGAACACAGTCTAACCAGATGCTTATCTGACAGACCATCAGCGGTGGGTTATGTTCCCAGGCTGCCCTGGCAGCGACATCCACGGAGAGGACAGATGGCAGCTCCACAGAGCAGCATTACGACCATGACTGGTGTCTTTCTTCTAGATGAGGCTCTCATGCTGCAGCTTACAGCAGTCACCGAAGGAGGTGGTGATAAGTGGCCACTGTCTGGCCCAGAGGCATTGGGGTGCCAAGTGGAAGGGAGAAAGAGTCACGGCTTCCATCTCTTCACCATTTGCGCTGACCCAATTGTGTCAGCCCTGCTTGTCAGCTCATCTGTCATGGGGCTGGTTCCTGCTGGGGCCTCAGGACCTGTGAAGGTAGCTGCACATGTTAGACTATTTATCTTCTCAGGTTGTTGGGACAAGAGGTCTGACAGCCTTATTAGTTATCCCACAAAGCAGAGCCTGAACACATCCTCAGAGAGGACAGGAAATAACCCCAGGGAACAGGGGAACACCACGAGCCACATGCCTCCCAACTCCCCAGGCCTCAGCGGAAAGCAAAGCAGCAGCACAGCCTGAACACTGAAATCTTTGCTAGAAATATATGGTAAAAAGCCCTGAAACCTGAAGCTTCCACTCATCTGACATCTTTCCTTAGCCAACTTTCCATAGGTAAGTTGTGATTGTTAGTGGGCAGGGATCATCCCCACTTTTTGCACTAAACTTTCAAAGCTTTGTCCTGGGATGTGCCCAGGCTGGGAGGTAGGACAGCAACATTTTAAGACTACACGCTCCAGCTCCAGAGCTCTTTCAGGAAGAGACACAGGCCCAACACTCATTTGTGCTAGGACCAAGACAATGGTATGTGATGTACTGTAGGTTACCCTGCTCTTGCGGGGGGGTTGGACTAGATGATCTTTTGAGGTCCCTTCCAACCCTTGGGATTCTGTGATTCTGTATGCCTTTGCTGGACTGGTATCATGGAGATCTAGACTATTCCTGCACCACCCTCAATCATACAGTCTTCGAGAGGCACATTGCTCTGGCAACCAGCCAGCTACCCACACGTAGCTTTCTAGAAAGAGGAAGAAATATTACTCCAACAGCCCAAAGAAAGAAGTCATCCATACCTATATGATGCCCACATGTCCTGGAAGCAGCAGGTAGGGACCTGCATCTTTACACCACAGCAGAACCAGGATGCATACAATGGCTCACCAAAGCACTGAGAGCACCAGGCACAGCAGTTGGGTGACCAAGAAAAACAACGTCCTACTAGCCCTCAAGACACATCAGTGGGAAGAGTTGCTTCAGCAGAATAGCAAAGAAGTGCCCTGCTCCCAAAGCTGCCAAAACAGTGCTCCTCCAACGAGTACAAGTATTTCCAAGTGACACACATACACCCAGGCTCTGCATCAAGGCAGCTCTTGTATATGCTGGCTTTTTAGGGATGTCCACGTGCATGATTATAAACCAGTCAGTCACTGTCACTCAAGGCTGCCCACCTGCCCTGCCAACATCTCCATCAGGGCAGGAACCCAGCCAGCACTAGGTCCAGGATCCCAGCTGCTCAGGACACAGCCAGAAGCCAGAAACCAAGCAAAGGCTTAGTAAAATGGAGTGTGCTGTAGGTGGGGAGGAGCGGAGACAGCTCTTTAAGCAAGTCATTTCAATTGCCTTGAGAAAACAGGTTGTTAAAATGATGGAAATAAATGAGTTGTTTGAGCAGCCTCGGAAATGCTTTCAGAGAAATCTTTCAGGTAAGAACACCGATTGCAAATACTTATTAACTGCTCCCTCATTATCAAAGAGATGTGATATGTATGTTTACATATTTTGATACATTTTTATTAATCCTACTTAGTGTTTAATTCTCTAAAACTGCACAGAACTGTCACCAAGCAACCCCCTAAACATAGCCTCAACTTCTGCACAGGCAGGCTTGGGCATTGGAGAAGTCACTCGAGCATCTGCCTGTACCAAGGAACATGTGTCACCAGCATTAGACCTGAAATGGCTCTTTTGATTGCAGCCTCCAGAAAGGAGAATCTTACTTTAGATGACGCATGGGAGGGTCATTTACCCACCTTTGTCCACTCATGACAGCACCAGCCAGGAGACCATAGGTCCCTCTAATTCAGCCTCCTGTCTCCAACAGCAACGAAGCTTGATGCTAATAGAAAGAACTGAACAGAAAGTAGAACATGGAGGTGTTTTCCCAGGACATTTCTCCAGCTCCTAGCAGCCCAGCACTTAGAAGCTCTCAAGCTATAAATCACTCCAGGGCTGTGTTTAAACCCATCATCAAGAGTTATCTGCCATGAAATTACCAAATTCCTTTTTAAATGTTCATGATATTTTTTGGCCTCCACAACATCCCAGGAAAGTTTACATGGCTGAATGAGTCCCTACCCCCCGCCTCCACTCCCCAGCGTGTAGTGCTGTTTGGTTTAAACCTGCAGCCCACTGTTTTTGGTGGGGAGCCCCAGCTTCTTGCCCTGCAGGAAACAACAAACAACTGCCTCCTAATCAGCTTCTTGGGTGATTTTATAGGTGTGTCTCAAGGCCTCCTCATTCATGTCTTTTTTAAGCTGGTGAGTCCCTATCTAGACTATCCTGAGATGGAAGCTGCAACACCATCAACTTACATAAAGCACAGCTCCCTGCTCCAACCAACATCATCTCCAGCAGCAACATCAGCGTGAGTGATGCACTGTGCTGGGACAAGGGCCCTCCTCTGGGGCTCCTCACTGGAGCTGTTCTTCCAGTGGAGAACCTGAAGGTCTGTTTATTTTAAGCAAGGCTTGACAGATGCACAGGCAGAGGATGGGTGAAGAGGTTCCCTGCCCCCACATGACCTCACAGCCTGCCACAGGTCACTGCCTCAACAGGAGAGCAGATCTTCCCCTGAGGAGGGCCATGCCGGGGGGATGCACAGACTGTCACCTCCTGGCTACTTGGTCAGGGGTTTCTGTCCAAAGCAAAGGCATCACGCTGACAGACAGATCCCTACAGGCTTCCACAGCCTCTGTCACTCCACTGGAAGCAAAGGATCCCACCAGCCCTCCTTCCAGTAATCCTGCCCAGGGACTGCAGCATCCCAACCAGTAAGTGCCCTCTGAACACACAAGAAGCACGTGGTCTGCAAACCGCACCCGCCACAGAGATCACAGTCAGTCCAAACACATTTTGTTTTCAAAAGGAGTAAAATACTGCTGAAAACCTGGTGTGCTGCCGAGTCAAGGATTCTTCATCATCAGCACCTCGCCTTCAGAGTGCACACAGCACCGGCTGGTGTTTGCAAGAAAAAATGGGAAATGTCCTCTCCACGTATAGCTGTTACAAAGTGCTTCATCAGAATGGGAAACTGCTGGCAGTTTGGGCCCCTGCTGGCAGGGCCCAAAGCAGATTGGCTCACAGGCACAAACTGACAGGCATGGCCTATCTGATGGCCTTCATTCCCCGGCAAACCTAAAAAAGACCAGTTGCAGCTTTCTGTATACAAGGACGTTGTCTTGGTGTCACAATTTTCATACCATTAGAGCAAAGATGATGGGTCACAGAAACCAGATGTGTTTTGGTATTGAGCTTTAGGCCCTCAGCATCTCTGCAGAGGCCCAAAATAGAACCTAACCCTTTGCCACAAAAGCCAGTCCTCACGTCACTTGTTAGTGAAACCCAGGTTCACTTCCCAGCCACACACCCTCTGCAGACACCTCCACTAGATGGGACAACACATTAGCCTCAGAACACCATACCCTGTTTTACTTCAGTCCTAATCCAGTGCCGGCAAAGCTCACTGAGAAGTATAACAAAGCATCTCTTTCACCAGCACCTAAATAGAGCCTGCACACTCAAAGCTTTGAACTTGCCTATATAGCTCATGCAGCATTTCCACCGCAGAGAGAACATAGCGGCAAGACTTCACGCACTGACTTTACCCCTCCCTCACTGCAGCTGTGTGGTCCCAGGGGCCTTAATTAACCAGCATGTATTCTTGCAGGGAGCTGCTCTATAGGAACATTTACATGTTCAACTCCTTTGGACAAGTTCAGAGGCAGGCAGCTAATCCTCTCCCAGGTCTCAATGTCATATCAATTTCCTGTTCGAAGCTGAGCTCTCTCCATCAGGGTTTTTAAACTAATGAGATGTACCGAGGACTTCAACTCTGGGAATATCAAATGCAGAAGGATTCAATTTCATTCGATTTTCATGTGATCTTCCCATGGTAATTAACACCATACAGTATGTAACATCTCTTCATCCTACCACTAGATACAATCTCCACGGAAGACAAGCATGTCAAGAAAGGTGACACATCACCCTACACTGCCAAAACCTTCTAACAGTTGGAGTTTTTTTTCATTTTATCCCCTCTGCAAATACAATTCACATCCTCAAGGTAATATTCAGAGCTTTAAATCTCCAAGAGCAGTGGCATATGTCCCTCAGGGCTCACAGGTACAGCAGTCCCTCTTGTTTTTCACTCACACGGATTATTCTCTGACACATTGGTGCACAGGCACAGGCTCAGAGAACATTTTGTAGGTTTGTCTTTCCTACCATCATGAGAGGGCTAAGGATCTCCAGTGTGTCTGAGCAAAGATGAGGAATTGTGAAACCATTCTGTACCTTTCCCAAAGGCAGCCCTAGTCTTCCTGCCATGGCGAATGTGCCTTTTCCTCTTCCTTCTGCCGCAACCCTCCCAAGGCCATGCTAACCACATTGCAGAACTGATTAGCCAGTTCCTTGGGCACATGATACTCCTACACCAGCCATGCTCTTCTGTTTTTGGGTAGCTGGAGGGAAGGATCAGCCTTCTGATCTGTTCATACCTTGCTTACTGTAAAAGGAAGCCAGTTTGACCAGGGCTGCCAAGCATGGTGATAAGAACAGCCATTGGCTCCCACCTTTGGATTTCATCCTTAAGTGTTAAATGAAGAAGGTGAGCAACTTTGCAAAATGCAGGTAGACTTTAGGCCCTGAAGGCTTTCTACACTGCTAAGACACAGCTGCCTGCAGCAGCCATAAGCTTGGAGAGGACACAAGCCAACACCCGTCCTTTTTTAGACCTAAATGAGCTCAGCTGTGCCACATCAGGCAGGATCTGCAGGAAAGGCAATGGTCCTTTTGATCAGAGGATTTTGGAATGGTCCCTCTGTGTAGCAAAAGTCTGCACAGCAATATAGCATGATGCAAAAACCTAGTCAAGGGGCAATTCCTACAGGCATATGAAGGTTTTCAGGAAGGATGTATGTATTTTAATGCCCATTACTATAATCAGACACTGCCAAATTCCTGTGGCCCTGATCCAGCAGAAATTCACGCAGAAGGACTTTCCTTCTATGGCAAGGAAACACCCAAGGCAGGAAGGTAAGAAGATACTCCTTTAAGCACGAGCAGAGCAAGTGAAGTCTGTTCTACTCCAGGAGTGAAGCAGATTCATCTCCAGAGGTAAGAAAGTAAGAGCCAACAACTATCTACCACATACAGCTTAACCCTGGGCTCTCATTTCAGGAGCCACATAAGGGCTCAGAGCAAGATCTGGGGTCCTTTCTCCATATTAATCTTTTGAGGAACAACTTTGCTGCCATTCAAGCACAGATATTAAATATACACTGATTAAAGGCAGCATGCACTGTGTAATATATTCCAGATTAGTATGTAAAAAGCTTCATTTTTCCAAACCCAACTGTTTTATTTACAAGATCTCAGTTGTAATCCTGACTTTTCCACACAGGGTAACAGAATCTGGAAGGGACCTGCCTGGATTAATTCAGCAAAACCTCACTTCCTGCAGACTCAAATTTATGCTCTACCCTTATAACAGCCACCATCCCATACCTTACGGTGACTCCCACCCACTACCAGCAGCTCAAAGAGACCATTTTAATAGATGTTGCATTGCCTCTGCCCTTACCCCAATCCCAGCTCAGAGCCTTAGAACATCAGGTTCCATTAACCAGACCATTTGCCACCTGAAGTTGCAACCAACAAACTCTCCCATACCTGCAACACCCAAAACATCCTTGTGAATGCCTCCCCTGCTGATGCTCATGCTGTTGTGCAGAGCCAGCTTCAGAACAGCCAGTCTTATACTGCTGCGCCAGGAGCCTGCAAGTTCAAAGGCCTGAGCAGCACCTCAGAGCAGAGTTCATGAACACTTTATTATCACTCCATCACGGAGTTCCCCGCACTGCCCAGCAGCTCCAAATGAGCTCTCCACAGCCATGACAGCACCACAGGACCACCAAGGTTTCATTAATATTCATGTACCATTGACACTGGAGCAAGCAATGAAAGCTTGCTTTCTACAGTGTATCATTAAGCGAGGTGAAACAAGTGACCTTTTGAGACCAGCTGCGTCACAGATATCACCAGGAGCTGAAGGGACAGAGCCAGGGTCATCACCCAGCACTTCTTCTAATAAATAACAGTTCTAAATGAGCATGGCTTTGCCATGCTCAGAGGGACCCACATGAGACTGAAAGCATCTGGGAAGTGGATGCCTGAACCGCAGAGCCAGGCAAGGCAGTGCCTTCTTGCAGCAGCCGTTCCCGAGAGGCTGGGCAGCCGGTTGTGCCGTGCAGGGGGAAGTGAGGAAGCAAAGATCTCACCAGCAGATCAGGTGAGTGATTCTGAAACAAATCATGGTGTTAGGGCACAGTTAGTCCAGCTCAGTGGAAACACACACACCTCCCTTTACAAGCTGCTAGCATTTAGGAGCATCCCAGAGCTTCCTCAAAGCATGCCAGCTCAGAGTATTCAGCAGAGAGCTCCCCCAGGCAGCAGTTAACAACACTCCACATAGCAGAGACCTGATCTCGAATTACAGACCCTAATTGCTGCTATCAGTCAGAGTAACAATTAGCATCAGGTTTATGCATTTCCAGTGTTCTCAGGAGAGGATGCAGAAGGAAAAGAGAGCCTTAGCCCCAGTTTACCTCGAGTTCACTGGGAGGCCACAAGAAAGTCAAACTTCACAGGCACCCAGGTTACCCAGGATATTCACCACCTCTGAAACAACCAAAGCCGCACAGAAAAAAGCTCCTCCAACCCTCCTAGTCCAAGCAGCCAGCCATCCCACCTCTACATTTCCATAGAAATAAGCTAACAGAAGATCACATCTCACCAAAACCGAGATGCCCTCCCTGCTGTGAGAAGCCACCGTCACCCATAGTCTCTCTTCTTTTAGCTCCTCCACTGAAGACTGATACCCAACTCACACACATTGTATGTGCACAAGACAAGGTTGATTCAGCCTCTTCACTCTTCTATGACTCTGGATCTCCATAACCCCATGATACTGGGACTGAATAGTGCAACAGGCCACACGCAAGCAAGGAAATTCCCATACCCCCACATCCATGGCTGCACACTGAGCTGCCTATAAGGCGCTTTGCAGCATGCTATTTCAAAAAACTTTGGTTCGTGTTTCCTTATAACTTCTGGGGGACCCCAAGAACAGAGTCAGAAATTAAGGATATGCAGGGTGATCCCAAACCCACGAGGTTTCTAAAAGCACTTGACAGATCTGCAAACTTCTACAAGCAGGAACTCGTCTGTGCTTATCATTTCCCTCCAAAAAAGAGGTTGCCTGAGGAACAGGAGAGACCATGTTCAATCGCATAAATGTTTAATGCCCAAGGTGAGAGGTACATACTGCTCAGCCCCTTTAAACTAACTCAGGAGACTAGAGGACAGCAAAAAGCATAAAGCCAAGATGGCAATATATTCACCCCCACAGAAGGTCGCCCCACAAGCGCTGCTACTCAAATCATCCTACAGCTGTGACTAAGGGACATAAGGGTGTATGGGCACAAGGCTACAGCAAACAGAGCTGTGAGGGCACCCAGCAGTTACAGCCCCAGTGCAGCCTGGTGGTCCTCCTACCCACACCCAGAGGCAGAAGGATCCCAGGACTAAAAGCTCCATCCCCAGGAAACCCACTGGAATTGCGTGCTGCAATCAGCCAGACTTACCCTGCGCAGCATCCCAGGCTTGGCCGGTCACTTCCACCTGTGCATCCCTGTGAGCCAAACGGCCCTGGAAGGAGGGAGGGCATGGTGAGCAGCTCTCAGGGTGTGTTTGCAGTGCCTGCCCAGCCAGAAGCCCTGAGTTTGCACTGCCCTCAACAGCCTTTCTTAAAAAGCAAACAGCCCCAGCACTCCAGATACTCATACTTCTGGAAGCATTTTAAAGTCAGACACCTACATGCTTGCTCACTGCCCCAGTGCTCATAGCACACACACACCCCCCGCCCCCGGCCAGCAGGGACCTAGGCCCACAGCCTGCTGTGAGCGGGTCTTGGCCCCACAGCCCGTGAGGAGCGGGCTCTGGCCCTACAGTCTGCTGCAAACAGGCCTTGGCCTCCGAGCCTGTCACGATGGGGCCACAGCACCACAACCTGCAGGTCCCAGCCACACAGCCTGCCACAAGCAGGTCTTGGCCCCGCAGCCCATCAAAGGCGGGCCTAAAGCTCACATTGTCACAAGCAGGTCTTAGCCCGACGGCCCAGCACACGGGGGCCGGGCCCCGCAGCCTGCGGCAAGCGGGCCGCGGCCCCACCCGTTATCACAAGGAGGGCCCCGGCCCCATCGCCTGTCACGGGTGGGCCCGGTCCCCGCAGCCCTGCGGCAGCCGGCCCGCCGCCGCGAGGCCGCGGATCACCTCCCACACGGGGAAGCGGCGAGGAAACCCCAGCTCCACCTCCGGCGAAGGGGCGGGTGCTCATTAACATGCAGCGCGGTGCGCGCTGGGTAGCGCGGCGCTCACCCTGAGCTAGAAGCGGAGCAGGCGCCGGTGCGTATATACCCGCGGCGGGGCGGGTTGGTGCGTCCGGGGGAAGCTCACCGCCGAGGCCACGCACTGGGTGCGCGTCACCCCGGCCCCGCCTCGGGGAAGGTCTGAGAGAAGGGCCGCGCGCGGCTCCAGCAGAGCCCCGCCCGCGACGGGCGGGTGAGCCACCAGCAAGGGGGGGCGCCGCGAGGGCCGGCCCGGGCAGGAGAAGCCGAGCAGGGTCCGGGGCGGGTCCTGCCCCCCCGGCACCCCCGGCGGATGCTCATGGCCCCGCGGTGCTTTGAGACAGACTCACGGCCGGCGCTTGCTGAGTCCAATGGGTGAGGTGGGGCACCGCCCTACAACCCAATTCAGACTACTCTCCCCCGGACACCCTTTTCTGCCCCACTGTTTTAACTCGCCCGACACACACACAACTGATGGCAGAGGCTGGGCAAGCAACCGGACAACACTGGGCTTTATTTCATCTCCTGCACTGCCACAGAGAGGTGCTTGCCCATCCCATGCAGCACAGAGCCTCCCCATAGCTCAGGCACCTCTGCAAACACGTCAGAATGGCAATGTCAAAAATGCTCCTCACATCAGAAAAGAGGTTGCTATTACCATCCTTCTCTAAGGAAAAGGACCACCTTTCAGCCCCCTGACAGCCAGCCTGAGCCCCAGGCGGGTTTGCAGGATATCCCTGCCACGAGCTTCAGAAACAAACCAGCTCCCATCAGCCATCGACCCCTTACCCACCCTGGGAGCATGGCTGCGAGCTGGCGAGGTTTCAGCAAGGCTCACCTGCCTGTTTCCTCTCCCACCTTTGCCACAAGCATTACCGTCACTAGCAGCCACACAGGAGGCACAAATGCGGGGACAGGAGACACCTGAGGTTACCTCATCCATCTGCCAACGCACAAGAAAGCCCCATGTGCCCATGTTTGTCTGATTTGCGCCTGCAGATCTCCAAGGGGAACATTTCACAGCCTCCCAGGACTGTCCTGATGTTTAACATCCTTACACCTAAAGGGGTTTTCCCTTAGTATCTATGGAAAATCTTCCCTGCTGCAAACCGAGCCTCCCTATTGCTGCTCCCGCGGAAGCTGTGGGGACAGTCAGGCACCACCCCCTGAAAAACAGCCTCCTGCGTGCCAGAGGGCTGTCATCACATTCCCCATCCTCCCCCAGCAGATCTTGCCTATAAAAAACAACCTCACGGCCTCTTCAGAGGTCATTTCCCCCTCAATCTCTTACCACCCCTGCTCTTCTCTTCCACACTTGCTCCAATTTGGCCCTGTCTCCCAGTGCAGCATCCCAGCGGGGACACTGTGCCCAGCCCAGACCCGCTTCACAAATAATCACAGACACCATTTTGGTTCGCAATGGTCACTGCTGTTGATTTCTGCCTCACAGCGGGTTGGGGTAGCGCCACTGGGAAAGCAGCCTGGGTTGGGTGGGTCGGGAGGCAGTGATGAACTGGGAAGAGAAAGATACGGTGTTAGGGAGGGGTGTACCTGAAAATGTGGAGCTGCTGTCCTCAGGATGTAGCCACCAGCATCACACACACACAGCACACACACCCCCTTTCCCTTCTCTTCACACACCTCCCTGTCACTGCCCTCCCCCAGTTCATTATCTTGTAAGTCAAACTCTTACCCAGGGCTGGTCCCCCCTGCATCCCCATCCCATTGCAGACTGCTTGCAATCTGCATCATCCAAAAAGCCAGGAGTCACCCTCAGCCCTGTCCAGCAACACCTTAGAAGGATGCTCTCACCTGGGAGACCTGGAGAGGGTTGAACAGGGGGACTGCCCCCACTGGTGGTGGATGTTTGTGGAACCCAGTCTGGAGAGGGTGAAGGGAAAGAAAATTAACATACAGAGGTGTCCTGGACACCTCTTTTCCTCCCCCCCAACACACACAAATACCTCTGTCTTCTCCTTACCTGCTCTCCTGCTGACTCCCATGATCCTTTCATCTCAATGGACAGCGGAGTGACAGCAAAAGCATTTTCACCTTGCAACCCTGCTGGAGCATGCGACAATTGCAGTACTTGAGAAAAGCAGCTTCTAAAAAGCTGACAGGGACAGGGACAAGGGGACCCATGTGGCATTTACCAGGGTTTCTGGAGGAAGGCTGAGCCGAAGGGGCTGTCCAAGCTGCAAGAGGGGTGTCGGATGGGAATGGTGATGTCTGTTCCTGAAACCACATCCACCCATGTAAAGCAGAAGCTCCTTGCATGCTGAGAAGACTTCTGCACCAGATACCACACCACATTTTCAGGGTACCACTCAGCAGGATGGGGTACCCCAAGAGCTACAGGCAACCAAGCTAAGGAGGGGCTACAGGGTCAGGGCAGTCACAGCCTAAACCACCTGGAGAGGTGAAAATTAGGCAGGAGGCTGGACACCAAGGCTGTGTACAGTGCAAGGGGCCATCAGTGTCCATGGGCCGTACTCTGCTCCTCATCTCCTGCTGGTTTTGGAAGAATATCACGTTTTCTGCTCCAGGACTGCAGTCAGGGATGTCACCCTGAGGACTCAGCCAGGACTGGGATAACCATGCATGGCTGCTTCCCCCTCTCTGCTGTGCTTCCAATTAAAGAGGTTTTCCTTCCCTTCAGCTCCTAAAACCTGCCCAAGCCATGCCTCTTGCAGCTGCTGCTTTCTGCTCCAGCGGAGGGCAAGCAGTCTCCACAGAGTTTGCCAAGTGCTCAGAGGACCTCCCGGATCAAAAAGGTTTCGTAAATTTACAATTATTATTAATCAAGGATTAACTTCCAGGCTAAAAGGGCTCCTGCTCCTGCTCTTGTTCCCACATAGAGCAGCTACGGCCATCAAGAGCAGTGCGATGGCACAGCCCAGCCACCTGCACAAGGATAAAGTGGGTAATGGTGGAGCCTTGCCACCCATCCTCATGGCTGTACCCTGTTACTTAGGGACCAGACAGCTGTTTGTCTCCTACCTGCAGTTCCAGTGTGGGGGAGTCTGGCGGAGTCTCAGACACATCTCTGGGAGAGGTTTCCTTGGTGGGCTTCGACCGAAACCAGCCAAACCACCTGAATCCAGAGTTCTGGGAAGTGGAGGTAGTCACCAAGGAAAACAGTGGAAATGGATGAGAAATGGAGGATGCCGTGGCCTGCCAGCAGCAGGCACTATTCCACCAGAGGCAGGGCAGACACCAGACATCAGAGGCCGACAAGCTCAGAGCATGAGGCTTCATATCAGCTCTGGCATGCTCACCTTGTCCTCATCCAGCTTCAGTGCCTCTGCTGATGCCAGCTCTTCAGCAGTATCCTCGGCCACGCTCTCTGAGGAAGGCCGGCTGTCATCTTCCAAGGACGCAGTGGAGCTCTCCGAGACAGTCCGAGCCCTTGCCTTTAACCCCCCCCCGGCATTGGAAATGCAGCTGCCATGTGGTGTTCCCAGAGGAGCCACCCCAAAGCACTATTAGGGTGCTGCCAGGATTCCACCATGCCAGACTTAAATAGCATCCCTAGGGACCTCTGCATCCCTTACACAGCTGATGGGGAGAAGTAGCACCCACAGCAGGGTGCAGCAGGCAGCCCCAGAGGCAGGAGGCTGCGGAGGACTACCCTAATCCATCACACAATACAGCTGGCACCATGATGGGGAGTTTTGAGAGTTAAGTGAGTGGAAGGATAAGCCAGCAAGTCCCACATCCCCCCAGAGTTCCCAGTGGGATGGTCTCTCTGACTCCTCTGCCTCACCTGCACTGTTGGGAGGGATGACTGCACCCCCTCAGGGGACAGCAGGGCACCCAAGGGCTCCCCAGCTTCTCCTGTGGAACAGAGGGAAGGACAGTCAGGGTTTGACCAGAACTGCTCCTGCCATGTCTATCAGAGGCATTTTCAGTGCTGTTATCATCCCACCCCAGAACAAGGCTGCGTGGCCAAGATGCTCCCCCTGACCAGGAGATGTAAAAGGCCTTTCTGGTCCCTGTCAGCCCCAGGGAGGAAGTCACAAGGGTGCACCAGTGCCTCTCAAACCTGGCGTGTACTGCTGGATGGGAACCTGGTTTTCCATCCAGCAGGGAAGCAGCAGCACTGCCAACAACCCACAGGTGTCCTCCTTGCTGCTTTGGGCAGGATGGCCTAAAAATGAAGGCCCACCTGCCCAGGGCGGCCAGCGCTGCTGGATTTGGTTTGCATGCACAGCACTGGGGCAAGCATGGCTTCCCATCTGAGACAAGGTTGGAGGGAAATGAAGTGCTGGGTGAAGGCAGTGCTAGCAGGGAGCAGCAGGTGAAGTGACACACGTGCCATAAGGGATCACACATCCCTGAGGGACACACCGTGCCCCTGCTGCTAACTGGGGCAGGCATTTGTGCAGAGAAACAAGGCTGGAGCCCTTACCTGCTGGTGGCGGTGCCTGTAGAGGGGGCTCAGCAAAAACGGCTCCCAGAGGGGTGGCTGTCCCTGGGTCCAGCACTGGGGGCTGCAGCTCCTGCCCAATGCTGAGCAGTGGTGATGCTGTGTCCTGAGCAGGTGCCAAAGGGCAGAGGGACACATCCTCTTGGGAGCTGGATCCCTGGGGTGGCACAGGCTGGTACTGGTCGTGCTGGTAGCCTTTGCTCTGGGGAAGCTCGTGGCCAGGCTCTTCATCTGCAAAAAGTGTTTGCTCCAGAGTTTATAATTTCATTGGGTCATTGCACAGAATTCTCCCCTTTTCCTTTATACATCAGCGGGAGTCAGGGAGGTGAGAAGGGATCGCGGGGACCTTAAAAGGGTGAGGGATGAGGTAGGGCACAGCACAGGAGCAGGGACCCTTCAGAGGCTTCGGGTAAGGTGGGCTGTGAAAGACAGGGCTGGGGTGGAGAGCTGCGACCTCCTGGGAACATGCCTGAGGTTGCCAATGAACTTAGAAGGGGAATGTTATGGAAGCAAAGAAGCTAAGCACAAGCAGCATGTGCCAGAACTTCAAAGGAGCCTCCAAGCCTTTTCGTCCACTCCTGCTGCACACCCCAAGTAGAAAAGAAAATTCATCAGGAAGCCTTCATTCCTGCTCCACAGGAGCAACCACGGACGAGTTCCTTGCTTTGGGCAGATTTATTCAGAGTTGGGTTGGTTGGGGTTTTTTTGTTTGAAAGGTAGGTTGAGCAAGTGGGGCTTGTTTTATTTAATACACACATTACTCTACCTGGTTTTAGTCACAGTGCAGGCAGCACACTGCTGTTGGTCCCAGGTTTGTGTCCTGCTTGGTCCAGCTCTGCAGCCTCCAGCCAGGAGCATGCTGGGCACTGGAGAGTTTCTCTTTTATCACCATGGAATATGGCAAGGCAGGACCCAGACCCCGTAGGTCTGAGCCTGGAGACAGACTAATGACACCTCTTGGATGCGGTGCTATAAAACCCTTTGCTTTGCCTGCTGACATTGCCTCCAGCCTGCTCAGGATTGGCTTCACACCCATGAGCTGCTCCCTCACAGCCTGGAGATGCTCGAGATCCACAGGGAGGAGGCTGGATGCTCAACTCCACACTACCTGGCAAGCTCAGCCAGAAAAAGTCAGAGGCCAACCCACGCTGTAAGGATGGATGGGGAGGTTACTGTGACCACACAGATCTCAGCTTAGCACCTTGTTTTGGACTTTGTCTTTCCAAGATGGATGAATTCAGTACCAAGTGAGCTTTCTCTGCATACAGTTCCCTCAGACAGTGACTCTGGATGGCCTTCTCGATGAACAAAAGGACAAAACATTGGGAGAGCAAGCTGCAGAGACCACATAGAGCAGATCTGGTCCCTCAGAGAAGCCATCCCATCGTATCTGTGACTTTTTTCCAGGGAAGGATGATCATAGCCTCAGCCTTTGATAGCAGCAGAAGGCAATCAGGATTGATGATCCCTTTTACTGCCTGGGAGAGCTCTTTGAAGAGGAATTTGGAAGCAGCAGGGAAAGCTGATAGGAAGAAATGGCTTGGGGGATTTTTGTCATGTTTTATCCTGTCTGCAACAGCCTTTCTTCACCCATCGGTGCCAGTGTTCCCAGCAGAAAGCTGTATCTAAGCAGCTGTGAGGAGCAGTGGGGCTGTGCTGGGGTCTCCTGCTGATAGAAGTGGCTGTGAAGCAACACTGATGGGTCACCAGCCCCCGAACTTCTTGATGGGACAACCCCATGGGTGTGCTGCCTGCCCAGCTAGGAAAGGAAAGCTCTCCAGCCCTTTACTTGACAGTCACCCAGGGGAAGCTCATGTCCTTGATCTTGATGTCTCTTGACCCTCTGGGTGGACTGTGGCTGGAGTGGACTCTTGGGGTCAACCAAGAGGCAAGGCAAAGGGATGAAAAGGGAAGGGGAAATGCAGCAGCTTTGGCAGCAGGCATGCTGCAGCCCGACACAGAAGGGCGAGCTCCTTCCCAAATCTTTCACTCTGCCAGTGTGAAATCCCCTTAGTTCAGCTCCAATTTGCACCCTCAGAGGACTGCCTGGGAACAAGGCTGCCTCCCCCGGGGCTCAGCCCGCAGGCACATGCTGAATGCTGCCCACCCCCAGCCCCCATTCTCCTCTCATGGCACCAGCAGGGACTCCTGAAGCTGCAGGAATCATGCCCAATTACGCAGACTTTGTATGGAGGGCACAGGCATCAACCCCTCTGTTTGCAGCCCACCCCTGGCAGCCCCACACTGCAAGGGTGCATGCAGGCAGGAGCAAACTTTGGAGTCCTGGGGGATGTAAGGAGGAAGGAGTAGCTGCTGAGAAATGCTCCAGGGAGCAGGGAGCTGCCTTCCAGGCCGTGGCAGCACAACTCCACATGCACAGAAGCACAGTGTGGTGACTGCAACCTGCTGCTTCATTTTCTTTACCTGCCATCATTGCAGCAGCACAGAAGAGCCCTGGCTGAGTGGGTGACACGTCCAGTGGGAGGTCATCTTCCACCTGCAAGGAGTCAGAGGGAAAACGTGATAAAACAGACAGAGAAAAAGATGGCACAGGTCAGACTAAGGAAACCACAAAGCCAATATAAAGGAAAGCATGATGGTTGTGGGTCTGGGGCTTATGACCCACCCCAGGCTGCAGGAGCCCAGGTTACAGGTGAGATCTGTACCAGCATGGTCACAGATCTTTCCCAGCAAGTGAAGGGGGCTGCACTGCTACCCTGCTGAGAGCCAGCAGGAGAGAAACTGGAGACAGAAAAGGTCACAAAACCGAAAGCAAACAAGAAACCTGAACCAAGAACATTAATCCAAGAACCAGACCAAAAAAACATACCTGCAAGGTGGTGCCCCACCAGCGTCATCTGCAATACCCCCACTACAAAGATCCCATCATTCACCCACCAGCCCAACCGCCCTTCGTGAGCCAAGAAAAGGTGTGCTTTGCCCCATGAAGACTCTGCAGCCCTCACTGCCCACACCCTCAGGTGCTGCAACCCCCTGGTCCTGCTGAAGTTGCAGGTTCCACAGCAGAGGCCACACCTCTGAGCTTACAAGCCAAGCAGAAAGGCATCTGGGCAGCAACAGAAGTCAAACTTCCATACCCATCCCCTTGATGCAGGGCCGAGGAGGAGGATGCTCCTGCAGACAAACTATAACACAGACTGGCTGCCCCACAGCATCCCCGCTCCTCCTTACCTCCCACTCCCGGCAGCAGTCGCGGAGCTGTACCAGCCAGTCAGGCTCCAGCATCTGGTCCTGCTCTGGCATCTCCAGGAGCAGAGGGTCAGAGAGCTTCAGCCTCTCGGCCAGCTGCAGAGCCAGGAGGGCAACAACACTCGTCATGCATTTCAGCTCCACAGGGAAGAGACCGACCCTTGCAGCAACTGCACATGACTGAGCACACAGGCTCAGGGGAAAACAGCACCAGAGCCACACTTCATAATATGGGGGTAAAAGTAACACTAGCCTCTTGTGCAAGATTTATTTCATCTCCTGCATTGCTACGGAGAGCTGCTGTAGCAGATAAACCTGCCAGCAGGGCTACCTCAGACACCTCCACAAAGATGTCAGGATGCCAAAGATGCTCTTCACATCACATCACAGAGGCAGGTTACTGTTACCATCCTTTTCTCCTCCGAGGAAAAGGACCACCTTTCAGCCCCCTGACAGCCAGCCTGAGCCCCAGGCGGGTTTGCAGGATATCCCTGCCACGAGCTTCAGAAACAGACCAGCTCCCATCAGCCATCGACCCCTTACCCACCCTGGGAGCATGGCTGCGAGCTGGCGAGGTTTCAGCAAGGCTCACCTGCCTGTTTCCTCTCCCACCTTTGCAACAAGCATTACCGTCACTAGCAGCCACACAGGAGACACAAATGCGGGGACAGGAGACACCTGAGGTTACCTCATCCATCTGCCAACGCACAAGAAAGCCCCATGTGCCCATGTTTGTCTGATTTGCGCCTGCAGATCTCCAAGGGGAACATTTCACAGCCTCCCAGGACTGTCCTGATGTTTAACATCCTTACACCTAAAGGGGTTTTCCCTTAGTATCTATGGAAAATCTTCCCTGCTGCAAACCGAGCCTCCCTATTGCTGCTCCCGCGGAAGCTGTGGGGACAGTCAGGCACCACCCCCTGAAAAACAGCCTCCTGCGTGCCAGAGGGCTGTCATCACATTCCCCATCCTCCCCCAGCAGATCTTGCCTATAAAAAACAACCTCACAGCCTCTTCAGAGGTCATTTCCCCCTCAATCTCTTACCACCCCTGCTCTTCTCTTCCACACTTGCTCCAATTTGGCCCTGTCTCCCAGTGCAGCATCCCAGCGGGGCCACTGTGCCCAGCCCAGACCCCTGAGGCCTGAGCATGAGGGGTTATCACATCGGTGTCTCACACATGCCGTTCTTGTTCTCATAGCCCAAAACAACATTATAACATTAGGTTTGTTTCTTTTTCTGCAACAGCATCCTGTTATGTCGCTGCTCAGTATTTTTTCCATGCTCCACTATCTCCCCCAGGTTCCTCTCTGCAGTATTGCTGCTGCATGTTTAATTTCTCCTGCAAGAGAGGGGCCCGTGCTGGATGGCTTCAGCCATCTCAATGACATGGGGCTCCAGCAGCTGTTGTCAACGCAGCAAGAAGCTCTTCTGGGGTGACCCACCCCACCAGCCCAGGGTGAAATGGAGGGCTCCCTGCAGAGCTAAATCCCAGTCTGGGGAAATTGCTTAGATAAGGATGCAGTTTAAGACAGCTGGATGACGGGAGATGACACTTAAAGCACCGTTCTACATCTGAGCCTTTACTGAATTTTCTCTTACTGGTATCAACCCACTTCTTTGGTGTTTATCAAGCTCCCTCACACTCATTTACCTTCTATGCTTCTATGATTTAAGGCAGCCACATGTTCCTATTCCCAAAGTTTTTAAAACAAAGTCCAAACCAGCACAAAACACTTCCCAGTTCCAGAAGGTTACAGCAAGACAAGACCCACGCAGTCAGAGCCCAGCTTGAGACAGAGGCTGGCCACAGAAAACAGAGTAACCCAGCGCACAGCCAGGAGCTTGCACGACCTAGAGATGCACTGTCCCATCTCTTTGCAAACACACATGCATTCATCCTAAATCAATTGCAGGAAAGAGGAAATTATAAGCATGATTACTCCTAAACGGGGGGAATGTTTAATCCAAAAGCTAATGTGCACTTTGATCCAATATTAATGAACCAGCACCTGGTTGTATATCGTCCCCAGCTTCAAAAGAGGGGAAGTCTTAATCAAACACTAATGTGTATCATAATTTGTAACACAGTCTAAAACATCAAAGACAAGAGCATCTACGAATGCACTAGTTTTTCAGATGAAAGTGTTTTCTCCCAGGAGAAGCATTATCCCCAGCAGAACAGCAGATCCGAGAGGCTGTTAGGCAGTAAATAGGTTTCAGTGATAAGGGGGCTGTGTGAGGCAAGCTTTGGGCGATTTCTGCAGCACCTGCTTCAGAAGGGCATCCTTGCTGCCCCTTATCTCACAGCACCATGGCTTTTGTCCCCTTCCCGACAGAGGAAGGCTCCAAGCAGCCTCAGCACTGCCCTGGTGATGTGCACGGAGCAGGCAGACCTGCTCTCCCGAGAGCCCAGCCTGCTCCGGGAAAGCTGGGACACTTTGCTTCACCCCTCCCAGCCCCAGCACCCTGCTCATGAAGCGGAAGAGCTGGGCTCAGTGCTACAAGCTGGGACATGCTTCTATTCACTGTGAACCCAAAAGAGCCCCTGGCAGGTAAATGGAATTGTGGGATGGTGCTGGAGGGGAAATGTGAAACACTCACATTTCAGCTTCTCAAGTCTGTGCCATTTATAAGTTCAAAAAGCCTCTCCAGAATACAAAACTTCCTTTGCTTCCAAATAACTCTGCTCCTGCTTGGCAGTCAACACAATTCCTTTGGTTCTATCCCAGATCCATAGGTATGAGAGGCACCATGGAGGTGTTGGCCTTGCTGTGTTCCATACACAGCAAACCCTGGGGGGCCGCTCAGAGCTGCCAAGCACCCCCAACCATGGGAAACTCCAAGGATGCTTCCCACCACACCAGGTCCTGAATATGGATCATATCCTGCCAAGAATGCAGTGGGGTACAAGGCTCACCTTCATCACTTGCTGGGCCAGGACAGGATGGCTGGATGGATCCTGGCTTAGGAGCACAGTGGCAATCTGCTCACAGTATTGCAGAGCCTGGGCTGGGAGTCCATAGTCAGCCAAGAGAGAGGCATAGAGGAGCTTGTATACCTTGCGAGAGGGAAACAGAACGGATATATGAGGGTAGGAGATGCTCACAGGCATGGGCACCCTCTGCCACGGCACATCATCCCAGCATGACTCAGCATCACAGTTCTCATCACCCAGAGGTCATCTGCAACTTGGCATCCCCATATGGCCATCCAGCCTCATCCAGCTCCCCAAACCACAGCACTGTCACAAGGCCAGCCCAGCCCAGAGCCAGCAAACAGGCAGTGGGGGAAAGACACCAGCCTACCATCTCATTTATTCACCCGATCTGTGCAGTGCCTGAGATAGCAGCAGACTTATTTGCAATACGAAAAGCCTATCCATTACCCCAGAAAGCAGGAAAGCAACCAGACCTGGGCAAGCACTGATCAAACACACCATGACCCAAATTCTGGAGGAACCCCTTGGCCAGGGCACCAGCAAGGAGACAAGCCTTGAAAAGCAGCCTGAATCCCTGGCTTCAGAGAGATGGATGCATGTTTTGGGGCAGGTCTGAGCTGCTGCACCAGATGTGTTTGTGAATCTCCACTACCTGGAAGGCGAGCAGGAAGGATTCAGGCTGCCGTAGCCGCTGGCAGTACTCAAAGATTTCCGTCCGCTGAATGGCCTCCATTCTGGCAAACTGGGCAAACCCCTGCCTGCAGAGGAGAGGGACAGGTTCAACAAGGAGGAGCAGAGCTCTCTTCCCAGGCAGCACCATAAACAGATTCACAGCTCCTCCGTTTGTGCCAGCCTGCAGCTGGAGAAGCCCAGAGCAAAGTTCACATTAACAGCAGTAAATCCACAAACAGGGATTGGTTTTGCATAAAAGTGAGATCCCGGGGATGAGGAGAAGGTGGGATATGTCCCTTGGGTGAAAGCACCACCTCCTGGCTCACTCACCTGTGGCTGCTGCCCAGCAGAACCATGCGGTCTGCCTTCACCCCGAAGTAACCAAAGGAGATATCTGCCATCAGGTAGCAGAAATGAGCTGCTTCAACTGATCCCTTGCCAGCTGGATGGGAGATAAAACGACAAACACTTAGTCCTGAGAGGTCACCGTGTGGCCAGCATTGCTTTCAGGCCTCCAAGCTCACTGAAAACCCAATCCCAATCACCCCACTTTTCTTCCCTGTTCACGCAGACCTGGACCCCTCCCTTCTCCCTGCTTTTCATCTGTATTCCTCAATGGCTGGTTTCTGCACCTAGGAGGTGTTTCGTTTCAGTGGTAGAACCAGGGGAGCCTGACCAGGCACCAGCTCCAGCTTCAGCTCTGTAGGGCGTCATTATTAGCACGAAACCCTTGAGAGTTCCCACCACCAGGAGTACATCTCAGTCCCTGCAGTTACATATGCCTTCCCCAGAGCCAGCTGTTCCAGTCATCCCCAAAAGAGCAGTTAATGGATATACCTGAGCCTGACTTATCTGCCAGAACAAAGGGCAGTGGGATCCATCAACACCTCATCCCTGCTATTGCACAGGTACAGGCATGCACACTTCATCTCGGCACCAATGCACATCCATGCCAGCATGGACAGGCACAGCAACATTGCAGGTGCCCACCCGCTATCACATGACAGCAGGAACATAACTGCTCACAACAGCCTGGGCTCACCCAAAGTGTCTCCCATGGTGACGATGGCTCGGTGGTTCAGCTCCGTGTCTCCAACCTTGTTGGACAGCAGCACAGCCAGGTGAGGCCTCCAGTCTCCCCACGTGCCATCTCCACAGCACTGGAGGGAAACAAGAGGGGAGCGAAGGTGAACAGAGATGGTCACCACAAGGTGGATGTCGCAGGTAGGTCACAGCATAGGGTACACAGGCTGGGGCCAGCCTTTTGCTCACAGACCAGCGCTGCCTGAGGGATTCTTCCTGACATGAGCTGGAAGAGGGTCTGCAGGGGGTCACTGGTGACCAGCGTGCTGGTGAACCTGTGAAGAGACAATGGAGATAGGGCTGCTGTGCTGGGACCCCAAACCCTCATTCACCTTCAAGGGCATGTCCCAAATGCCCCAGGAAAGCAGTGTCCTGAGGGGCTTCCTGGAGAAGGGGGAAAGGATCAACAGCCCACCAAGCTGATTAGCTGCATTACCTTCAGAGCAGGCAAGTCCCCAAGGCAACACTGGATAAAACCTCCGTGTAAGTATTCGGTTTGCACAAGACAGAAAATGTCTGCTTAACTCTCCCTGAAGGGATCAACCCGATCCAGACTAAGTACATTAATTCCACCAGAAAACAGTCATACAAGTGGGACGAACAGCTCAGACTAGGCTGGATCATGGTGAAGATGGCTCAGCTCTCCCTATCCCAATGGCTTTTACTAGAGCAGCAAGGGCAAAGCCAAAGACTCAGAATAAATCCACCCTACATCTCCAGGAAATGCCTTTCCTTCTGCTTTCCAGCTCCTGCTTGGTTTCTCCCATCCATTAGGAAGCCCATCAGAATGGATGCCCTGTCCCCACTTTGCCCCCTTTGAAAGGGTCAGCTGAAATCAGTGATTTTTTTAATTCAGTGCACTGAGGCTAAAGGTACCCAGAGGGATAACAGGTTTGGCAGAGCGAGTCACAGAGCATTGTACCTTACTTTAGCTGCTCCAACTTACCCAGAGAGCACCCAGCTGTAGGTCCGAGGGTCCATCTTGCTGGAGAGGAAGAGGGCATGTCCCCAGAGATGATTTCTCATGGCCCAGACTAGAGCATCCTACAGACAAAGTAGAAACAAAAAAAGGGATTGCACTAACTCTGCTCCCCTGCCTTCCTCTGCTGCTCACCCAGCTCAGAAAATAGCTCCGATAACTGCTCTGGCTTTAACTAGTACCCTCCAAAAGACTCTTCTGAGTTCACAAAAGCCCCTTTATCTTTCTACCACAGCAAGAACTGGGACCTTCATAGAAGTATTGTCTTTACTGGATTTCCAGGTCTGTGCTGCCTGTTAACTATCAGCGTCATCACTGATAGTGATGCATCCATCCCCCTCTCTCTCTGTGGCCTTTGATACCCCTTGAGATCACATAGCTGCAATTAAACCCACAGTGCTGGTAGAAGTCTCTACATCTTGTCTTCATTAAAGGCCCCATCCCAATTCCCAATGGTAGGGAAATCACTGCCATAAGCCCCGTTGTACAAACACAACTTGAAGGGCTGATCCCACAACCAAGAAGGCACCTCTTCACCAGCCTTCCCTTTAAAACTGTCTGATGAGGCCAAAAAGACCAAGAAAAAAAGCCTTTTGTCCTGGATCCCACTCACCACTTACTTTCTTCCTGCCATAGTAGAGGAGCTTGGTGAACTTCTCCACTATCTGTGCCTGTGTCTCCACAACAGGAGGGATGTCCCCTGTGATGAGGTCCAGTGTCCCCGTCTGACGCGACATCCATTCGTCATCTGTCAGGCCTATCAGGTTTGCTGCAGGGTTTTGCCTCTTGTACTTCTGGCGCCTGCAGTCTTCCATCAGCAGCTCAGCTGTGTCTGAGCCCACCATGGACTGCAAAAGGGAAGGGGAGGAGTGAGACTGCCCCACAAGTAAAGGCTGATGGCTCTTGCAGTCTGACAACCTTACATTTGTACGCTCATCCTAGCACATCTCCCTAACAAGACCAGCCCTGGCCACCAGCACACACTTTTGAAGGACAAAAGATTCAGCACAACTAGCAAGGCCTTCATAAGACTTGCTCTGAAGCCACAGATTAGATTGGGTGGATTTCATTGGGTTAAGGGAATAATCCCCTTTCGAGCATAAGCACTGGCTCCTCAATGAAGGTAGCACCAGTCCTTCTCACAGCTGCTATAGCATTGGGTTGTTGGTAGTTCACAAGGATGAAAAGCAGTCACAGAGAAGGGCTTGCTCCAGCTACCCAGGCAGTATCAAACTGATTGACTGTACTATGGGATTGGGTGGGGTTTAAGGTATATCGCCCCTAAAAACAGCAACTGGATCAAGCGGCATCTAGGGGGTATAACTTGTCTCACCTCCAAGATCAAAAGTGTCAGCCCCTTCCACGGGACACCTACCCCATTCTGCCGGCAGAGAAGGACCAGGAGTTTCCAGAGAAGACATGAATCTCTGCCTCTCTGTGTTGAGAGATCACAGCTTGTGGCTATCTTCTGCTGGCAAAATGTCATCACGTCCACCTTGTGCAGATCTTCCCTACAGCAGCAAAGAGAGGCATCAACAGAAACCCAAGGCAGAGGCATCAACAGAAACCCAAGGCATAGCAATCTAGGACATGAGACTCAACATGTCCCCAGGTTCACTAATGGGGATGCCAAAGATTCAAAGTGACAGATGGAGATCTCCAGTGCCAATGACGACACACCACATTGGCCACACCAAGCTCAAAAATGCTTAAATGTTACAATGATTATGACTCTGTAGACTTCTGTTTCAGGGAATCAGAGTGCATCTCTACCCTCCTGATATTTTCATCCATTCATCTACAAAGAACCTCAGTTTTGCTTTGCTGTGTTGCTGTTACAGCCACGGATGCCCAAGGCTGCAGGAGCAGGCACACATACAGGCAGTATCTTTTATTTAACAGGCATAGTATAGAGAGAAAGACATGCTTGTGACCATATAATCCCTTTGGGTATGAAACAGAAGCAGAAACCTTTAAGCTATGTGCAAGCCAGGCAGAGCTGCTCTCTTACAATAAAATAAACAGACCATTGGAAAGAGAAGGTGGCTGAGATCAGCCAGGGTAGAGGGACTGGGGATTGAGATGCTGATCCTGACTCAATCACACCAACATATCATATAGAGATTCCCCAAATCCCATTTGGCACAAATGGTAGCCTCTAGGTCTTGTACCCAGCTTCTGGGCATAAGCAGCTTTTAGCTCAGTAAATGGCTTTCCTTCTTCTGCACACTCCTTTTCTCTCCTTCTTTGGTTGAGTGGCCAGAAGACACACTGGTGTAACCAGTACGGTACAGAGGCAACCTGATGCAACGCACCATGATTCATCCCCAGGCTCACACTGGATGAAGATGCATACTGAGTCTGCCCTTGCTGTGTTCAGCAGTCCTGGGGGACAAAAACTTTAGGAAAAGCTAAATCACGGGCTGACCCAGAGCTTTTGACATCCAAAGAAAACTCCCAAAAATCAGTCTTCTGGGACATGAGTACAAAATAAGGTCAGACATGCAAACCACACTGAGCCCACACTCTGAATATTCAAAACCACCCCCATCTCCCACAATACAAACCAACCTACACCACAGCAAAGGGGCTGGGCTCCCACTCTGAACCTACTCTTGGCCTTTGCAGATATCTTGGTATCATGGGGACCTTAAAGCCTGCCTTGAGCTCCTGTCTCCTCACAAAGGAGAGATGCTCCCAGGCCAGCCATGCCAGCACAGCCTGGAAGCCACAGCTCCTGGACTTGCCTATGCAGCATACCTGGCCAGGGGCCCCGGGAAGGCCTGTAGTTCCTCCAGCTCTTTTGTGCCATGAAGGACAACCTATAACACAAGAGCAAATTCGGCAGCTGGACTTCAGCAATCTGACCAGCCACAGCTGGGCTAGCTGAAAGTCAATGCTTGCGCCAAGATTCAACAGTGCTGGTGAACCCACTCTCTGTGCTGTTCTAAGATAACCCCAGAGCATAGACCCTAAACCATCACATGGACACCAGTGCTAAGGTCCAGGAAAAAAATGCCTATTGGATGGCATCTGTCCGCTTTGGGAGGCAAAATAGGAGACTGAGGGTATGGATATGGCTTCTGTATTGAAGCAGCTCAGAAAGATGAGTAGAATTATCCTTCAAAGAGGTATGGACCACATCTGTACCTCACTGTGAACGGGTCACAGATGACAAGGGTTACAGAACTGAAAGAGCAGGACGCAGGACCCAGAGGCTGAAAGCAATGCTCAGGCACAGGCTGACACAATGCAGGGCCTTTATGTGGGCTGGAGAGAAGATGACTGCAGGGGATGAGAAGGTTACTAAGGAGGCTGTTTGGGTGAGAACAGTGTTTGCATCCCTCACGGTGAATGGAGTCATTCCCGCAAGGGGACAGAGGACAGTTTGGGGTGACAGGCTGTGACATACCTCCAGGCTGTGTAGCTCAACAAGGGCTAGCTGCCCCTTGGCAGCGTGGTGGGGACACACCAGCACCAGCTGGCCTCCGGCTCCAAAGCACACCACCGTGTGTGGCACTGAGAACTTGAGGGGTACCACTGGGGCTGGGGTGGACACCAAGGGCCTGCCTGCAATGACACACAGGCCACTGTGAGTCCCCTCACCCTGACCCCACACCACCCCCACTATGAAGGACATAACCAGGTCCCAACCTAGTCCCCCAACTTAAGTGACCTTCCACTGACTACCCCCATGCTAGAACTGACCTCTAAAGCAGGAGGCATGCATGGCATCTCCTGCACCTACCATAGAAGTGCCACTGGACAATGGACCTGCCCTGCAGCCCTAAAGTCATGAGTTGTGCCTGCACAACATCCTCCTGAAAAGGACCAAGCTGCCTAATGCCAGCCATTTATTTCTTTGCTCTCCCATTGTCAGAGGGGGCCAGGGCCCCATCACACCTCACCTGCTTGTGCCAGGCCCCAGGTCCCTGAAAGAGCAGGATCATAGTGGTCAGCACCATCACAGATGTACTGGCTGAGCTCATAGCCGCTGGAGCTGAGCCCCGACTCACGGTACTGCAGGAGCAGGCTGGGCTGGTCTGATGGCTGCAAGGAAAGGAGAAAACACAAACCTGGCTGAGAAACTGGGGACACCGCTGCTTTTCTGCTCCCAGACAGGCTCAGCTGCGCCATGGAAGTGCCCAGCGGAGGAAGCACAGCACAGCCGGTTCCCATCTGAGCAGGTCACACCCTTCAGCATCTTAGGTTCATCATAGCACTTTCATCATAGCACATCAGATTTTTATCATACCCAACGGCTTTTATAATAACTGACATGAGCCACCAACCTAGCCCAATAGCTTTCCTAGCCATAGCACAGACTCCTCAAGACAGCCAGCAGATGGGGCTTGGGAACTCACAAAGTATTGCCCAGGAGCAAAACCACAGCAGCTCTGATTTGGCCTCTTCATTTACTCTCGGCAAAGCAGTGGTCAGGACATAAGTGTGATGGGGCAGGACTTGGTGGACAGAGCCAGCAATGATACACAGCTTGCAGCTACCTGGGAAGGATGCAGAAGAGCATCCCACCAAGCCTGGATTTCTGTCCTGCTCTTGGACATATGCAGGAGTGCTGTACAATGCCATACCTGGTGGAGCAACAGCGCAGCATATGGAGAGTTCACAAATGCCAATAACCCATGATAACAATCCCCAGAGATTGTTAGGCAATGAGTGTAACATAGCAAAGCTGCTCTTTTCTACTCGGCTTCTTTCCCAGCTGAAGGAGGGACACAGCGACTGCTCCCAAAAATCTCTTTGAGATCCCCAAGTGCTTTGCCATCCACCCCTACCCAACTTGAGGTTACCTCTTGGGGCTGGCCACCAGCCTCCCCCAAATCACCGCTGTGGGTTTCTCCCCCTGCCCTCTCCTTCCTGGCAGCCAAGGTGTAGCTCTCGTCATAGGAGTCGCGGGTCTGCTTCCTGCAGGCAGGCAGAAGGAGACACCCTGAAGGTCAGAGGGTTTGTGACCAGTCGCAGACCTGCTGATTTTGCAGCAGATTGTTGTGCTGGGAGATGCCCAGACTGCCCACCCTTACCTGTCTGGCCCTGGGGAGCTTGCGGCCAGGTTGGGGTGGTAACCCTTGTAGTAGTGCTGGTCCTGGTAATTGGTACTTTTGCCGTAATGCTCCCTCTGTCTCAGGTCTAGAGAGGGAATCAAGATTTAGTGTTGCCCATCCAGAGCTGCAAGCCATAATGAAGTTGCAAAAGAAAAGTAATGAGTCAGGCAATTTGCCGTGCACACCCCATTTGCTTCCAAATTAGCCCAACACATTGGAGGTATGATAAAGCCTCGTACGCATTTGCCAACACAGCATGGACGTCCTTTCCTCTTCCCTCCCCTCCCTTTTCTTCGGTCCAGAAACTCCAGAAAGAGCAAAAATGAGGCCTTAGACAACATGATCACAAAGCACCATGAGCACTGAGTTCAGCCTGGAACCAGGAATGACACAGGGTTTTAACCATGAAGATCAAGATCAAACACCCCCTTGAGTGCACCCAGTTCCTGCTCACGTTTCCCAAATGCAAACTGAAGGCAGTGCTGCATGGGGAGAGCAGCAGCAGTGACCCAGTAGTGCGGGCACAGGAAAGCCCTGGAGAGGTGCAAGCCCTGGAAGAACCACCCGTTCTGGAGAAAGCATTGCCTCTTCTCCTGCAACAAGCTGCCTCCGTCTGCAGACCCAAAGGATAAGCCCCTACCTCTGTCACCCTGCCAGGCCACTGGCTGCCACTGGTAGCTTCGGTAGGTGAAATCATCCCCATAGCTGGCTGCTGGATACTGCCAGTGGGGGTCTTCATATCCTTGCCTGAAACACAACACAGCATACTTACTGTGAGAAAGAAAGGGCGCCACTGCAGGCTCTAGAAAACATTAAGGATTAGAACTAGACTTTTGGAGGCAGAAAATGATGGAAATACAGTGAGGTACCCCTGCCCAGGTACCCCTGCCCAGGTACCCTGATCAGCAGCAGAAACTGGTCCGGCATCCCTCCTGGAAGGAGCAGCAGAAGGTTTAGATACTCTCCCACCCGGCTCCATAAGAAAGCTGTGCACTGCAGTTTCAGGTGATGCCCACTTTCAGCTCAGTGGTGTGGACTTGTCGTGGGGATCAGCTCTCACCCATATTTTAGGAGACATCCCCAAAAGCACCTTCTCTGCCAAGCTCTGGAGCCACCATGTCTGTTGCACAGCCCAGCAGGACTCCCTCTGCACTGGAGCCCAGCTGAAGCCACTCAGCTCTCACATACCTTAGGTCTTTCACAACTGACAGTGACCTGGTGAGCCCCATGCAGCACCCCACTTCCCAGTGTGAGTATCATACAACCTCAGCGCAAAACCCTGCATATCCGCACCATAACTCTCTGAGGGCAATAACTCAGGCAAATCATCCCAAATTTGCTGGAGCACTCAAAGCCATTTCTCAGCGCTGAGAGCATCATCTAACCCACATTTTATCCTTCCATCCTCCGCTGTTTCAGCAGCTGAGCTTGCAAGCTGCCTTTAGCTCCTATATACCATTTATATTTTTATTGTTCACCTTGTGCTTCGTAAAAATGAAATTTATTTAATCAAACCTTCAAGAAAAATGCACCTCAGGACTAAGATGAAGCCTGTAAAACTGCAACCACGGAAGTCACAGCTGTAGGAAGAAATCTACTATCCAGGCTTAAATATAGAAGTCTATACAACTACTATCTATCCAGGCTTAAATATAGAAGTCACCAGCTACTTAATAGCTGGACATCACCTATTCACACACTGCGTCCCCAAGGCTGCTCTCTATGTTGCCGGTGCAGTTCCAAGGGCAGGACCCATATCACAAGCCCCCACATTTCAGTGGTGAAATGGCCACATCTCATTGTAAGAAGGTTTAGAACAGGAAGGGGGCTCAGCAGGAACATGGCTGGGTTGTGCAGCTCTCACCTGGAGTAGGGCCTGCTGGGGTAGCTGCCTTCATAGCGCTCAGCCCGGGCAGCCAGCCTGCCAGCATCTCTGCGGGGTGGGTGGCCAGGGGGGTGACCCGCATCCCAGGAGCCGGGCCGAGGCCGGGGCGCTGTGCGGAGACCCCCTCTCCTGGTCTGCAGTGGGGGGCCATGGTGCGCCTCTCCCCATGCCCCCCGCGCTGCCTGCCTCTCCCGGGGCTGGGGCGGCCGGGCAGGGGCCTGGGGGTCCATCACGATCTTGCCGGTGGGATCCTCTGCAGTTTTGGGGTGGAAGCAGAGATTAGGTCCAAAATGTCCTTAGTGGCCTGCAAGCAATGAAGTCACAGCGCAGTTGATACACAGCTTTTCACCTCCGCTGTAGGCCCCCCATGAAGCTCGCCACCTACTCTGCTTCTGGGAGCCTGCTGGAAACCCAGCATCCTTCCCAGAATTCCCAGAGGCAAGGAAAAGCCATCTCCACATCTGCCTGAAGTTGAAGTGCCCCTTGAAACACCAGGATGAAATGGTCCATTCTGAAAGCAAGAGGCATCCAGCTGTCCCCGGAGCAAGAGGCAGCACCCTCGTGCACCCCCAGCCAGCCCTTGCAAAGCACCACCACTCACAGCCTCCCCAGCAGGTGAGAAATCAGCTTTACCTCTGTGACAAGGCAGTGAAACCCCACGTTATGTGTTGCAGGGAAAGGGATATTGGCAAGACACAGGCAGGACAGGGAGAATTATTCTCACATAAATAAATAGGGCAGAGGCAGGGAGAAATGGAGCTTTGTTCACGTGTGCTATGAGGTGGGGTGGAAACAGGGGTTTCCTCCTGCCTTGCAGCTCCAGCAAGAATATAACAGTTCAAGAGGACATTAGATTCACTTACAATGGTCCCATGTAGAAGAGGAAACCCTAATGACAGCCCAGGGCAACACATGGGTGAAGCCCCAGCTGCCATGGAAGCCCCCCATGTTCTTCTTGCAGCATCGGCACACAAACCACCACCACCACCCCCCCAAAGGCTCACAAACCTCCCCAACACAGGCAGATGCCATCGGAACCCCTTTGTCACCCCATCACATTCAAAGTTTAAGGTACTCTGGGGTAATTTCAGGGCTGGGGAAGACACTCGGGTCTGAACAGAGGCAGCTCAGTTTTTACGCCTTTCAGGTGAAAACAGGGTTAAATCCTTGCTCTAAACACCCCCATGCACAAGCACCCTGGCACCCACCATTTTGGTCCCACAGAGGCCCCCCCCTAATTTCCAGCTAGGGGCTCCCACCACTGTCCACCCCCCGCAGCAGCCAAACACACCTGATCGGATGCCGCTGGGGCCCTCCTTCCGCTCCCCAAGCCCTGCTGCCAAAGTCCACTGCCACATGGGCCACGGGCAAAGGGCAGCCTCCGCTCCTCCAGCACACACCGACCCACTGGCCCTGCTCCTGGGGCGTTTGCACGGCTGTTTGCATCCCTAAGGGTCACCCTCTCCATCACTTGTCTCTCATCACCCAGGAGAGGGAGCACACAGCTCCCCCCAGCTCAAAAACACCCACATATTTCTGTGTGTTTTTTAATGCCATAAGTATCCTCTTCTATATATCCTCACACTTCCTAAATTACAATAAAGGCTGCTAGCTGAGTTGTTGGTTTAATCCAGACTCAGCCACAGCTCAAGCAAATAGCATCTGTTCTGCTGGCCACTGCCTGGGGCAGAATTCAGGCAGGATGGAGCTGGAGCCCACCCCAGCAATGCCTCATCCAAGTCTTTATAGTGCAATAATAATGGACTCACTCTATAAGCAACCAAGAATTTCTGCCTGGATAGCCTCTCCCAACCTCCCCCAGGCACCTTAAAAACCAAAAAAGAGGAGTAAATTACATCAAATGGCATCAGAAAGCTGCAGTAAAACCTACATATAAGATCCAGCATCTTCCACCTCACAGCCTAGCAATATACCTTCTTCTCCCCCTTCTCCAGGGAAAACATGCATGGTTTCCTAACCCCCAAAGCCTCCATTTGCTGCCTCCACTGAAGCCAGATTTCAGCCCTAGGGTAGCACAGAGGAGCATGGGACGACCAGCAGAAAGAACGAGCTGTGTTTCCTCCCTCCTTTTTTCACACCCTTGCAGTCCCAGCTTTCCCTGGCCTTGGATGAGTGCCTTCAAATTGCCTCCACCATGACACCGCAACACCGATTGATTTGGAATTCACAGGCAGCACTGTATTCTTTGCGCTACACTGGAACCGTCAGAAAACCCCTATTTTAATGATGTTAGAAGACTACATATATTATAGCTTCAGACCTTGAAATTTCCACCCTACTGGGAGAATAAGAAATTTCCCCTGGTGATCCTAAGAAGTAAGCACTTGGTCTCTGCAGAATTCAAGGTTTCAGATAAAGAAATACTCTTAGCACTCAGCTGTACCAAGAGCCGACTGCAAGGAACACAGACCAAGGAAGTGCTGTCTTGGTGCTGCCACGCTGCTTCAGCAGAATTAAGCATCTCCTACTCGTTTCACAGCTGCCCTTCAAAACTTTAGGAGGCTCTGAACAAAGAGGTCTGTTATGGATGGGTCAGGTCTTCTAGGAAAGGTAGAAGGATGCCTAGAGACCATGAGCACACACTTTTTCAATAGGCATAGGCATATCATGCTTCCATTTGACTGCTGGCTAATAATTTTAGGTTTTTAGCCAAAAGGTGACTGCCGGGTGTTCCCAACCTGTTTTCTAGCAACCACACAAATTTATACTGGGAACCTGCAAGGGTTCAGCCAGCATCACATGAAGAGGCTGAAAGCAGTCCCAGCTTCTTGGGCTTCTGTTGCCAGCCAGACCTGGGGGACTGTAGCAATAGAACAAGGGGTAATGGGTTCAAACTTCAACAGGGGAGGTTTAGATTGGATATAAGGAGAAGTTCTTTACTGTGAGGGTGGTGAGGCACTGGAATGGGTTGCCCAGGGAGGTTGTGAGTGCTCCATCCCTGGCAGTGTTCAAGGCCAGGTTGGACAGAGCCTTGGGTGACATGGTTTAGTGGGAGGTGTTCCTGCCCATGGCATGGGGGTTGGACCCACGTGATCTTAAGGTCCTTTCCAGCTCTGACTATTCTATGATTTAGCTTGCAAGGAAGACTCAGGAGCTTGACTTGCATGTGTTTGAGATGAGTGGAAACTCCGTACCAGCCCATGCTAGCGAAGGGTATACAAGAAATACTACCTGCAACATCAAGTTTCAAGTAAAAGGGGCTTAAAATGGACAGCCGGGGAACACCAATTTAAAGCAAAAAGCAGAGACGTAAATGTGTTGGAAGACGAGAGAGCCAGGGGAAAGCAGTGGGAAATGAGAAGTGAAGGGAGAAAAAACAGAGATAAAAGGACCAGATGGGCTAAGAAGAGCAAAAGAAAAGGGTAACCCTTTAACTACACCACTTCTAGCCAAGAAATTCCTATTTTCAAAGGATTCGTAGCTTATTTGGGAATTCAGGCTCTGTGATAGGACTGCCATCAAGCTTAAGGGACTCCAGTGAAGCAGGCAGCACAAGCAACAGATAGCATTTGTCAGAGCTGAAAGGACACCACTATCTCTTTAAAAGCTCGTACTTTTCTGCTTTAAAAGGTTTCACTGCTGTTGTGACAGTAACAAGATTAGATGGAAAGCATGCTTCTTCGTGCCTTCCAGGTGTTTGTGCTGCACCTTGGGGCACCACTTGAAGCCAGCCCCACACCAAACCTAACCAGTGAGAACAATTAGCCAAGGCTCACCAGAAATCTCTGTAAGCTGAAGCAGAAATCCAGGTGGCTCCAGGTGATTTATGTCCTTTCTAATTGGTTCTGAGATGAGATTATTTTTTTCCAAACGGCATCAGTAGGAGGCTTTGTTCATCCCTGAGTTGTATCCCCCTGGAAATGGGAGCTACATACACACACGCTGTTGCAGAGATGTCTAAAGCATCATGTCACAGCACAGAGGAGTTTGAAAGGGCTGAGCAGAGTCAAGAGAAAATTGGAAACAGCTCATCTCTCATCACACCCGTGAGGCAGAAACGCAAGTAGTAAATAAGCTACATAAAGCATGGAAACTCATCTTAAATGTTGTATACAGTGAAAACACCAGCCCTGAATGTGCTGCCAGCACTGGGGGCATTTGACAGCCCATTGCATGTCACACACGGACCAAGAAACTCAGGTTCCCAGGCAGGCTGAGCACCTGTACCAGCATGGGCGAAGCCCTCATCCTCAATCAGTCTCAATGGCAGCTAATTAACTAATTGGCTTGATCACACCTCCCAGGCTTATAGATAAGGAATAACAAAGCCCCAGCTCCAACTCTGTGTGGCATCTGGGGGCCTTTCCAGGCCAGGGACATCCCAGTGGGAGGAAGGTGGTTGCTCTTAAAGCAGCTAAAATCATGCCTGCTCCCTCCTGCAGCCGCTGCGTTAGCACCATCATGTGGACTCGGTGGGCCAGCATGGCACCACTTCACATGCTCCTGTAGCTAGCTTGCATGCTTAAGTTTTCACCAATGATTCCACACCTTTCTTCCCCACATTAGGCTGTTTCCAGCTTCAAGGGGCTGAGCCATCCCTGCCATCCCTCCCATCACCACCCCACACACAGTCATTTAGCAACTTCCAGGCATGCCTATTAATTTTTTGAGACGTAAGCAAGAATATTAATTGCATTCCAGAGGCATTCAGCATACAGCAAATTAAGAAAAATCATTTTACACCCCACTTCATATCTAACGGAGAAACAGAGCTGCAAAAGCTATTATTTGTGAAAATCAAAGCATATCTGCACAGAGAGCTGTACATTCTGTACATATTCCCAGTGTGGCTGCAACAAAAGGTAGCTCCGGTCTTCTGCATGAGCTCCTATTACAAAGCAAGCCCCAGAAAACGTAAGTCTTTGCCTTACTTCATCCCTACTACAGCCAAACCTCTTAACTCTTGGCTGCGAATGCTAAGTCCTTGCTACTTACATCCCCCACCCTTAAAGGAAAGGCTGTGCTGCTTCTGCATCTCCGTCACAGCATCTTACCTGGCTCAATACACCACTAGGAGGAACTGGGATGCACAAGGCCCAACAGACATGCAAGAACTAAACACAGCCACTCCGAGGAGGTCAGAGAGCTTTGAGTATTCAGGTCCTCTCTGTTTTTCTGTGCAACACCCCTTACATTTCCCCAGCCATAAAACTGATGTTTATCTCGCTGCTAACTGCCTTACAGAGACTACACATTGCAAATCCAACCTTTTGCAGATAAAACAAGCACAAGCAGCCCGTAAACCATCACACCGCCCCTTGCCTTGCCACATTACAATGCATTGCAACCTTTAGGCTGAAAATTAGCATATAAACCAAGAGACCTGGAAGTATTTGCCAGGCAAATGCTGACAACCAAGCAGAAGTAATTCTTCCACCCACACCCTCCACCACCCCTGCGCAAAGACAGAAAATTAATTTTTAATTGAGAAATTCTGAAGCTATTTTTGTGCCAAAAGAATACCGACAAACAAACAAAATCCCAGAGGAGGTTATTCTTCCTTGTCTGAAATCTCCCTGCTACGGGATGTCCCTCTGGATCTATGTCTGTTGGAAGACATGGAGGTGACAGAAGGCAAAGAGGGGGATGCAGATGTCAAAACAAGACTCAGAAGAAACACCAGCGGCTACACTGCTGCACCTCACAGTGTATGTGCCATGAATGAGGACTGAAGAGATGCTGTGCTCTTGTTTGGATTGGAACATGAAGCCAGGACTACTGCCTTCTGCCGATGTCCTCAGAGATTTCCATCTCACCCCACACACCTTCGGGCTCCTTTGACTGATGGAGGGATCAAGCTGGACACAGACCAAGGTCTCAAGCAAGTGCCAGAGTGAGGAAAGCCGATAGCTTGGAAATCTTTAGCCCGGAGATATTCCAGGGTGTCCTTTTGAAAACATTGCCATCTTGTGTCTTTTCAGACACTTGAACATTGGTTGCCTGCGTTTGAGACCACAGGTCTCGTTCAGTAGCTTTATTACACACAGTCAGGGACAATAAAGACCCCTGACAGTTACAGATAGCTTCGCTGTGTCCTGTTCTTAGTGCTGCCTTGTAAAGTTGGGCAGTAACGTTTCCCTCATTTTTTTTCATCTCAATTTATGACTCGTCTACCATGAAAAGCCACTTATGTCCTCCGCAGTTACATATACCATATCCTTCAAGGCCAGTAAATCACAGAGTCAAGCCATGTCAAATTTTGTGAAATAAAACTAAATTGCAGTTATCCTCTAAGGCAAGAAGCTGCAAAATTGAGAAAGAACAAGTTCTGTTTAAAGCCAGGAACCTGGCTGGCAGCTTCCCATGGTGTGTGGGGACAAGAATCACAAAAAGCCCTGTAAGCGAAAGAGAAAAGCCTGATATCAGGGAGCCCTGGGGACCCTCTGCACCCCCCCACAAGATTCCTCCACAGGTCTTCTGTGGTCTAGAGTTAAAACAGTTGAAACTCACAGGATTTCCCTATGAAAGATGAATGTCCCATCCCCTGCAGCCAGGACACAGAGGCCTGGAGCAGGACAGAGCCAGGTGCCAGCAGTGTTTATTCATAGAGGCTTGGTCCCTTGTCTGGATTTGTGCTTGGAAACAAAACTGGGGAGCTAATGGGATTCATAGCTTCTTGTTTAAGGGGGTATTGTGCAGATAAAAGTTGGAAAAGTACTAATAGCAGGGGTTTGCTTGGCTGGCTCCCTCAAAGAACTGGGGAAACGGAAGGCAAAGAGCATAAAACCACATTGAACCGCAAAGCCACCCTTTACATTTTTCAGGAGCACAGTGACTTGTCTTTTCCCTTGTGCAGAAGAGTTGAACTTTCATGACAACGAAATTAACTTGGAGAAGACCCAGCTGCATGCAGCAGCATGCTACACTAAGAATATGGAAGACCCATACCACTGCTCATCCTGCTAACTCCCCTCCGTGCATCCCTCACAGCTAATCTGCAGGGGGGACAAAGCGCTCCATGCATTACAGGCTCACCATCACACCATGGCACAGCAGTCAGCCTGGCACAGACACCAGGGCAACATTTCCACCATGTACAATCTTCTTAACAAAACCCTAACAATATGCACTGCTATTTTTGAAAGCCCTATTTAAATGTTTGTCCCATGATCTGAGCTCTGGAGTCTTCTTTGCTTCACCAGGTGACCTTACACCACATCACATGAGCCCAGAATATAAGGTCCAAGTTCTTCATGTGAAAGAACACCTCCCTAGAAGCAAGATTTAACCTCCAAAAAAAGAGGAAAAATACTAGCAGCCATGACACAGACAAGTAAAGCACAAAACATCTTGTGCTAGATCCTTCGCTGATAAAAACGCAACACGAATAACATACAGCTTCGGGCTGGGATACACTTACCCATCTCTGAATGTTTAATGGGAGCATATGCATCAGTTAATCAGCAGCACAAAACAAAGCATTTTGTACCTTCTCTCCACATGTTATGCAATTAAAAGGGTTCTCATCCAGGCGCAGACAGAAAAGCCAAGGGACTTTGGCTGTGAACCATCCATTATTTAAAAGTGTATCTGTTATTCAAAGTTTTGCTTAAAATCCTACTGTCAGCTTGAAAGGAAAAAGAAGATTAGTTTGAAAGCTGTGCTCCGTTGATATTCTGCTCCAATTTTTGCTGATTGTAAGTACTAATACTCCAGACATTTTAAGGAGCTGAAGAAACCCTTCACAGCTCCGGAGAAAGGCAACACCCTGTGGGTAGCCACAATTTTTTCCCTCTCACTTAAGCTTAGCTAGCAGGGATATGGTACACCCTGGCCAACAGCACACTCCTTTCCCAAATTGCTCAGCCACCCCAGCATGACGCTGATGAGCATCTGTTCAGGAAAAAGCAGTATCAGATTACTCAACAAGCAGTAGCAGGTACCCACCATTGCACCTGACCAGCTTACTGACACACACCCACAAGCTCAGCTCAGCTGAACAAAGCCTGGGTGGGATGCTCAGCCTTCTCACAGCACCTGGCAGCTTCAGTACAGGGTGCTAGGACTAGGCTGCGGGGAGTCACACAGTAGATGAATCTCAGCAGTGCCTCCCACCACCCAGATACACGTGCAGAGGGCAGCAGGCCTCACAGAAACATTGCAAGGGAAAGCCCAGCACTGCTGCAGCTCCTGCTGCAAAGGGAAGACACCAGCACAACTGAACTATGCTGCTCCAAGAGAGATACTACACAGGAGCCACCTGGATGGAGGAAACCTTCAACAAAAACAACCATCAGTCAACAGCTAACACTAGGGTATAAAAATCTGTAGCAAAGGAGACTGTTTTCTCCAGCAGCTTGAGGTCCTGAAGTGGACACTGTTGTAAGCCCCAGATCCAGGCACCTCTGTAGGGACGAGGTGGGTCTAAAGTCCAGCTGGCAAGTCAGGCTGCAGGTCTGAAACAGATTCCTAGGAAGTGTTTCTATCAAGCACACATAGCTAGGACTAGGAGAGCAGAGCCTTAAAATGAGAATGACTGTGCTGAACTACATATGAGTGTTTCTATAACATAGTCCAAAAAAAGAAGCTAAGCCCCCAGGCTGAGCTTATATAGGGCCCCAGGCCCATGGGTGCTGAGGCCAATCAGGGCCAGTAAAGCTTATCAAGGCACTCAGAGGCCCAGGAGAGGCTTATGGGGAGATAGGGTAGAAAAAGGTGGGTCTCTTCTGTAGGGCTGGTTGGTGAAAGAGGTGCTGGATTGAAGTGATTTTTGAAAGTGCTATATTAGATTAAGAGGTAAAGACCAAACCTAGAAAAGCAAGTCAGCAGTATGGGATACTAAAGATGCTTTCATTGCTTTATCTAAAATAAACATTTGTGAGAGAAGAGCCCTTTGAAAGGTTTCTCTGTCCTTTAAGATATAAAGCTGTAATATATAGGAATCTCTAGAGGCCTGAAGATTCTTTTACTTGGGAAAAGAAGAGTAAGAGAAGACGTAACAGAGGTAAGCAGTACTCAGGGGTGACAGACTTGTAATTGTAGCAATACATTAAAAAGTATTGTTAAGCAGACTTAAAAATCTGTTTGTTTAATCTTTCTGTGTACATAATGTATAACTGGGAAAATGTGTATAAAACCTGGAACTTCCTGTGATGTGACTTGGAGACACCAATGCTCTTATTTCAATAAAGCAAACTGATGGAAGGTAGATGATTGAAAGCTAATAAATGTAGCAATATGGCTGTAATGTATTGAACTACTGAGAGCTCAGTGGGTGCAATATGGTAGGGGTCCTTTTCTTTCACCATCACAATAATTACTCTGCTATAATAAGGCTACTGATTTTAGGTGTTGTCAATAACTTAAGAGGTAGCTTGAACATATAAAATGAAACTGTTGTTCAGTGATCTATCCTGACTGCTGTCTTTAAGCTTCACATTTACCTAGAGTACAACGATGCTTCAATAGTGGACACTTATGCACTTCTTCCAGCATTAAAATGAACTGGATGTTATCTACAGAACAGCTGTGAGCTATGGCTCACAGCTTATTTGGACAAATTCTTTGCTGCAGTAGCCCATTTTCTGCTGTTAGCAGTGAAATAAGCTTAAAAAAGCTTTCTTTTTTACTGTAATAAGAAGCTGTGTGTAATGTGATGAATTTGCAAAGCTTTTTAAAGGGTGGATGAGAGTTAAATAACTTCCTCCAGGGTCTAAGGCACTGCAGAGCAGGACTGGAGTTGACGCAGCAAAGGCATGCTAAGAAAGCCAGGAGGGTTACTGAGGCAGAGGAAGCCTCTGTAATTGGAGGCAATGCTGAAGCAGCTTGTGTAGGCAGAGTCTATGCAATGCTGGAACAGTAGGGCACAGCTCAGACAAATTTAAGTACTGTCAAATGAAATGGTTTGACTGTTGTGTCTCCAACAGTCTGTTGTAGTTCAAATTTCTTGTTAAGCTTCAAAGATCACAGCTAGAGTTTCAGGTTCCTTTGGTTTGCAGTGATGCTTATGAAGGTAACAGTATCTGTAATTGCTCCTCCTGAGACCAAACTGGACTGATGCAGGGTCAAGAGCACAGTCTTCCTCTTAGGCAGAAATGCCTAAGAATGTGGTGGATGAGGTGGAAGGAAGGCATGAGAGCAGTCACCTTTCCTTGCTGGTCACTGCTGGAGGAAGGATGGGGCAGTGACTTCATTCTCTGTTCAAAACACACATGTAAGCCTTTACCCCTCTGCCCATGTCTCTCATTTTGGTCCTCATTTCACATCAGACCTCTGTCAAGCTGCTAACTGGATATCTGGGGGGGCAGTGCTCTGATATCCCACAGCAGTGGTTCCCAAATGGGGATCAGTGGGACCTGACTAGCCTTTAGCAAAATCCATCCCCACAATCCTGCCCTCCCAAGCCAACCTGCGAGGAGATGAAGGAAGAACAGATCTACAGGAGGTCTTGTACCTTGTTCTGAGGCAGTATTTGCATGCTGAGGGGGGCTCAAAAGCTGTGGATGCTGAGCTTTCAGGCATGAAAAGCTTAGTTCTGGGCTGTTGTACTTGAGTGTCGGCTTTCAGAGAATACACTTAAAACATTGACAAAAATCAAAATCACTGAACAAGCCAAGGACCTGTCCCCCGCACACCCCCACTGTGTCTGCAGGGGGGTTAACCACAGGCATTGTTCCTGGAAGTGTTCAGCAGCATCTGGACCCTAAAGCAGCCTCCCCTCGGCTGCATCTGTGCAAGCAGAGCCCAGCAGGTTCAAGCAGGTCAGCAGCATCACCTGCGCTCATATGGTTTTGTCTTAAGGGAGGGCTTTTATTTCAGTGCAGCTTTGCAGATGTCCCTACTGATGGCCTTGGTAGCCATGTCAACTGTTCTGCTAACTGTGAACATCTTCACCTCCTCTTTATCTGCTCAAGCTGTAGTTCATGCTATGGCTTGTGTTGCTTTCCAGTGCCAACTCATCTGGGGTCAATTCCAGCTACCACTATCACCTGAGCCCAAAGGAAAGCCCACCACCCAGGGCAGTCTGCTCTGCTCAGAGAGGCACAGAACATCTCAGGCTGGAGGCATCCGGAGGTGGGGGGGGAGGGTGGTGGGTGTATTTTATTTATAGCACAAAGGAAGTTGGAGCCAGTGACCAAATTCTTCCTCTGCGTGCATTTAAAACGTGAATAACATCGATTTCTGAAAGGGACAATACATTTCCAGCCACAGGAATACCCCCCTGCTATCAGGGATGTGCTGGGTACCACAGCTGTGCAACGGGTGTCCCCCTGGAAAGGAGGCCTGTCCCAGCTCAGCTGAACCCAAAGCGCTGGCTCTACCCCAGCACAAAGCTTTGATGTAGCAAAGTGAAATGATCTGCTAAGCAAGCATCTGCACTTGCTGGCTGCCTTTACCAGCAGAAATACATTAACTCCAGGCCATAGAGAAAATGTCACTCCTGTACTGTTGAGACAGACTGTGTAATTGCCTCTGCTGTGAAGGAGTGCATGAATCAAGGTATAGACATGACTTCTGCAGGCTGTCCCCACCTCTGCTGTTGTCTCTCTATGAACATCAGGAAGTTGCTTAATATCTATGGCTTTGTTTAGTAAAGTTCCCATATTTCAGAAGAGTGGAGAGCTGCATTTCTCAGTACTGTAGCAGCTGCTACTGCAAATCTAACGTGTTACAGACAGCCCCCCACTATAGCTCCTTAGCCAAGGCGGAGCAGTATGACTGCTCCTCCAAGCTGGAGCTGCTGCCCTAGAGCTCCATCAGGAGAGACACACATGGACAGCAAGCTGATCTTTGGAGAGAGAGCTATGTAACATCACCTGCTTGGGACACTTCTCAGCAAGGGGAGTTAATTCACCACTGCCTTTGGCCTGTGGTTTTTATAGTTTTTGTGCTGAACAGGTTCACCAGGAACGTAAAATTCTTTGTTGAAAGTGCATGGTGAACAGTTTTAAAGCTTGTGTTGTATCTGTGGGGGTTTAGTTTGAGAGTTGCCTTTCCTGCAGACCCTGCCAATCCCTGTCGTGAAAGGAAGACTTGGACGACTCAACATGAGTTAACAGCAAGCTTGGTTTATTGCAAGTCTTAACACCTTTTTATATGGTTTCTAACTAGGTCACACGTATTTTGTTAGATACAATGTAGCTTTCCAAGGACACTGTTTATGGCTTCTAATCAGGTTATACATATTCTGCTAGATACAATGTAACTTTCCGAGGAAGCTGTGTCCTTGGTGATGATTCGCTGTTCCGTCCTCCTCCTGGTCTTAAACCTGCAGATTGTGGTGTTCACCACATTCCTGCTCCACCAGCTGCAGCATATCTGTGTGACCCTTTCTGACAAGCCAATCCCCCACAAATCCCCCGTTTTTATTTGGGGTGTGAGGGCCCCACATTTGTGTTATTGACTGCAAGACTAACTTGTAAGCACATCGTAGCAAGCAAGGAAAAAGCATTAACACAGCAAACACTACTAATAAAATGAGAATTCCAGTTTGAAGAAGCTGGCGCAGCCATCCAGTGATGCCCCAATCCTTCCATGGGATACCAAAAAGATCAGTGGTTGTTTTAATCTTAGAGGTATGTTCCTTAAGCCATTGAATTTGTTTATATATGGACTCTCCATGTTGAGATATATTAAAACAACACATACCTTCAAATTCTACGCAACCATGCCCTTGGGCTAAAAGCAAAAAATCAATTGCTGCTCTATTCTGTAAAACTGAATGTCGCAGGCTGTTCATGTCCTGAGATAGTTGTTCTAACACTTGTGTAGTAACATTAGATTGCTTGCTGACCCAACAGGCTAATTTGCTGATTGATGTCAAGGCGTGTGCTGTTCTTATATTTGGTACAAGCGAAGCAAAAACTCGGGAGGTGCTGGACCATAATTCAACGTTATCATCACAGTTTTGGGAAAGTGGCTGGGTGCTGCGTTTTCTACGAGACGCAGCCCATAAGGCGCTGATTGTTGTCTTATTTAGTGCTAATAATGACAACTGACCCAAATAACATGGTCCTCCGTGTGCAAAGCGAGGTATCCCATGCCATGCACGATCTCCACAAATGAGAAAAATGTCTGGGGGAAGTGCTAAGGCACTTTGGTTAGCCCAAATTCGCACGTGATTGGGCCCCCACCCATATGCTCGATATTGACCACATAGGTTGGGAATATTAAAGGTGGGGTTTTTAGGTGTTAACCAAGTTGTATTTTGTCGTTGGTGAATAAAGTTGCCTAAAAGTATGCAACCAGTTTCATTGGTGGTTACGTTTAAACTACGGCTGCCTAACAATTCAATCTCTTGAGGATCCCATGGCAAGGAGACATTTAACCCGGACAATAATAATGCCGTACACTGGCTGCTATTGTCCGCCCGGGTACAATTGTTAACAGAATATGCTGCAAAACTCTGATTATTATAGCTGGGGATCCCTATTAAACAGATGCGAAAGAGATCCGTGGCAGAGGCAAGAGCTAGGCAAAAAGAGTTAGTATTAGTCTGATTGGCCCATGTCACCCACAGGTTAACTCGGGGATCAATGTGCTGTAGCACGCCATTTACCCTGAGCGACACACAGCCGATGCCCAGGATCAAGAGGCCCAGTGCAGCGGCCCCCATTCCCCGCAGTGGACTTGCCCTCTGGGCTTGAAGTATTATGGATCCTCAGTTGGTTAAGTTCTGCTCGGCGAGTTCTGTCAAGCCGGCCACCGTCGTCGAGCCAGGCGTCACCGCAGGTTCGGCCCAATGACTAGGCACCCAGATGGTACCTGTGGGGGTAAGAACACACAGATAACCCTGCCCCATATATATCACCTTGGCAGGCCCCCCCCCCCAAACACCTGTCTGTGGATCCCTGTAGTAAACCTGCATATCAATTGTGGGATGATCAGACATTTTAGGAGAATGAACAACAATGGGAGGTTCGTTATGGTGGCCAAAAATGCATAAGTGATTGAGCACAAACAGCACTTTGGCTAAACGTTCTCTTGGATCAGAAATGTCATCCTTTGGTTTCGACAAATAATTTTTTAATGTGAAGTTTGCTCGTTCTACGACCGCTTGCCCAGCTGGGGAGTGTGGAATGCCGGTGACATGCTTAATGTCCCATAGCTGTAGGAATTGTTTAACACTGTTGCTGCTGTATGCTGGACCGTTGTCCGTCTTAATAGAGGCAGGCCTTCCCATAACTGCAAAGGAGACCGTCAGGTGCCTTTTGACGTCTCGAGCTTTCTCCCCTGGCTGCGCAGTACCCCAAATCATATGGCTATAAGTATCTATTGTTACATGCCCGAATTTTAGTCGACCAAACTCTGGGACGTGAGTAACATCCATTTGCCACAGTTCGTTGGACTGTAGTCCTTTGGGATTTACTCCGATTCCGAGGCCTATCCCCTGATTGTGGAAGCTACACACGGGACAGGCCTGAATGATAGCTCGCGCTTCAGTCAGTGAAATGCCAAAGCTGCGTTGGAGGCCCTTGGCATTCTGATGGAAGATCATATGCGCCCGTCGGGCCCTGTCGAAAGCGGGAACCGGGGCCTCTATTATTGCGACGAGGCGGTCTGCTCTTGCATTGCCTTCCCCGAGTCCTTCGTTCCATTGGTGACTACGAATATGCAACACTGCGTAACGCTCCGATCTGAGGTCAATAGCGCACTTTAGCTGCATCAAGAGACTCGCCAGCCGCTGGTTCTTCAAATCACGTATGGCGGCGTCCTCAATACGATTAGCTACTCTGGCCACATAAAGGGAGTCTGTTATAATGTTGATCTTCTGGCAAAGCCATTGGAGGAATACCCACACTACAGCATACAACTCCAAGGTTTGAAGCGTATCCTCGGGTTGTGTCTGTAAAATCTGGTGCTGCCAGTCAGCCCCATCTTTCCACGTCGCTGCTGCTGTTTGTGATCATTGGCTGGCGTCTGTAAACACCGTGATTGCATTTGCAAGGGGCTGAAGCGACCACTTGGGTTTCTTTAACCAGTGGTGGTTAGTCATCCATGCCAGGGTAGGTGATTCCAATGGCCGCGTAGTGATCAGCGAACCACTTTCTAATAGTGCCGCTTGAAGTTCCATAGAGGAGCACAGCTACCAATCTAAGTCGGTCTGCCTCATGGGAATTTGGCAGCCTGTGCTGCTATCTTTTTCCATATACGTTCACGATCAATACCCATGCCCTTGTTGCCAACCTGCAGGTCTCCCTCCTCCACCAGCTCACTCACGTTCCCAGATTCCGCATCCCCGGGGGGCAGCTTTTCAGCTGGACCCGGAGAAGCAAGGACCGAGGAGGAGGGAGAGCCGGTGGGCGGTATATAAACCGTATTGGTGAGGGGCGGCAAGGGCCACGGGTCTCCCGCCCCTCCTGAGGTGTTCGAGGAGACCGTGCTGAGCCGCTCAGTGGCGGCTTTCGCCGCCTTCTGCTCGGCACGGTGCTGATCTAACGCGTTAATAACTACTCGCCAGGTTTTTCCCAAATTCTTTGCCGTCTTATCACCGTCAAGGGTGGCTGCCCACAGCTTATCTCCTAGTTTCCACCACTCGTCATGATCAAAGATCGTATTCGGGTCGAGGAAACAATCTTTCGCTACTCCATAAGCTACCACTCCCGCTAATTCCTTCTTTAACTCCTTCTCTTTAATGCCACGCTTTTCTAAAAAGCAATTTAATAAATTCAGGGCAGCTTGCCTCTCCATACCCCTTTTAAGGTGATCGCGCTCCATTGACTTACGAGGCTTCGGCTGCTCCTCCCGTCTATACGGTCGTCCTTTGCGCGATGCGCCGCTTTGACCCTCGGGGCAAAATCGGAGCCAAGTGCCAGTTTTCACGGCCGTGGTGTTGTCACCATCCAAGCGAAGACAAGTATCACGTCGGGGTCACCACTTGTCATGAAAGGAAGACTTGGACGTCTCAATATGAATTAACAGCAAGCTTCGTTTATTGCAAGTCTTAACACCTATTTATATGGTTTCTAACTAGGTCACACGTATTTTGTTAGATACAATGTAGCTTTCCAAGGACACTGTTTATGGTTTCTAATCAGGTTATACATATTCTGCTAGATACAATGTAACTTTCCGAGGAAGCTGTGTCCTTGGTGATGATTCGCTGTTCCGTCCTCCTCCTAGTCTTAAACCTGCAGATTGTGGTGTTTACCACATTCCTGCTCCACCAGCTGCAGCATATCTGTGTGACCCTTTTTGACAAGCCAATCCCCCACAAATCCCGTGTTGAAATTCAACAAGCTGGGGCTGCTGATCATGCCTCTTGGTGGCTATATCCCACCTGGATGCTGTGCAGTCCTTGCCTCCATGTGGTCTGCACCCTTTGCCCAGTGTAGGGGGAACAAGCCTGAAATGATCTGCCCCTGCTTAAACAGCTGTGCAGAAAAGCAAAGGTGCCACAACATTTTTGACAGCTGAAATGCCCAGGTTTGGGGTGAGGCTTTGTGTGCAGCTTCCTGAGCTGCTGCTGCTGCCACTTACCCTGGCTGAAACCATACCCTATGGTTGAGAACTAGTGAGGCTGTGCCACAGGTGGCTGGCAGTGCCACCTCATCCTTGTACAAAGCCTTCAGGGCTCTGCCACAGCATCCCTGTACAAAGACCTGCAACACAAGTAATCCAGAGGAGAGATGAGGCTGAAGCTCTGTGGAATCATGAGGTACTATTTCCTACTGTTTGGAAAAACTCCCCCTATGCATCCCACTCGGCTAGTGGTGCCAGGGGAAGGGAAAAGAAGTGATCAGAGGGTCACAAGGCAGTGGTTCTGGCAGAACTAAAGCCCTGAAGTGCAACAAAAGCCTTTTGCAATTCTGGAAAACAAATGCTCTGTGTCCTTACCTTCTGATGAACAGCACACTCTGCTGCTGTAGCTTTAGTGCCAGTCACACCAATTACTCTGCATCCCTGCCAAAAAAAAAGCCTCATTGGATGGTGTCAGGAGAGAAATCGTGCAGTCCTGCTGTTCTCTCTGAATTAAACATTTGATTTTCCTGCATTTTCAGGAAGAACCGTGAACAGCTCAAGCTGTGTCTAGTAACAGCCTACTTACATGCAGTTAATGTAATTGCTATTTACTCCATCTCTTGAATGTGACTACTCAAGCATAGCCTATGCCTTCTCCATCGAGTAGAGCTCAGCACCCCTGATGCAAAGGCTTGGAGAGGACAACCTCCATGGCACGGGTCTGGATCTCCACCCACCACAGATGAGGGACCATGAGGCCACTCATAAATTCTTACGTTCCTGCATTTTAATTTTCCTCTCCCTTGCACATGGGCTGGGGGGGGGGGGGGGGTTCGGCAGCAAAGCACCTTGTGGGCAGAAGATGGCAGCATCAGCCCAGAGACAGCAGCAGGCTGCTTTGCTGTCAGGGGATTCTGTCGGGAGCGCTGACTGGTATGTTTTTGCAGGGGAAAGGAGATGCTTTCACGCCTTTCTCACGGACTTCAGAGTTGCGATCAAGGCA